>NC_052086.1:51398925-51740592 GCF_015852505.1 Tachyglossus aculeatus | reverse complement strand
CAATCAAATTTCATACGCTGCTGAGTTGTCTGGTTGGATGATATACTGCCAACATAACTGAATTTGGTGACGGCATTCAGTTCTGTGTTACCAGCGTAAAGCTTTGGTTTTGTGTAGTGTTTCCCTGGTAAAGGCCAGTGCAATACATCAAGGCCCTTCTGGCTTATCCTCAGTCCATAGTCCTGGGCTGATTCCAAAAGGGATTCATTGGCTTTATTCTCAGTCAGCTAAGTCTGCAAAGCAGTTGACAGTCCTCAGCATGCCGTCTTGGATCCCTGCCTCTAGCACATAGCGATCTCCATACAGCAACTCTCAAGTGGTTGCTTCTAGGACTTTTAAGGTTATGGTAGCCTGGGCATTGGAAGAGTTTTCTAGAGCAATTGAAGTGTATTATAAGCCAGGATCCTGGTGTCTTTTTGTATGCCTGGAATGAGTAAGGTTGGATGTAATTACCCACTCTTGCTTTATCCCGCTGGCCATGGGGAATGGATTAGGTAAGTCTCTTTTAGCTCTGACACGATCAGCCGTGCCATCAAAGAGCAATCGTAGAATCTGAAGTCAGTCAGGGTTCAAAAAATTTCTTCATTTTTGAGTACCTACTTGGTGCCTGACAGTCTGCTAAACCCCTGGGAGATTACAGTGGTAATAAGACACATTCCCAGCTCTACAGATACAATTGAATGAATATGAATTATACTTCCCAAGTGCTTAGTACAGTGCTCTGCATGCAGTAAATGCTCAATAAATACGATTGAATGAATGAAGCATTTACTATGTGCCAAGCACTGTGATAAGCAGAGAAAAGTTCCCTAGTTGCCGAAGGGCTCACAATCTAATTATAAGAGGGTGGGTCGAGGCTGGTGTCAGACCCATGAGGAAGATGAAGCAAACAAAAGAAAACAGCGTTCAAAGAGAAGATTAAATAAAATATTACAGGTTGTAGTTGCCAGAGCCCAGATCTACTGATGTTTCTGTAAGATTTGTTTTCTTGTCCTGTTGCTCTCTACAGTTTTCTTCTGTCTGACGAGCTGGGCAAATTGTGGTAATTGTTCTGGTAATCAGTAATAATAATTATGTCAATAATAATTGCTATAATTGAAAGTATATACATATACAATAAATATATAAAATAAATATAACATAGTAATTATTATTATTATTGTGGTATTTAAGCGCTTACTATGTGCTGGGCACCGTACTAAGTGCTGGGGTGGATACAAGCAAACTGGGACTCACAGTCTTAATCCCCATTTTACAGTTGAGATACCTGAAGCACAGAGAAGTTAAATGATTTATCCAAGGTCAAACAGCAGACAAGTAGCAGAGCCAGAATTAGAACCCAGGTCCCTTCTGACCCCTGGTCCTATGCTGTATCCACTAGGCCATGCTGCTTCTGTAATCATGTGTGCTATTCCAGTAACAGGACCATATGATGTCACCAAAAAATATTTTATATCCCGGTGCAGCGTCAATGGATTGGCCAGACCAACTCCCATTTAAAAAAAAGCAGTAGTAGCATTTATTGACCATCATTCATTCATTCAGTCAAATTCATTGAGCGCTTACTGGCGTAAAGTGCTAGCTAAGGTCTTAGGATAGTATAATATAGCAATAAATGGACACAATTCCTGCCCACAATGAGCTCACAGTCTTAAGGGGGAGAGACACCAATATAAATAAACATCTACTTGGTGTGACGCATTTTATTAGGCACTTGGGATTTACAGAAAAAATGAATTGATAATTGGCCTGCCCACAAGGAGTTTACATTCTAGCAGAGGAGGCAAACATAAAAATACTAGCACCTAGAGAGGTCAAAATACTTAAATAAAGGGGACAGATATATGTGAGTACTGGGTGGCTGGAGATTGAGAATGAGCTAGAAGGATACTTTACACTGTAAGCTCTTTGAGGTCAGGAATTGTGTCTACTAATTCTGTGGACTGATATTCTCCCAAGCCTTTAGTACAGTGCTTTGCACACAGTAGGTGCTCAATAAAATAGCCTTAATTCGATGAGTTCCAAAGAGCAAGGTCAGTTTCCAGCCAATTTTGAGTTACCCAGGGTACAGAAGATTCCCAATTATCCATAGGAACTGGGGCCAAGGCTGGTGCAGATAATTAAAAGTTCAGGTAATTAAATAAGACTGATTTTGTGTAGCTCAGCAGGATAATGTCCAGTTTGCTGTTTTCTGAATTTTTTTCTGTGGTCCAAGTTAGGCTCCATTTGGATAATGAGATGATAACTGGCCAGAATTTAGCTAATTAGACTTTTCTTGTGTGGATTCAGAGATGGCATGGGTGATCAAAAGAAGCAAATAATTTCCTCAAACCTCTATTTAGACAATAGTTTGTTCGGTTCTGTTATAATTCTGTTTTATTGTACTCTCCCAAGCAATTAGAACAGTGCTCTATACACAGTAAGTGCTCAATTAATATGATTGAACATGCTTTAGAAAAAGGCGGGAGTGAAAATGCTATCCCTAAGCTTTTTAAGAACGGGGATAGACAGTTATCCATCTATGTTTATTTACCTGGAATATTGGCCTAGAGGTAAAGGATTTGCCTAAATGACTTGACGTTCCATTCAGATCTGGAATTCAATGACTCCACGCTTCCAAGAAAGTCAGAGTATGAGAGCATAAATTCAAATTGATACTGAGGGCCTTCTTGGACTTTTAGTTGTCCATAGATCTTCCCGTGGACATTATTTGTGTATGGGAGAAACATGTCATCTACCAAATGATTGAATTCATTTTCCTAATTAAGGTCTCACACATTGAGAAGACTCTGAACTGTAGTTTATTTAGCTTGTACCTAATTTTATCACAACCTACACTCCTGAAAAGATCCAGAATGGTGACTTTCTGTCCTTCTCACTCTTTTTAAAATTATTATTATTATTATCATATAATTAACACAATATATACTATAATAATTGTGGTATTTAAGTGATTTCTATGTGTCAAGCACTGTTCTAAATGTTGGGGAAGATACAAGATGACCAGGTTGGACACGGTCCCTGCCCCCTGCAGGGCTCACAATCTAAATAGGAAGGAGAAAAGGTATTGAATCCTCATTTTACAGACGAGGTAACTGAGGCACAGAGAAAATAAGTGGTTTGTCCAAGCTGGGGTTAGAACCCAGGTCCCCTGATTCCCAGGCTCGTGCTCTTTTCACTGGGCCACGCTTCTTCTCTTTGATGTCCCCTCCTAGGCCCTAAACCCCTCAAAATCCGCATCCTCATATTACCCCCCACATTCTAAATGAAAAGTTGGCACTTGTGGTTCAAAGCACTTTGCCACTTACATTGTCACTTCTGTTGCAAGTTGGAGAGCATTCAAATGAATCCGGGCTTGGGAGTTTAAAAAGCAGCATGAACGTAGGCTTGGCTCCCACGTCTCAGCACCGGAGGGTACACAGATCAATCAATCAATAGCCTTTGCTGAGCATCTTCTGGTACAGAGCACTGTACTAATCACAGATGATTTTTCATTCACAGAACTGGCAGCATCTCTCAGAAATTAGGCATTTTTCAGGAACACATTTTAGGGATAGCATTTTCGCCCCCTTCTTTTTTTTACTAAAGCAGTTCAATCAGTCATATTTGAGTGCTTACTGTATGCAGAGCACTGTACTAAGCACTTGGGAGAATACAGTACAATAAAATTGGTAGATACATTCCCTGTCCATAAAGAGCTTGTGGTCTAGAGCTGATTAAACGTATTCCCATGTTCCAATCTAAGTCTCCCTTGCTGCAAACTGATTCTGGTACCTAGTTTTCTGTCCTCTGGAAATGGAGAACAGGAAAAGTACCTTCGTTTTGCTGAGACTGAGTAATGTCAACTGCTTCCGCCTCTTCTCAGGAGATTTTATGGTGGTCCTTACCACGTCCCTCTTGAAATGGGGAGACCAAAATAGGATGCATATCTCTAATGAAAGTCCGAAAGCTTCCGAGCTTTGGCATACAGTGCTCCTAAGTTTCAAAAATTAATAATATTAATATTGGTATTCATGAAGTGCTTACTACTTACAAGATAAGTACAAGATAATCTGATTAGATATAGTCCCTGACCCACATGGGGCTCCCAGTCTAAAGGAGAGGAAAACCAGTTAGTTATCCCTATTTTGCAAATGAGGAAACTGAAGCACATAGAGGTAAGTGACCCACCCAAACTCACCCAGCAGATGAGGGACAGAACCTTTTGCATACAGTGGGTAGCAGGTCTCTTGCTGTTTCATCAAAGGCAAAAGCTGAGGGTGCTCTGTGGACAGCTTGGTTTCTCTCCAGATCCACAAGGCTTTGAGGAACCCCAGCTGAGCCACATTTTGATCGTTATTACGGGCATCGAGACCACTTGGCTTTTCACTGTCAATGCTGGTATCAGAGCAGAACTAGTCCTTTTCTTCGTGAAGGTAGGCAAATCACCGTTGGAATTAGAAGCAGCGTGACCCAGTGGATGGAGCAAGGCTAGAACAGGGGGCTGGGAGTCAGAAGGACTTGGGTTCTAGTCCCAGCCCCGCCACTTGTCTGCAGTGTGACCTTGGGAAAGTCACTTCACTTCTCTGTGCCTCAGTTACCACATCTGGAAAATGGAGATTAATAATAATAATAATGATGGCATTTGTTAAGCGCTTACTATGTGCAAAGCACTGTTCTAAGCACTGGGGGGGATACAAGGTGATGAGGTTGTCCCACGGGGGGCTCACAGTCTTCATCCCCATTTGACAGATGAGAGAACTGAGGCTCCAAGAAGTTAAGCGACTTGCCCAAGGTCATACAGCAGACATGTGGCCGAGCCGGAATTCAAACCCATGACTTCTGACTCCAAAGCCCATGCTCTTTCCACTGAGCCACGCTGCTTCTCTAAGATTAAGACTGTGAACCCCATGTGGGACAGGGACGGTATCCAACCTGAGTAGCTGGTGTCTACTCCAGCGCTTAGGACAGTGCCTGGCACAGTAAGTGCTTAACAAATACCATAAAAACCCCAAAACCTTGTAGTGTTGATGAGTACAGAATTGGATTTGAAGAAGTCTTTCTGGTCCCTTCAGGAATGATGGGCAGGTGGGGTCAGCCGGGTCTACCTTGTGATCAGCTTCCCAAGATATAACTCCATTGAGTCCACTTAAGCAAATATTCTGGGTAACTGAGTCCCGTTCCAACCCAAACCCACCAAATTGAAGCCAGCTGTAGAACTCAGTCATCCAGATCATTTTCATGAACAGACCCACGCACTGAGTGAGCCTTCCAATTCCTCTCTATATCTCTGGAAGCCATCGGGTTCCTCTTTGAATATAATTTTACGGGTCTGGGCGTTTATTTAAATGTTATTCAGGACTGGGACTCTGCTGTTGTTTTTCTCATTCAGCTGTTTTATCCGCCAGCTTAAACTCTTATCCGAGCTTGGAATATTTTAAAGAATGGCCTCAGTGCAAACCTAATAACCAAACCAAAAACCAAAATGCCAGTGCCAAAAACCCAATGCAGCTCAGCAGATTTCTTCCGAAGACCATGGACACATTTCGGAGGATAGCATCCCACAGCCAAAGAAGCTTTCCCAAATCAGCATCAATAAAAGCACATATGTACTTCCATTTTGTTTCTTTTAAGCCATTCTGAAATAATCAAACAGTGTTTTGCCAACAGAAGCAGCATGGCCAGGGGAAGCAGCATGGCCTAATGGATAGAGCACGGGCCTAAGAGTCATAGGACCCAGGTTCTAATCCCGGCTCCGCCACTTGTCTGCTGTGTGATGTTGGGCAAGTCGTTTCACTTCTCTGTGCCTCATCTATGAAATGGGGATTTAGACCGTGAGCCCCATGTGGGACAGGGACCGTTTCCAACCTGATTAACTTGAATCTATCCCAGTGCTTAACCAATATCATCATCATCAATAGGCAGTGGGTAGTTACTCTCCCTTTTTTTCCTTTCCACCAGCCTCTCACCTCTCATGAACTCCAACTACGTTTCCAGTTTTGCTCAGTTTCCGTTTAGCCAGATCCAGGCTTTTCCTATTGATCTTTTATTTATTTTACTTGCACATATCTATTCTATTTATTTTATTTTGTTACTATGTTTGGTTTAGTTCTCTGTCTCCCCCTTTTAGACTGTGAGCCCACTGTTGGGTAGGGACTGTCTCTATATGTTGCCAACTTGTACTTCCCAAGTGCTTAGTACAGTGCTCTGCACACAGTAAGCGCTCAATAAATACAATTGATTGATTGATTGATTGATTGATTGCCTGAGCTACCTGCCCATAGCAGCAGTCAATCGTATTTATTAAGTGCTTACTAGGTTCAGAGCAACTAAGCGCTGGGGAGAATATGGTATAGCAGTATAACAGACACATTCCCTGCCCACAGTGAGCTTACAGTTTAGAGGACCTGGCACAGTGTTTGGCCCATAGTAAGCCCTTAAAAAACATCAAACCAAACAACAACAAAAGAAAGCCCTGGCATTGAAGTTCAAGGCAATATTACCCATTCCTGGACCACAGTGAGCTTATAGTTTAGAGGACCTGGCACAGTGTTTGGCCCATAGTAAGCCCTTAAAAAACATCAAACCAAACAACAACAAAAGAAAGCCCTGGCATTGAAGTTCAAGGCAATATTACCCATTCCTGGACCATTCTTGGAAAGGTTTTCAAGTGTCTGATTTCAAGGAGAGATTTCCTCCCATAAAGAAGTTGAGGGCAGAGGGTAGTGGCTAGCTTTAAGTAGGGATGAGGAAAAGAAGACTGAGAGAGTAATTAAAGAAGGTGCTTAGAACAGTGCATGGCACATAGTAAGCGCTTAACAAACACCATCATTATTATTATTACTAGAAGGGAGCTACACTAGTCATGTGAATTTTGGCTTAATAGTCTCCCTTCTTCCTTCCTTCATTCGATTCATTCATTCAATCATATTTATTGAGTGCTTACTGTGAGCAGAGCACTGAACTAAGCACTTGGGAGAAGCAGCGTGGCTCAGTGTAAAGAGCATGGGCTTGGGAGTCAGAGGTCATGGGTTTGAATCCCGGCTCCACCACATCTGCTGTGTGACCTTGGGCAAGTCACTTAACTTCTCTGAGTCTGTTACCTCATCTATAAAATGGGGATTAAGACTGTTAGCCCCACATGGGACAATGTGATCACCTTGTATCCCCCAGCGCTTAGAAGAGTGCTTTGCACATAGTAAGCGCTTAACAAATGCCATTATTATTATTATTATTACTACAGTACAGAAATAGAGACAACCCCTGCCCACAACAAGCTCACAGTCAGCAGAGCAAAAAGTTGAGATCGCTGGACCTCTAAGTTCTTAGGCAGGTAGTTAGGTGTCCCTCCCCCCGCCCCCCCCCGCCACAATACTTCCATCTATCCTCCAAATTGTTATCATCATCAGTCGTATTTATTGAGCACTTACTGTGTGTAGAGCACTGTACTAAGCGCTTGGGAAGTACAAGTTGGCATGATGATGATGAGAGGAGGAGGGGGCTCAGCCTGGGAAGGCCTCCTGGAGGAAGTGAGCTCTCAGTAGGGCCTTGAAGGGAGGAAGAGAGCTAGCTTGGCGGATGAGCAGAGGGAGGGCATTCCAGGCCAGGAGGATGATGTGGGCCGGGGGTCGACGGCGGAACAGGTGAGAACGAGGCACGGTGAGGAGGTTAGCGGCTGAGGAGTGGAGGGTGCGGGCTGGGCTGGAGAAGGAGAGAAGGGAGGTGAGGTAGGAGGGGGCGAGGTGATGGACAGCCTTGAAGCCCAGGGTGAGGAGTTTCTGCCTGATGCGCAGATTGATTGGTAGCCACTGGAGATTTTTGAGGAGAGGAGTAACATGCCCAGAGCGTTTCTGGACAAAGAAAATCCGGGCAGCGGCATGAAGTATGGATTGAAGTGGGGAGAGACATGAGGATGGGAGATCGGAGAGGAGGCTGATACAGTAGTCCAGCCGGGATAGGATGAGAGCTTGAATGAGCAGGGTAGCGGTTTGGATGGAGAGGAAAGGGCGGATCTTGGCAATGTTGCGGAGCTGAGACCGGCAGGTTTTAGTGACAGCTTGGATGTGAGGGGTGAACGAGAGAGCGGAGTCGAGGACGACACCAAGGTTGCGGGCTTGTGAGACGGGAAAGATGGTAGTGCCGTCCTTAAATGCCTCTAATGGCTGCCCATCTCCCACCACATTAAGGGAACTCCATGCTATTGATTTCAGAGCTCTCCACTAGTTTTCTCCATCTGACACATTGGCTCACTTCACTTGAGTGGATAGAGCACGTGTCTGAGAGTCAGAAGGGCCTGAATTCTAATACCAGCTCCACCACATGTCTGCTGTGTGACCTTGGGCAAGTCACTTTGCTTCTCTGGGCCTCAGTTACCTCATCTGTGAAATTGGGATTGAGTTTGAGCCCCATGTGGGACAGGGACTGTGTCCAACTTGATTAACTTGTACCTACCCAGTGCTTAGAACAGTGCTTGGTACATAGTAAGCGCTTAACAAATATCATAATTATTATTATCATCAGTATTATTATCTCAACCCCCCCAGATTTTCCTCTTTGTCCTCTGGAAACTTATTGTCTAATTATATCCTACTCTCAACTCTCTCACCCCTGACCCATTGTTCGCATAATTTTTCCTGCCTGTAACATCTTCCCAAGCCACAGCTTTGTTCATCTTCAAAACTTTCCTAAAATCCTGTTGCCTCTAAGAATCCTTATTCTAGTCTTCAATAGCCCTCCTCTCCTACAGTCACCCTCTGCACTTGTGTATACTTACCTACCTGGCTCAGTGGAAAGTGTACAGGCTTTGGAGTCAGAGGCCATGGGTTCAAATCCCGGCTCCACCACCTGTCAGCTGTGTGACTTTAGGCAAGTCACTTAACTTCTCTGTGCCTCAGTTACCTCATCTGTAAAATGGGGATTAAGATTGTGAGCCCCCCGTGGGACAACCTGATCACCTTGTGGCCTCCCAGCGCTTAGAACAGTGCTTTGCACATAGTAAGTGCTTAATAAATGCCATTATTATTATTATTATTTATTATTATTACCCTCAGTGCTTATATAGCCATGTATAGACAATTGTGTAGTCAAATTATGGATTCAGCTATCCAGCATATTTCTGTTTCTGTGATATATCTTTCTTCCTCCTCCTGCCCCTATTATAGAAGTCCTTCAATTTTATTTCTCCCCCCCACATTAGATGGTAAGCCCCATGTGGGAAGGAACCATCCATTTTGCATCTGTTGTTTTCTTCAAAGTGCTTAGTACTGTGCTGGGCAAACAGTGGATTCTCAATAAAAGCCATTGGTGGATTGATTGACATATTAATATTGTTGCCAACTTGTACTTCCCAAACGCTTAGTACAGTGCTCTGCACACAGTAAGCACTCAATAAATACGATTGATGATGATGATTGATTGACATATGAGTCTTGCCACCAAGTGGCATAGGGAGCAATAGTTAAGAACCTAATGGATAGAGTAATAATAATAATAATTCTGGTATTTGTTAAACGCTTACTATGTGCCAAGTACTGTACTATGCACTGGGGTAGATATAAGCAAATCGGAGTGGCCGCAGTCCCTGTCCTGCATGGGGCTCCCATTCTTGATCTCCATTTTCCAGATGAGGTAACTGAGGCACAGAGAAGTTAAGTGACTTGCCCAAGCAAGAGATGTGACAGAGCTGGGATTAGAACTCATGACCTACTGAATCCTAGGTCTGTGCTCTATACTCTATGCCATGCTGCTTCTCTATCATAAATGTTGGACAAGGCTCAGTCTTTTCTAGGAGACTGTGAGGCTGAGACCCAGACTACTCCCTCTCCATTTGTAGTCAGATTCCCCCCGTGCCACACCCCTTCACCCCCAGTTTCTCCTCCCTTTCTGGGACAATTTACATTTGGTCTCCTTTTCCTGAAGGATAATGTTGTTCTAATCCTATCCCCTGAAGATGAACATTTTAAGTCTTTGAGAGTTGACAAGACTGGAGGAAGATTGATTTTTCCCAGCCAACAGAAAGGAGGGAAAGAGTGGGGTGCTGAGAGCTGTAGAAAATCTTTACGTGTTAAAATTATTGGATTGGGTCAGTGACTATTACAGTCGTATCTCTGTGTCAGGAAAGAATGTTAAAAATAAACAGTAAGGTCAGTAAGACCTTTGGGCATAATGAGCTCTGTTCATCAAGGGTGAACTACTTCAGAGAGGTGAGGGGAGGGCATTTAATTAGAACTCCACTGATTATCTCCTAAATTTTGAATTGGTGCCATTAAAAATCTCTGGGAGAGAGTTTGGCTATTTGCCCACAGAAAGAGCACCCAACTTTAGAAAGTTAATGAATCGAGCTTAGTGGCCTGGGATTCAGAAGGACCTGGATAATAATTCTGTCTCCTTCACCTGCCTGCTGTGTCACCTTGGGCAAGTCACTTGGCTTCTCTGTGCCTCAGTTACCTCCTCTGTAAAATGGGGATTAAGACTTTGAGTCCCATGTGCGACAGGGACTGACTCCAGCCTGATTTGCTTATGTCTGTTCCAGCGCTCAGTTCAGTCTCTGAAATGCTTAAATACCACAATTATTATTATTATTGTCCTCTAAATTGTAAGCTTGTTGAGGGCAGCGAACATGCCTACCAATTGTGTTGTTCTGTACTCACCTAAGTACTAAGTACAGTGCTCTTCACACAGTAAGTACTCAATAAACACCATTGACTGATTGATCAGAGCTTGAATACTGTGAGTTTATGAAAGAGATGAATATATTAATTCCAGAGAAGTAAAGTTTCATCAGGGCAGTCATCGTAGATCCATGGGTGCAGGGTCTGCAGTTGTTCTGCTTGCCTTTAAAGAGCTCACCTTGTAGGCAAGGAAGAATTTGTGATTAGTACCAATGCTGAACTCCCTGCCTCTGGTTGCTTCATTACGCTTCTAGTGGGTGGAGAGGAAAGGTTCAAGGAAGACCTTGAAGTTTAGTAATAGCATTTTGTCACCCAGCAGATGTTTTTGACAAAGTTGAAGGATGAAGATCATAATAATAATAACGGTATTTGATAAGTTCTTGCTATGTGTCAAGCACTCTACTAAGCTCTGGGGGTAGTTACAGGATAATCAGGTCCCACATGGGGCTCACAGTCTAAGGGAGAATGGGTATTGAATCCCCATTTTGCAGATGAGAGAAGCTAGGTGATTTACCCAAGGTCACACAGCAGTCAAGTGGCTGAGCCGGGATTAGAGTCCAGGTCCTCTGACTCCCAAGCCTGTGTTGTTTCCAGTAGGCCACACCACTTCACTGATTGGGGTCTTTCAGAGAGGTCAGAATCTCTGCAGAATTGTCCTCTGCTTTTCAGAGTATGGAATTTGGGAGTCAGATTCTTTTGCCTGGGGATTATGATTTGAAATTCAGAACTTTGACTGCCACAGTGTGGGCTGAGAAGCAATGCCCTGGGGCTTTAATGGTAGTTGTGGATGATGCAGTGTGGATGTGAGGTAGAGTGGATATTTAGAAGAGCTTTGAGGAGGACAAGTTTGGAATCTCCATTTTGGGAGACTTGTATTTAATGGGTCTAACCCTGGAGGTCATTCTGGGGTGGCCCCATATAGAATTAGGGTGACCTCCTGAGGTCCTTGATTTCAAAATCTAGGATTCCACTTATCCACACGACTTCCCTGTCAAGTGGGTAGAGGCAGATATTATTTTCATTTATTAAATGGTGAATTTGACTGACAAGTCAAGTGACTTTCCCAAGGTCAGACGGTTAAACAGCATTAGAACCAAAATTAAAACTCTAGAGTCTCTTTCCAGCCAGGCTGTCCTTCAGCTACAAATGCCTTTCCCATCAACGCGGAACCAAGATGAAATACAAAGTGGACATTTCATAGGATTTCTTCTTGAGCATTCCCCTAGATTAGCTCCTGCTTTACCGTGATTGACTGTGTATATTTGCTTTTCCATAAATACACAAATGCCGAGGAAGGGTATAAATACATTAGCTAGGTGCTGGAGGTGGCTGATGGGATGCCCTGACTTGGAGCGTTTGGAGCTAATTGCAGAACATTTGATAGAGGCTGAGGGGAGAGAGATGGCTCTTCTCTCTGTGAGCCCTCTGTGGGTCTGGGACATGGTGTAGTGGATAGAGCATGGGCTTGGTCCCTGCTCCACCACTTGTCACTTCACTTCTCTGTGTCTCAGCTACCTCATCTGTAAAAAATGGAGATTAAGAGTGTGAGCCCAATGTGGGACAGGGACTGTGTCCAACCTGATTAACTTGTATCTACTCCAGCCCTTAGAACAGCTCTTGGCACATAGTAAGCACTTAACAAGTACCATAGTTATTATTATTATTGTCTTCTATCTACCCCAGTGTTTAGAACCAAACTCGTCCCATTGTAAATGCTTAACAAATGCTATTATTATTATCCTCTACTTTTATGGTATTTATTAAATGCTTACTAAGTGTCAAGCACCATATCAAGCCCTGGGGTAGATACAAGCCAGTCAGGTTTGACACAACCCATGTCCCACATAGGGTTCACAGTATTAGCCCCCATTTTACATATGAGGTAACTGAAGCACATGGAAGTTAGGTGACTTGTCCAAGTTCACACAGCAGGCAAGAGGCAGAGGAGGGATCAGAATCCAGGTCCTCTGACTCCCAGGCACTGTGTTCTTTTCACTAGGTCATGCTGCTCCTCTGATTAAGGCCTCTCAGAATTGTCTTCTTGACTGGAAAGCATCTGATAATATAAGAGCTAGAATTCTCAATTAATAATTCTTTCTCTTTTTAGCCTGGCTGGCTCGGCCCTGTTTCCAATTCCCTTCCCTTTACCAGCTCCAACACCCTAGAAATATTGGTTTCCAATTGCAAAATTGTCATTCAAGTCACTGTAACCTTCCACTACTTTGGGTCCTAAGCAAGTCACCCCTCTCTTTCCCTCTCCACCCACTGATCTCTCTCTTTAAAGTGGAGTACAGTCTATTACGTGCCTTGTCTCTTTCTCTGAAACAATGACCACAACTGGAGGCAGGATGCCTGGCTTAATAATAATTGTGGTATTTAAGTGCTTACTACGTGCCAGACACTGTACTAAGTTCTGGGGTGTATACAAGGAATTGGGTGGATCTAGTCCCTGCTCCACATGGGGCTCACAATCTTAATCCCCATTTTTCATGTGAGGTAGTAGGTACAGAGAAGTTGATTGACTTGCCCAACATCACACAGCAGACAAGTGGCAGAGCCTTAATTAGCACCCAGGTCCTTCTGAATAATAATAATAATGATGGCATTTATTAAGTGCTTACTATGTGCAAAGCACTGTTCTAAGCGCTGGGGAGGTTACAAGGTGATCAGGTCCCAAGTCCATGCTCTGTCCTTGAAAACCAGTGATCAGATATTTCCGTCCATTTTAAGGAGCGCTTGTTCAGGGAGAGATTTGCATGTATTTAGGGAGATTTCCTTTTTGATGGTTGAACAGAACCAGAAATTAAGATGGACAATTAATTCAGTGACAAAGATCATTTCTGTTCGAACAATGGGACCTTTGAGTGATGTTTGGTGCAAAGTGATACAGAGGCAGTGCTGTTCATCCACTGGATGAAATCTCTTATCCGTGGAATGGGATTTTAGAAATTATCATTCAAATTAGGGATTTAGAGGTGCTACAGTTGGAGTAATCCATTCCAAACTCCAGCAGAACAATTTTGCAACCCCCATGAGGAATGGCTTTAACAAACGAAGGCACAGAATCAGGCTTGGAATTTTTTAAAAAAATTTCCCATCCATCTTCTTGCCTCTCATCCCCTTTCCCGTGCTTCTAGGTCATGGGTTCTAATCCCAGCTCTGCCACATGTCTACTGCGTGACCCCAGGCAAGTCACTTCACTTCTCTGTGCCTCAGTTACCTCATCTGTAAAATGGGGATTGAAACTGTGAGCCCCACGTGGGACAGGGACTGAGTCCAACCCAATTTGCTTGTATTCACCCCAGCATGTAGTACAGTACATGGCACGTAGTAGGTACTTAACAAATACCATCATCATCATTATTATTATTATTATATTCAGTAAACATAAAACCCCATTGTGACAGAAACCCTGAGATGGGCCTGTATCTGATTTCTAGAAATAGTGTGTTTTTGGAATGAAATCAATCTATCAATGTTATTTATTGAGCACTTGCTCTGTGCTGAGCAGTGTTCTAAGTGCGTGGGAGAATACAGTGAAATAGATAAGAATGCTACCATTTCATGTGTCAAATTAATTTTCTTGGTGACTTCTACTTTAATAACTTTGGGAAAGCTAGTGTTACCACCGCCAAGACTGATAAACCAAATCACGGGTAATTCAATATTATTTTTAGTAGGTTTTCTTACATTTAAAGGCATTATGATTAATTTCTACTTACTGAGCAAACATTGCAATTACTAAAATGCATACCAGGATCCCGCAGAAAGGCCACAAGGTGTTAAGTGTGCATATTTAATGAGTGCTTTAATAATTAAGCTGAGACTTCAAAAGAGGATGCTGAGAGGATGTAATCCAAAAACATAGAATGCGTTTGAACTTATCAAGGGACCTCGTTTTCTTAGATTCGGCTGTTACTAGAAGTGGCTATCCCCTTCACTCCTGAGGTACATCACTGGGTCAGAAGCTTGAAATGAATGTTTGAACTCAAGGGAATTTCACAGTAGAATTTAGAGAAGCACCGTGGTCTAGTGGATAAAACATTGGCCTGGGACTTGGAGAGCTGGGTTCTAATCTCAGCTCCTCCACTTATTTTTTTTTTACAGCATTTATTAAGCACTTACTATGTGCACAGCACTGTTCTAAGCGCTGGGGAGGTTACAAGGTGATCAGGTTGTTCCATGGGGGGCTCACAGTCTTAATCCCCATTTTACAGATGAGGGAACTGAGGCGCAGAGAAGTTAAGTGACTTGCCCAAAATCACACAGCTGACAGTTGGTGGAGCCGGGATTTGAACCCATGACCTCTGATTCCAAAGCCCAGTCTCTTTCCACTCAGCCAGGCTGCTTCCTGTGCCACTTAATAAGTGGGCAAGCCACTGAACTACTCAGTGCCGCAGTTACCCCATCTGGAAAATGTGGATTAAATCCTCCTCCATGTGGGACAGAGACTGTATTAAACATAATTATTTTGTCTCTACCCCAGCGCCTAGTACAGAACCCTTGGCACATAGAAAGGGCTTAACAAGTATAAAAAAAACTGAGGCTCAAACACAAACTTTCTTGCTTGATGGCATTTATGGGCACATTCTCTGTGAACAAGGCCCTTTTATAAGGTGTGAGGGGACCTGTTTCATTGTCCATGTATTCTGTGAAAATGAAGTGACTGCCGTCCGTGTCTGTCCCTGAGTGCTCTGATTTGCTAAAAGTTGATCCCAGCTGACATGACTGGCTGAGAGGGCTGGAACTGGGGGTGTACGGGCTGGTATGAAGCCTCCTTCCTGTTTTTCTGAGCTCTGCCTCTTGGAGATGTAGGACTTGTAACATGATTTTGAGGGTACTGTGGGTGAGAGAACAGTTATTATTCATCCCCTAGCTAAATTCTTAGCACAGCACTTAGTAAAGAGCTTTACTTGTCGTAGGTGCTCATTAAATACCATAGGTTGATTGATTGATTGATTTTGTAGGTAGGGCTCTAACTCCTGCCTCATCCCTAACTTATGTTCATTCATTCATTCATTCAATCGTATTTATTAAGCGCTTACTGTGTGCAGAGCACTGTACTAAGCGCTTGGGAAGTCCAAGTTGGCAACATATAGAGACGGTCCCTACCCATCAGTGGGCTCACAGTCTAGAAGAATGTTGCCAACTTGTACTTCCCAACTGCTTAGTACAGTGCTGGGCACACAGTAAGCGCTCAATGAATACCATTGAATGAATTAATGAGTGAATTTACCTCCTTCCAGTATCTGCCCTCCAACTCTGCTGCTTGGAATATTTTTAAAACCATTCAGTCTGTTTCCCCACTCCTCAAAAACCTTCGGTGGTTGCCAGTCCACCTCAGCATCAAACAGAAACTCTTTACCAGCTACTTGAAAGACTTAATCACCTTGTTACCTCCCTGGTTTCCCACTACAATTTTGCTCTTCTAATGCCAACCCTCTCACTGCACCTCCACCTCATTTTTCTCGCTGACAACCTTTTGCCCACATCCTGCTTCTGACCTGGAACATCCTCCTTCTTCATATCCAACAGGTGATCACTCTCTTGACTTTGAAAACCGTATTATTCATTCATTCAGTTGTATTTATCGAGCCCTTACTATGTGCAGAACACTGTACTAAGCACTTGGGAGAGGACAACACAACAATAAACAGACACGTTCCCTGTCCATAAAGAACTAACAGTCTAGAGGTGGGGAGACAGACATTAATATAAATAAGTAAATTACAGATATGTACGCAAGTGCTGTGGGCCTGGGAGGAGGGGGATGAACAAAGGGAGCAAGTCATGACGACACAGAAGGGAGTGTGAGAAGAGGAAAGGGGAGCTTAGTCAGGGAAGGCCTCTTGGAGGAGGTGTGCCCCCATTAAGGATTTGAAGGTGGGGGAGAGTAATTGTCACGGGGGCAGAGGCCGGACGTGGGCGAGGGGTCAACGTTGAGATAGGTGAGATCGAGGCACAGTGACAAGGTTGGCGTTAAAAGAGCGAAATGTGTGGTCTGGATTGTAGTAGGAGATTAGGGAGGTGAGGTGGGGGCAGGCTGATTGAGTGCTTTAAAGCCAATTGTGAGGAGTTCCCCGCTTCAGTCTATACTTCACTGTGCTGCCCGGATTATCTTTGGATAGAAAATCTCTGAGCATGGTACTCCCCTCCTCAAAAATCTCCAGTGGCTGCTTGTTAACCTACGAATCAAGCAAAAACTCCTCACTCTCGGCTTTGAGGCTGTCCATCACCTCGCCCCCTCCTACCTCACCTCCCTTCTCTCCTTCTCCAGCTCAGCCTGCACCCTCCGCTCCTCTTCTCACCTGTCCTGCCATTGACCCCTGGCCCACGTCCGTCCTCTGGCCTGGAATGCCCTCCTTCCACACATCTGCCAAGCTAGCTCTCTTCGTCCCTTCAAAGCCCTACTGAGAGCTCACCTCCTCCAAGAGGCCTTCCCAGACTGAGCCCCCTTTTTCCTTTCATCCTCCCCATCCCCCCGCCCTTCCTCCTTCCCCTCCCCACAGCCCTTGTATATATTTGTACAGATTTATGACTCTATTTTACTTGTACATATTTACTATTCTATATATTTTATTAATGATGTGCATTATAGCTATAATTCTATTTTTTCTGATGATTTTGACACCTGTCTACATGTTTTTTTATTGTTGTCTGTCTCCCCATTCTAGACTGTGAGCCCGTTGTTGGGTAGGGGCCGTCTCTGTCTGTTGCCGACTTGTACTTCCCAAGTGCTTAGTACAGTGCTGTTCACACAGTAAACATTCAATAAATACGATTGAATGAATGAATGTGGAGGTGGATGGGTAACCACTGGCATTTCTTGAGGAGTGGAGAAACATGTCCTGAGCTTTTTTATAGAAAAATCATCCATTCATTCATTCATTCAATCATATTTATTGAGGGCTTACTGTGTGCAGAGCACTGTACTAAGTGCTTGGGAAGCCCAAGTTGGCAACATATAGAGACGGTCCCTACCCAACAGCGGGCTCACAATCTAGAAGGGGGAGACAGACAACAAAACAAAACATATTAACAAAATAGAATAAATATGTACAAGTAAAATAGAGTGATAAATATGTACAAACATATATACATATATACAGGTGCTGTGGGGAAGGGAAGGAGGTAAGGTGGGGGGATGGAGAGGGGGAGGAGGGGGAGAGGAAGGAGGGGGCTCAGTCTGGGAAGGCCTCCTGGAGGAGGTGAGCTCTCAATAGGGCTTTGAAGGGAGGAAGAGAGCTAGCTTGGTGGATGTGTGGAGGGAGGGCATTCCAGGCCAGGAGGAGGACGTGGGCCAGGAGTCGATGGTGGGACAGGCGAGAATGAGGCACAGTGAGGAGATTAGCGGCAGCGGAGTGGAGGGTGCGGGCTGGGCTGTAGTCAGCAGAGTGAAGTATGGACTGGAGTGGGGAGAGACAGAAGGCTGGGAGGTCAGCAAGAAGATTGATGCAGTAATCCAGGTGGGGTAGGTTGAAAGATTGTATTCATGTTGTAGTAGTTTGAATGGAGAGGAAAAAGTGGATTTTAGTGACGTTGTGAAGGTGGAACTGACAGGATTTAGTGATGGACTGAATGTATGGGTTGAATGACAGAGAGGAGTCAAGGATAATGCCAAGGCTATGGGGTTGTGAGACAAGAAGGTTGGTGGTACTGTCTACAGTGATGGTAAATCGGGGGAGGACAGGATATGGGTAAGAAGATAAGGAGTTCTGTTTTGGACATATAAAGCTTGAGGTGACAGGAGGACATCCAAGTAGAGATGTCTTGAAGGCAAGAGGAAACATGAGACTGCAGAGAGGGAGAGAGATCAGGGCTGGAGCTATGTATTTGGGCATCATCCACATAGAGGTTGTAGTTGAAGCCATGGGAGTGAATGAGTTCTCCAAGGGAGTGGGTGAAGATGGAGAATAGAAGCAGAAACTCTTGCCTTTAGGATTTACAATACATAGTCAGGTCTTTTCCTCCTTCGTATCCACTCCCTTTTCCCAACACACCCCAGCTCATTACTCTCAAGCCGGGTACATACTGTGCCTCACTCTAGTCTCAACCATCGTTTGTTCATCTCCCTCTCTTCCCCGGCACCTGAAATTCCCTCCCACCTTCACATTCATTCATTCAGTCGTATTTATTGAGCACTTACTGTGTGAAGAGCATTGTACTGAGTGCGTGGGAAGTACAAGTTGGCGACATATAGAGACAGTCCCTACCCAACAACGGGCTCACAGTCTAGAAGGGGGAGACAGACAACAAAACAAAACATGTGGACAGGTGTCAAGTCGTCAGAATAAATAGAATTAAAGCTAAATGCACATCTGACAGACCACAACTCTACCCATCCTCAAAGCCTTGCTGAGATCACACTGCCTCTAGTAGGCCTTAGTGGAGTAACCCCTAATCTCCTTATTTTTATTCCTCTAACCATCACCTCAATCCGTCCAAGCTACCTAAGCTTGTAAATGACCACAACTACCCACAGTCCTTCTGTGCATATCTTAGTTGCTCTAATGCTTAGATGCCCTTAGCTGTAATTAATGTGTCTGTCACCCCTGCTAATCTGTAAGGTACTTGAGCATGGGGGCCATGTCTCCTAACTTTTTTGTACTTTTTCAAATGCTTAATACAGTGTTCTGCAGTGAGGAGTGAAGAATATGATCTGGGTAGTGGAGGGGAAACAGTGTGTAGGTCAAAAAAAGAGAGAATAGGATTGCACTAAGTGGGATCATCTTTCAATAAGAAAGCTATGGATCAATCAGTGGTATTTATTAAACACTGTGTGCAGAGCGCTTGGGAGAATATAATGTAAAGGAGTGGGTGGAAACGAGCCCTGCCCACAATGAGCGTACAGCCTAGAGGGGGAGAATACCTCCTGCTCAAACTTTAACGATATTAAAGCTATCCAAATATCACGCATGCAGCTGATATCAAAACAGCTTATTTCCGCTTCTGGGTAGCTCAAGGTTAAAAGAGATTTCACCCTCTAGGGATGAGTAAATATTAAATTGCATTGTTATTAATAAATTGAAATATGTGGCTCATAAAGATAATCTTGCTAAGCATTTTACTCTAGGTCGGAAGATTGAGAAACTGAATATGCTATGTGCATAACTACCTTCAAAGCCTTATTAAAAGCACATTTCCTCCAAGAGGCCTTCCCCGACTAAACTCTCATTTCCTCTTCTCCCACTCCCTTCTGCATCACCCTTGCACTTGGATTTGTCCCTTTAACACCCCCCCCCCCCCCCGTCCCATAGGACTTACATTTGTGATTTATTTATATTAAAGTCTATCTGCCCCTCGAGGCTGTAAGCTCTCTGTAGTTAAGGAATGTGTCTACCACCTCTGTTATACTTTAGTCTCCCAGGCACTTAAAAAAGTGCCCAGTACCCAGTAAGTGCTCAATAAATGCCATTGCTCTGGGCATGTCACCCCCCCTCCTCAAAAATCTCTAGTATTTGCCTATCAACCTTCGAATCAACCTTCAAATAAAGCAAAAACTCCTCACTATTGGCTTCAAAGTTCTCCATCACCTCGCCCCCTCCTACCTCACCTCCCTTCTCTCCTTCTGCAGCCCAGCCCACACACTCTGCTCCTCTGCTTCTAACCTTCTCACTGGGCCTCGTTTTCACCTGTCTCACCATCCACCCCTGGCTCAAGTCCTACCTCTGACCTGGAATGCCCTCCCTCCTCACATCCTCCAAACTAGCTCACTTCCCCCCTTCAAAGCCCTACTGAAAGCTCACCACCTCCAGGAGGCTTTCCCAGACTGAGCTCCCCCGCTTTTCCTCTGCTCCTCCTCCCCTCCCCATCGCCCCTACTCCCTCCCTCTGCTCTACCCCCCTCCCCACCCCACAGCACTTGTGTATATATTTACATATTCAATATTCTATTTATTTTATTAATGATGTGTATATCTCTACAATTCCATTTATTTGTTTTGATGCATGTCTACTTGTTTTGTTGTCTGTCTGCCCCCTTCTAGACTGTGAACCCGTTGTTGAGTAGGGATTGTCTCTATCTGTTTCCCAACGCATAGTACAGTGCTCTGCACACAGTAAGCACTCAATAAATTCGATTGAATGAATGAATGGATTGATATATTAATATCTTCGTGTCAATTCACAGTATTAGCAAGTGAAGGAACCTATTATATGCCGCTTTTCTACTGAGCGAGGAACTATCAAAGTCATGGAAAATTTCAGTGACTTTGAAAGGGGAGTGTTGCCTTCAAAGATCCTGTTATGAAGTGTTCCCAAAGCTGCTTTTGTACACTTGGGATCAGAATGTGTGGTAGGAAATGAAAAAACCTCAATGCAGTTGTGTGACGGGATGGTTCCTTTGGGCCGGGAACATTTCTACCTGTTATATTGTACTCTCCCAAGTGCAGCGTAGCCTACTGGAAGGAGCACAGGCCTGGCAGTCGGGAGAGGTAGGTTCTAATCCCAGCTCTGCCACCTGTCTGCCGTGTTACCTTAGGCAAGTCACTTCACTTCTCTGGGCCTCAACTACTTCATCTGTAAAATGGGGATTACGACTGTGAGCCCCATGTAGGACAGGGACTATGTCCAAACTCGCGCTCCTCCCCCTCCCCATCCCCCTGCCTTACCTCCTTCCCCTCCCCACAGCACCTGTATATATGTTTGTACAGATTTGTTACTCTATTTTACTTGTACATATTTATTCTATTTATTTTACTTTGTTAATATGTTTTGTTTTGTTGTCTGTCTCCCCCTTCTAGACTGTGAGCCCGCTGTTGGGTAGGGACCGTCTCTATATGTTGCCAACTTGTACTTCCCAAGCGCTTAGTACAGTGCTCTGCACACAGTAAGCACTCAATAAATACGACTGAATGAATGAATGAATGAATGACCTTGTATCCACCCCGGTGCTTAGAACAGTGCTAGCACATAGTAACTGCTTAACAAGCACCACAATTATTATTATTTATTATTACTATCAATCAATCAATCGTGTTTATTGAGCGCTTACTGTGTGCAGAGCACTGTACTAAGCGCTTGGGAAGTACAAGTCGGCAACACATTACTACAGTGCTCTGCCCATAGTAAACACTGGATAAATACAATTGATTGATTTGTTTCTGGTCATTCTAATTGATATCCACCCATCATTTGAGTTTCAGTATGGGTGGTTCACAATGGGGGGGTTTTACTTTCCGGAATTTGGGGAAAGTTGAGAGTTTGCTCAAAGGGAGATCAGGCAAAGATTCTGAAGCCTAGAGTATCCAAAATCAGCGGGTCTGGTTCCTTTCAAAAGCCTTGGCAGCCCCTGCAATCTGTAGGTGCGCAAGAAAGCCTGGAGTCAGATTGTCTGACTCACTGTCCTGCTGGCGGCTAATTCTCACATTTCTAATCAGTCGACCGGCGATTTTTGTTGAGAACTTACTCTGTACAGTGCAGTGTATAAGGCACTTGGGAGAGTACAGTACAACAGAGTAGGTAGACATAATCCCTGCCTACAGTGACTAACAACTGACGGCAAAATGACTAATCCACCCCTGCATGACAAGGTCTCTGGATCCCATGAGGAGATTTGGGGAGGAGACGCTTTCGTTCCGCAGCAAGGCTGTTGGTTAACAGCAAGTCCCGAACAAGTTCAGGTACTTCTGGCCAATCATCATTTTTCCAAGGAGAGAGCATAGCCTAAGAAAACTTTGTGGAGTAACGGAAGTGAGATTGAAGGAGATCAATCAATCAATGTCGTATTTATTGAGCGCTTACTGTGTGCAGAGCACTGTACTAAGCGCTTGGGAAATACAAGTTGGAAACATGTAGAGACAGTCCCTACCCAGCAGTGGACTCACAGTCTAAAAGGGGGGAGACAGACAACAAAACCAAACATACTAACAAAATAAAATAAAATGAATAGATATGTACAAGTAAAATAAATAAATAAATAGAGTAATAAATATGTACAAACATATATACATATATACAGGTGCTGTGGGGAAGGGAAGGAGGTAAGATGAGGGGGATGGAGAAGGGGACGAGGGGGAGAGGAAGGAAGGGGCTCAGTCTGGGAAGGCCTCCTGGAGGAAGTGAGCTCTCAGTAGGGCCTTGAAGGGAGGAAGAGAGCTAGCTTGGCGGATGGGCAGAGGGAGGGCATTCCAGGCCAGGGGGAGGACGTGGGCCGGGGGTAGATGGCGGGACAGGCGAGAACGAGGCCTAACGGTGAGGAGATTAGTGGCAGAGGAGCGGAGGGTGTGGGCTGGGCCGTAGAAGGAGAGAAGGGAGGTGAGGTAGGAGGGGGCGAGGTGATGAAGAGCCTTGAAGCCGAGGGTGAGGAGTTTCTGCCTGATGCGCAGATTGATTGGTAGCCATTGGAGATTTTTGAGGAGGGGAGTAACATGCCCAGAGCGTTTCTGGACAAAGACTATCCGGGCAGCAGCATGAAGTATGGATTGAAGTGGGGAGAGACACGAGGATGGGAGGTCGGAGAGAAGGCTGATGCAGTAGTCCAGACGGGATAGGATGAGAGCTTGAACTAGCAGGGTAGCGATTTGGATGGAGAGGAAAGGGCGGATCTTGGCAATGTTGCGGAGCTGAGACTGGCAGGTTTTGGTGACGGCTTGGATGTGAGGGGTGAATGAGAGAGCGGAGTCGAGGATGACACCAAGGTTGCGGGCTTGTGAGACGGGAAGGATGGTAGTGCCATCAACAGAGATCCAGTTGTAGGAACCAGCGCTCTCCCACCTGAATTTCCCTGGGCCTCCAATTTCCCTCCATGTTCCCCATGGCCAGCTCCTCAGAAACTCCTGCTTCTCCCTCTGCATCTTCACTCCTCACCTTCCCGACTTTCCCAACCACCCTTTCCCCTACTCCAGCTCCACCGCCTACCCAGTCACCTCCATCCCCTTCTCTCTCCGCACATCCCCCTGCTACCCTCAAGCTGTGACCTCACCACCATTTGACAGGGCCAAGCGGATACGTGGAACAGCAGAAATGAGATCGTAGCTGTGGAATTTTCAACAGAATGGGGACGTGGGAAGCCCAGCATGATGTAGTGACCACAGGATTTTCTAACTAATGGCGAGATGAGTCACTGGTTAGAGGCTGGATCAATGACACCTTGCAGATGATCCAATTTTCCCCACCTCCAGTAGGTCAACATATGGTCTAAGAATTCTTGGAATTTGCAACGTCTTGAGGGGGTTGAATCTATTTTCCATTCTCTCAGAGATTCTTTCTTCCCTATCATCAGTTGATTCTCATCTACTTAAAACAAAGAGTGGTTTCTGCCACTGCCCTTGATGTAACGCGAATATGAATCATTGCCTCTAATCTGACAGCCTCTTTTCCCTCTTAATCATTCCAGTAAAATTCTTATTATCCTTATAGTAAAAGTAGAGAACACCTAGGAATGTTTGAAATGAGCCGATAGAGGACATTCTTCTCCTCACTATTTTGTTCGATGTAATGGAATAGTAAGAGCAAGGTCCGGGATGGGAGGATTGGTTTTGGGGTCTCCTAATATGCACAGCGGAGTTGTGAAGTGTTCTATGCATCCACTAACTGGAGGCCGTGCCCTAGGAGAAAGAGCATGGTGGAGTGGATAGAGCATGGGCCTAAGAGTCAGACGGTAAGAGTAACTGGGTTCTAATCCAAGCTCTGCTACTTGTCTGCTGTGTGACCTTGGGCAAGTCACTTAACTTCTCTGGTCCTCAGCTCCATCATGTAGTAAAATAGGGATTAAGAATTTGAGCCCCATCTGCGATGGGGACTGTGTCCGACCTGACTTGCTTGTAGCCGCCCCACCCCGGTGCTTGGAGCAGTGCCTGGCACATAGTGCTAAACAAATACCATTATTATTATTAATTATTATTTTTAACAGGTGGCTTATGGTCTTTCCTCAACAAGTAGTTAATGAAAAGAATCTTTGGGAAGGGAGGGAAAGAGGAATCATGATGTCATAAGCCTGGAGAAAGATCAGTCCCCATAAGCTCTCCTTCTGCACTTCCAGAAAGTTAAGGGACATTTAAGAGTGGCCTAGTGCAAGGAGCCCAGGCCTGGGACTCCGATGACCTGGGTTCTAATCCCAGCTTCACCACCTGCCTTCTGTGTGACCAGGGGCAAGTCACTTAACATCCCTTTGCCTCAATTTCCTCATCTTAAAATGGAGAATCAATATCTGTCCTCATTTCTTCTTAGATCGAGAGCCCCATGTTGGATAGAGACTTGGTCCAATTCGATTGACTTGTATCCACCTCAGTGCTTAGTGCAGTGCTTGGCATATAGTAAGTGCTTAAACATTGTTGTTATTATTGTTATTTATTATTATGGCTTTGGAAGGGAATGTCGGTTCAATTTTGTAGTTAATTAACTATGGAAAACCTACATCGTTTGTTTTTATCAGACCTTCCCATACTTGCTAATGCCAAGGCCATGTTGCATCTGATGACAGAGAGCACTCAAAATCCAGAGGTTCAAAAGTTGTGATTTGTTTTCAATCTCTTGTTTGACCACTGCTTGGATTTCCTTCAAACCCCTGACCAGAGCTAATTTGTCTGAAAATTCTATGCCTTAGAGCCTGGGAATACAGAAGAAAGATTGATTCTGTCCATTGGTGAGCTGGTATTGAACATACCGGGATTATACAGTAGATGACATTATAGGATTCCTTTTAACTGGGTTAAAATTACAATCTGTGGCTGTTAAAAATGAGAGCTAATTCTACTTTTAGATGCAAACTGGTACCTGTGGAAGTCTTTTCTGCTATTGTAAAAGGCAATGGTCTGTTCATCCTTTTCCCTTAAATTGTTTAACACACTTTATATTGGCTCACATACAAGCTGTTCACTTGTCCCCTCTGGTCTTTCAGAGTGGCAGACATGATGTTCTAATCTGGTTTTGCAGCAGGCAATTTTATTACCATACTGCAAGAAAGAAATGTAATACTAGGACTGTGTGTGTGTGTGTGTGTGTGTGTTTCTGTATATTTATAAATATATATATATATACTCATATATATGTGTGTGTGTGTGTGTATATATATATATATATATATATATATATGTTATGTGTGTGTGTATATATATATGTTATGTGTGTGTGTATATATATATGTATAACTGAATTCCAAGTGGGCTCAGTGCAACTTTAAGCATCATGTAATGTAGATTTTCTTCAGCAGGCAGAATATAAATTAGATTTAGTGCGACTGAACGCAATAAAGGAATCAATACTTTGCCAACTAACATCATGATTTTAATCGAGCAGTGCTGCTATATAAGACTATGAAAAACCGGAGGGAAGGGAACAGAGAGGATTTGTTACTATAGCCCTGGTGGGACTGAAATTTGCAACTGCATTTCGCCAACTTATTTTGTGTCCCATTCTTGAATACATATCACAGGGATTACTCCCCTTACGCCCAAACAAATGGTCGCTGATTAATTTCTAATGTCTTCCTGCTTCCCGAATGTTATTACATTTGCACATAGATGACCCCTGAGTAACTTTAGAGGAGATGGAAAGACATTTGCTGACTCAAAAGCGGACGCGTGGGGGTTACACAGATTGTCAAGCACAAGAACGTATGGGAACTACTGTTAGTCTGGAATAAGGGCTGTAGGAAGGTGGAGATGTGAGCAGTTTTCCAGGCCCTGTAAAAAGGCCGGCAGAGAGAAAGCAGTCGGAACTGGTCCAGACTGGTGAACTCATAGTGATGGTTACACAAGGCCCCATTTCATACCACGTACAACTTTTGGGCAAAGGGGGGACTTTTTATGGTATTTGTTACATACTGGGATAGATACAAACTAATCAGGTTGGACACAGTCCATATCCCACGTGGGGCTCACAGCCTTAATCCCCATTTTACAGATGAGGTAACTGAGGGCAGAGAAGTGAAGTGACTTGTCCAAGGTCACACAGCAGACAGGTGGTGGAGCTGGGATTTGAACCCAAGTCCTTCTGATTCCCAGGACCTTGCTCTACCTAGTAGGTGGCACCGCTTCTTGAGGATTTGCGTTCCTCTTGCCAGTTACCCCGCAGGGCCATTTGATTACATGGTATCTACCACATGATTGAACAAATACCACCACAGTTACTATAATTTTATCTGAGGCATATCTCCATAGCTTAGACATACAGTGCTAGGACTGGAGTCTGCCTTCCCCCGGGCCTGGAATGCCCTCCCTTTGCCCATCCGCCAAGCTAGCTCTCTTCCTCCCTTCAAGGCCCTACTGAGAGCTCACCTCCTCCAGGAGGCCTTCCCAGACTGAGCCCCTTCCTTCCCCTCCCCTTCGTCCCCCCTCCATCCCCCTCATCTTACCTCCTTCCCTTCCCCACAGCACCTGTATATATGTTTGTACATATTTATTACTCTATTTTACTTGTACATATCTATTCTATTTATTTTATTTTGTTAGTATGTTTGGTTTTGTTCTCTGTCTCCCCCTTTTAGACTGTGAGCCTACTGTTGGGTTGGGACTGTCTCTATATTTTGCCAACTTGTACTTCCCAAGCGCTTAGTACAGTGCTCTGCACACAGTAAGCGCTCAATAAATATGATTGATTGATTGATTTTCAAAAGAATTCTAAATGTGCAGTGCTCAGGGCACAGAAGTTCCGTTCTCTCTGTCCGCCTGGCCTCTCTCCCTGATAACTAAGGTGGACGTTCATCTGGATTGTACTCTTTATTTCTTAGCATCTATCTCTTCTTCATCCCCCTATCAGCACCCAAAGGGAAACTTTCTTCCTCCCCATTGGATCTGGGACAAGTGAACCCCAAAATCGAAGAGCTAATCCTTGACTGCGGCTGAAGAATTGGAACGGGGGTAGATGTACCCCACCTGCTCTATTTTACTCTCGACTATAAGCTCTTGTGGACAGGGAAACTATCTACCAACTCCAGACTTTAAACTCATTGTGGGAATTACAATAATGATAGTATTTGTTAATCAATCAATCAATCATATTTATTGAGTGCTTACTGTGTGCAGAGCACTGTACTAAACGCTTGGGAAGTACAAGTCGGCAACACATAGAGACAGTCCCTACCCAACAGCGGGCTCACAGTCTCTAGAAGGGGGAGACAGAGAACAAAACCAAACATACAAACAAAATAAAATAAATAGAATTGATATGTACAAGTAAGATAGAGTAATAAATATGTACAAACATATATACATATATACAGGTGCTGTGGGGAAGGGAAGGATGTTCCAGGCACTGTTCTAAACATTGGGGTAGATTCAAGGTAATCAGGTTGGATCCAGTCTCTGTCCCACATGGCACTCACAGTCTTAATCCCCATTTTATAGATGAGGTAACTGAGGCCCAGAGAATAATAATAACGATCGCATTTATTAAGCGCTTCCTATGTGCAAAGCACTGTTCTAAGCGCTGGGGAGGTTACAAGGTGATCAGGTTGTCCCACGGGGGGCTCACAGTCTTAATCCCCATTTTCCAGATGAGGTCACTGAGGCACAGAGAAGCTAAACAACCTGCCCAGAGTCACACGGTTGACACCTGGCAGAGGGAAGCATAGCTGGGGGAAAAAAACCTCGCGGGCCTCCCACCCGAGCCGACGCGGGGCTCACTAAGTGAAGTGACTTGCCCAAGGTCACGCAGCAGACAAGTGGCGGAACGGGGATTAGAACCCATGACCTTATGACTTCCGGGACAATGTTCTATCCAGTATGCCATGCTGTTTCGGGAACGTGTCGGCTAACTCTGTTGTACTAAACTCTCCCAGATGCCTAGTACAGTGCTCTGCAAATAGTAATTGCTCAGTAAATACTACTGATGATGTGTTGAATGCTCCCAAGGGCTTAGTACCCTGCTCTGCACACAGGAAGGGCTTACTAAATACCACTGATTGATTGATTCCATGTACCCATGGGAGCTTCCTTGGAATGCAGTGTAGACTCTGTAGACTGGAAACTCGCTGTGGGCAGGGAAAATGTCTACCAAGTCAGTCAGTCAATCATATTTATTAAGTGCTTACTGTTTGCAGAAGTGTAATAAGTTCTTGGGAGAGTACAATATAACAATATACAGATGCATTCCCTGCCCACAACGAGCTTACAGTCTGTTATAGTGCACTATGACTATGCACTAGAGAAGCAGCATGGCTCAGTGGAAAGGGCACGGGCTTGGGAGTCCGAGGTCATGGGTTCAAATCCCGGCTCTGCCGCTAGTCAGCTGTGTGACTCTGGGCAAGTCACTTAACTTCTCTGTGCCTCAGTTACCTCATCTGTAAAATGGGGTTTAAGACGGTGAGTCCCACATGGGCCAACCTGATCACCTTGTATCCTCCCCAGCGCTTAGAACAGTGCTTTGCACATAGTAAGCGCTTAACGAATACCAATATTATTATTATTATTATTATTATTATTATGACAAGCACTTATTACAGTGCTGTGCAAATATAAGAGCTCAATGAATATAATGATTGATCCAAAGTCACGGTGGAGTCGGCAATAGCTGGGCTTCAGGTAGGTAGTGAGAACTCCTTTGAAGAGCGTAGACTGTGAACCCACTGTTGGGTTGGGACCGTCTCCATATGTTGCGAACTTGTATTTCCCAAGCGCTTAGTACAGTGCTCTGCACACAGTAAGGGCTCAATAAATACAACTGATTAAATGAATGAATGAATAATAGCATTTACTCCCATGGAACCTCCCTGAATCTTTTCTTAAGTTGCTGAAAAATTGGTTCATCTACCCAAGGGAAGTTTGAGAATTTCTAGGAGCAGGAAATCAATACTGATTTGATTGTTCACTAGCCTGCTCCACTCCGAGCCTGTTTTTCAGAGTAAAGATCAAAGAGCTTGGGCAAACCCACTGCTGTTGGAAAGCTTTTTTCGGCATACACATTTCTTATTGGCCCTGTCAATCAGCCAGTGGTGTTTCTTGGGTGCTTCCTGTGTACAGAGCACTGTACTAACCACTTGGTCCTATTGCAGCCTGCGTTATTGGCCAATGAATGCTACTGCTTTTTGCAGCTAGTATTTATAGTCTTAATTTAATCAATCAATCAATCGTATTTATTGAACGCTTACTGTGTGCAGAGCACTGTACTAAGCGCTTGGGAAGTACAAGCTGGCAACATATAGAGACAGTCCCTACCCAACAGTGGGCTCACAGTCTAGCAAGAAGTCGCTGTAGTGTAAGCTTTTGCAGATCTGGGAGCTTGTATCTTGATTCTGCCAAATGCTTAGATCAGTGCTCTGCAAGCAGTAGGAGCTCAATAAGCAATAAGAGAAGCAGCCTGGCCTAATGGATAGCGCTCAGGACGTCAGAAGGACCTGGGTTCTAATCCTGACTCGGCCATTTGTCTGCTGTGTGACCTTGGGCAAGGCACTTCACTTCTCTGTGCCTCAATTACCTCATCTGAAAATGAGGATTAAGACTGTAAGCCCCTACGTGGGACAGGGATTGTGTCCATCCCAATTTGGTTGTATCCACCCCAGGGCTTAGTACAGTGCCTGACACATAGTAAGTGCCTAACAGATACCACAGTCATTAAATACCATAGATGAAAGCCTGAAAAGCTTCATGTTGGGAAGGGCTTCCTGGTTTCTGCCAAATTAGCCAGATGAATATCAGCTGTCCAAGGTGGTGACCTTTTAGGCTGTGAGCCCACTGTTGGGTAGGGACTGTCTCTATATGTTGCCAATTTGTACTTCCCAAGCGCTTAGTACAGTGCTCTGCACATAGTAAGCGCTCAATAAATACGATTGATGATGATGATGATGACTGCTCTGTGACCTCCTGGGGTTGCCATTTGGGTGGTCTTATGCTGGATGCTCTTGTTTCAGCTGACCTGTTCTCAGATGCAGATACCACACCGGGTTCCTTTGTGTTATCCATTGTTTTTATTTTAACCCCCATCCTCCTCCAGTCTCGGCTCCTGCTTCTGAGTTGTATAATTGATAATAATAATAATAATAATAATAATAATAATAATAATAATAATTATGGCATTGGTTAAGCACTTACTACGTGCCAGGCATTGTACTAATTGCTGGGGTGAATATAAGCAAATCTGGTTGGACACAGCCCCTGTCCCACCTGGAGTTTACAGTCTCAATCCCCATTTTACATATGAGGTCACTGAGACACAGAGAAGTGAAGTGACTTGTCCAAGGTCACCCATTAGACAACTGGCGGAACCTGGATTAGAACCCATGACTTCTGACTCCGAGGCCAGTGCTCTAGCCACTTGGAAGTATCATCCGTGTCCTTGGGGATCCTGGGAGGAAACACAGTTGGTCTGTATGTCTCTATGTGTTTCCAACTTGTACTTCCCAAGCACTTAGTATCATCATCATCATCATCAATCGTATTTATTGAGCGCTTACTGTGTGCAGAGCACTGTACTAAGCGCTTGGGAAGTACAAATTGGCAACATATAGAGACAGTCCCTACCCAACAGTGGGCTCACAGTCCAAAAGGGGGAGACCGAGCACTGTACTAAGCGCTTGGGAGAGGACATCAGAATTAGCAGACATTCCCTGCCCACGAGATTACAGTCTAGAGGAGCAGACATCAGTTCATCAATGGTATTTATTGAGCGCTGTGTGCAGAGCACTAAACTGAGCACTTGGAAGAGGATGAGAACAGAATTAGCAGACGCATTCCTGTCACAACTGTACATTCATTCATTCAATCGTATTTATTGAGCGCTTACTGTGTGCAGAGCACTGTACTAAGCGCTCGGGAAGTAGAAATTGGTAACATAGAGAGACGGTCCCTACCCAACAGCTGCCTCACAGTCTAGAAGGGGGAGACAGACAACAAGACAGAACATATTAACAAAATGAAATAAATAGAATAAATATGTACAAATAAAATAGAGTAATAAATCCGTGCAAACATATATACATATATACAGGTGCTGTGGGGAGGAGAAGGCGGTAAGGCAGGTGGGAGGGGCATTTAATGCAACTGTATTAAGTGCTTGGGAGAGCACAAGACAACAGAATAAGCAGATACCTCCCTCATTCATTCATTCAATCGTATTTATTGAGCGCTTACTGTGTGCAGAGCACTGCACCGAGAACTTGGGAAGTCCAAGTTGGCAATATACAGAGATAGCCCCTACCCAACAGCAGGCTCACAGTCTAGACGGGGGAGACAGACAACAAGACTGAACATATTAACAAAATAAATAGAATAAATATGTACAAATAAAATAGAGTAATAAATACATATAAACATATATACATATACAGGTGCTGTGGGGAGGGGAAGGAGGTAAGGTGGGGGGGATTTAATACAACTATATTAAATGCTTAGTACAGTGCTTTGCACACAGTAAGCGCTCAATAAATATGATTGATTGATTGATTGGAACAAAGTTACTTCACTTCTCTGGGCCTCAGTTACCTCATCTGTAAAATGGGGATTAAGACTGTGAGCCCCATGTGGGACAGGGAATGTGTACAAAGCACCGTGCTAAGGGCTGGAGCACTGTTCTAAGCGCTGGTATTTGTTAAGTGCTTAATATGCTCATTGTGGGCAGGGAATGTGGCTGTTAGTGCTATAGTGTACTGTCCCAAGTGCTTAGTACAGTGATCTGCGTGTAGTAAGCGCTCAGTAAATACTAATGGTTCATTCATTCAATAGTATTTATTGAGCACTTTACTGTGTGTAGAGCGCTGTACTAAGCGCTTGTGATTGAGTAATAATAATAATAATGATGGTATTTGTTCATTCATTCAATCAATCATATTTATTGAGCACTTGCTATGTGCAGAGCGCTGTACTGAGCGCTTGGGAGGTACAGTTTGCAATATAATAGAGATGGTCCCTACCCAGCAACGGGCTAACAGTCTAGAAGGGGGTGATAGAGGACAAAACAAAATATGTGGACAGGTGTCAAAGTCATTAGAACAAATAGAATTCCCAGACTGAGCCCCCTCCTTCCTCTCCCCCTCCTCTCCCTCCCTATCCCCCTGCCTTGCCTCCTTCCCCTCCCCACAGCACCTGTATATATATATATATATATATATATGTTTGTACGTATTTATTACTCTATTTTATTTGTACATATTTATTCTATTTATTTTCTTTTGTTAATACGTTTTGTTCTCTGTCTCCCCCTTCTAGACTGTGAGCCCACTGTTGGGTAGGGACCGTCTCTATATGTCCCAACTTGTTCTTCCCAAGTGCTTAGTCCTGTGCTCTGCACACAGTAAGCGCTCAATAAATACGATTGAATGAATGAATGAATGAACCTAGACCGTGAGCGCACAGTTGGGTAGGGACTGTATATGTTGCCAACTTGTACTTCCCAAGCGCTTAGTACAGTGCTCTGCACACAGTAAGCTCTCAATAAATACGATTGATTGATTGATTGATGAACCTGGTTTTCTTGTATCCCCCTCTCCAGTTCTTAGTATAGTACAAGGGTCTTACAGTCTAGAGTGGGGAGACAGACTTCAATACAAATAAATGAATTACAGATGTATACACAAGTGCAATGGGGCTGGGAGCGGGGAAGAACAAAGGGAGCTAGTGAGGGCGATGCAGAAGGGAAGCAGCGTGGCTCAGTGGAAAGAGCCCGGGCTTTGGAGTCAGAGGTCATGGGTTCAAATCCCAGCTCTACCAACTGTCAGCTGTGTGACTTCAGGCAAGTCACTTCACTTCTCTGGGCCTCAGTTCCCTCATCTGTAAAATGGGGATGAAGACTGTGAGCCCCACGTGGGACAACCCGATCACCTTGTAACCTCCACAGCACTTAGAACAGTGCTTTGCACATAGTAAGTGCTTAATAAATGCCATTATTATTATTATTATTGTTAAGGGAGTGGGAGAAGAAGAAAGGAGGGCTTAGTCAGGGAAGGCCTCTTCGATAAGTCTTTGAAGGGGTGAGTAATTGTCCGTCAGATTAGAGGATGGAGGGCGTTCTCGGCCAGAGGCAGGATGTGGGCAAGGGGTCAGTGGTGCTGACTGCTCCCCTAAACCCCCACTGACAGTTGGCCTGGACTTGGGGGAAGCCAGGGGTGGGGGATTAGAAAGAACCCAAAGAAGCACCTTGCAGAACTGGCTCTTAAAAGAAAATCATCTACATGGAGCGAGGTTATGGTGGTTAGGGACTGTGTAAGTGATGCTCTGCTCCTGCCTCGCTGGACATTTAGGTCCTCTTCAACGGTTCTGTCCCCCAACAGGTACTGGGCAGGATTTTGTCCCTCTTTTCCCCTCTTGAAGAGAGTGGCAATCATTTCCTCTCTGGAGATGGGTCTAACCCTTGAGAAGGCATGGCTGTAGCCAGTAAGGCCTTACTTTGGGGAATGGTGAAGATGGCTGATTTAATTCCTTTCATTTTCACTGTATAGACTGTAAGCTCATTGTGGGCCAGGAATGTGTATACCAGCGCTATCGTACAGTACTCTCTCATGCTGCTAGTATAGTACCCCGCACCAGTAAGTGCTCATTAAATACCACTGATGGATGGATTATATTCTAGAGAATCAGGATCGATGGTTTTTAGTGTGCACGTAAGTGGTCACCAAAAGAGTAGGTGACGTTCTCTCTACTCTTGAGGAACATGCGATCATTTAGGGGAGAAAGTAGAGATAAATGGGCAGATATTCGATAGCTCTGGGCTACCTGATAAGTGGCATGATTGAAAAAGTGGGAAAGTGAATCCTGGATTCTTCCCCGGGGAGGAGTCTTTTCAGGAGGACTTCGAAGGTGAAGCAGTGTGGCTTAGTAGATGCACCTGGGAGTCAGAAGGACCTGGGTTCTAGTAACAGCTCTACCACTTGTCTGCTGTGTGACCTTGGGTAAGTCACTTCACTTCTCTAAGCCTCAATTACCACATCTGTAAAATGCGGATTTAGACGGTGAGCCCCATGTGGGATATGGACTGTGGTCAATCTGATTAGTTTATATCTATCCCAGGACATAGTACTGTGCTTGGCACATAGTAGGCATTTAATAAACACCATTAAAAAACGGGTGGGGAGGGTGATAGAGTTTGGCAAAGGCGACAGACGCGGGAGTCTCAGGTTGGGGAGAGGATTGAGCAATGGGTGGATGTGGGAGAGTTGAGAGCAAAAGAGAGGAGGCTTGCTTAGGAGGAGCAAAGAGCACAAACTGGAGAGGCTTTAAAGATTTGGTGGGGCTAAAATTTTGGTGCTGATCTACAAGTCTGAAAAACTCTCACGTTGTCACCCTGAAGGCCAGGGTTGAGAGGGCATTTCTTCATTGTACTTTGTAATGACATTTAAAAATATGAGCCATTTACCTGACTCAAGGTGCCTAGATAGTGAACTATCCCCTAGAAGCATTACCAATTTATATTTCTTGGCTTTCTCTTGCTTTCCACAGACAGCTAAGAGGATGTGGCTTCAGTGGAGTTTATATTTAAAACCTCGGAAGTTTCAATGCTGTAGTTTCCTAGAACATGAGAACATTAGAAAGGCCCTCCCTGGGTCAGGGCAGGGGTTCAGCCGGCAGGAGACTCGGTTCCTGACAGTGACCACAGGCTGCGTTTAGCCTGCTTGTGATGGTTGCTTTCCATGTGCCTATTGTTGGGAACCTGATGTTTCATCTTAGGCTCCTCAGGCCTTGAAGCAGCTAAAATTAGGCTTGGCCTTTGGCCAGACCCTGTGAATCCACCTATCAGTGTGCAGCACTTCATGTGAAACTTCAACTGGCGGGTTTTGCCTGGCTTTCATTAGACGACTCCCCCAAGTCAGGATCTTTTACGTTGTGATATGCCCCAAAGAAAACACATTCCCCCAGAGGAGGAAAGAGATAAAAAAGAAAATTGTGGTATTTTGAGGGCTTAGTAAGGGCCAAACATTGTACTAAGCTTGGGGTAGATGCAAAATAATGGGATCAGGCTCTGTAACCATCCCGCACGAGGCTCATTGTCCAAGGGGAAGAGAGAGAATCCACATTTTGCAGGGGAGGAAACTGAGGCACAGAGAGAAGTCAAATGACCTGCCCGAGGTCACACAGCAGTTAAGTGGTAGAGCTGGATTAGAAGTACCAGACTTGTGCTCTTTCCGCTGCTTCTCTGATATGGAGGGACCCAGGTCAGCAGCTTGTACAGCTGATGAGGTGCTGTCGGGATGCTTTATGGGACTGGGCAAAATTGGGGTCAGCAGAGTGGCCTGCAATCGAAGGAACACAGCAGGCCAGGCAGAGAGTGGAGCTCTTGAAAGCCAACACTCAACTAAGGCTGGGATATTACGCAAGGAAAGAGAAGATCTATAACTTTCGGTCCATTTTCCCAGGGTTTAATGGGTCCAGACTTGGTTTTTGACTTCTTTGTGGGAAGTCCACTAGTCTGCTCCTGGAGCTCCTGGACAGCATGGATCATGCCTTCCAACTCTGTCGTTGTGTAGTCTCCCAAGTGCTGGTACAGTGCTCTGCACACAGTAAGCACTCAGTTAATACTATGGATAGATTGATTGATTAATTAAAGTCCTGGCTGAGACACTTGAGAGCTGGTGAGAGGAGAGGGCAGGGAGGGGAGAAATGGTTTGAGGAACAAAAGTTTAATTACTTCAGTGAATTGCTCTTCTCTGGCTCCCAGTGGCCTCTTGCTTGCTCCTTTGTCTTGTCTTATGCTTTCAAGTCGTCTCCTACCCATACCGACTCCATGGGCACATATCTCTCCTAACTCCTGCCTCCACCTGGCCTAATAAATAGAATAAATAATAAATAAATAATAAATAGAATATTTACTATTCTATTTTGTTAATGATGTCCATCTAGCTTTATTACTATTCTAGTAGTGTATCCATGGAGTTTTCTTGGGAAAAATATGGAAGTGGTTTACCTTTGCCTTCTTCCACACAGTAAACTTGAGTCTTCAACCTCGACTCTCTCCCATGCCAGTCTTCTAGACTGTGAGCCCATTGTGGGTAGGGATTGTCTCTGTTGCTAAATTGTATTTCCCAAGCGCTTAGTACAGTGCTCTGCACACAGTAAGCACTCAGTAAATTCATTCATTCATTCATTCAATTGTATTTATTGAGCACTTACTGTGTGCAGAGCACTGTACTAAGTGCTTGGGAACTACAAGCTGGCAACATATAGAGACGGTCCCAACCCATCAGTGGGCTCACAGTCTAGAAGGGGGAGACAGAGAACAAAACAAAACATATTAACAAAATAAAATAAATAGAATAAATATGTACAAATAAAATAGAGTAATAAATACGTACAAACATATATATACATATATACAGGTGCTGTGGGGAGGGGAAGGAGGTAAGGTGGGGAGGAGGGGGAGAGGAAGGAGGGGGCTTAGTCTGGGAAGGCCTCCTGGAAGAGGTGAGCTCTCAGTAGGGCTTTAAAGGGAGGAAGAGAGCTAGCTTGGTGGATTTGCGGAGGGAGGGCATTCCAGGCCAGGGGGATGACGTGAGCCGGGGGTCGACGGCGGGACAGGCGAGAACGAGGCACGGTGAGGAGATTAGCGGCAGAGGGTGCGGGCTGGGCTGTAGAAGGAGAGAAGGGAGTGAGGTAGGAGGGGTCGAGGTGATGGACAGCCTTGAAGGCGAGGGTGAGGAGTTTTTGCCTAATATGATTGAATGAATGAATGCTGTCCAGCACAGGTGTGTTTTGACTTGCAGCAGATTGCCTTCCACTCACTAGCCACTGGCCAAGCCAGGAATGGAATGGGTATGCCTCTGCTCACCCCCTCCTACCTCACCTCCCTTCTCTCCTTCTCCAGCGCAGCCCGCACCCTCGGCTCCTCTGCCGCTAACCTCCTCACTGTACCTCATTCTCTCCTGTCCCACCGTCGACCCCTGGCCCACTTCTTCCCCCTGGCCTGGAATGCCCTCCCTCCGCACATCCACCAAGCTAGCTCTCTTCCTCCCTTCAAAGTCCTATTGAGAGCTCACCTCCTTCAGGAGGCCTTCCCAGACTGAGCCACCGGTTTTCTCTCCTCCTCCCCTTCCACCCCGCCCTACCTCCTTTCCCTCCCCACAGCACCTGTATATATGTTTGTACAGATTTATTACCCTATTTTGTTTACTTATACATATTTACTATTCTATTTATTTTGTTAATGATGTGCATCTAGCTTTATTTCTATTTATTCTGTTAACTTGACACCTGTCCACATGTTTTGTTTTGTTATCTGTCTCTCCCTTCTAGACTGTGAGTTCTATCCAGGTGTGATCCTGAGAGGGGCATTAGGATTATTAGAGAAAGGTGAAGATGCCTAAGAAGAGAATGCTTGCTTCTTACCTTCTGGGAAAGTGTAATCTAGTATAGGTGAGACAGACAGACTTAAATTTTGCACAAATAGTGGAAACAGATGGAAGAGCAAGGATAGAGCAGAAAATAGGACAAATATTTCAGGATGAAATAGCTGACTAAATAATGGAAGGTACATATGTAAGTGTTGAGAATGGGTATAAATGCTAAGAGGGGTGTTCATTCATTCATTCAGTCGTATTTATTGAGCGCTTACTGTGTGCAGAGCACTGTACTAAGCGCTTGGGAAGTACAAGTTGGCAACATATAGAGACGGTCCCTACCCAACAGTGGGCTCACAGTCTAGAAGGTTTTAGGGTGTTGGGGTTTTTATCAGGGAAGTATTCTTGGAGGAAGCGAAATTTTAGGTGGGTTCTGAATATGAGAAATGCTGTATCCTTGGGTGTTCATTCTCTGCCACTCACCCATCCACCATATTGTTCTCATTCCCTCTTGGGGAAGCCTCAGCTAACCGTTTTATTTCCCTCGTGTAAGTAAACATGTGTGACAGGCAGTTTCTGACACACCTGAGACTGTTGGATTTGTTATTTTTCAATGTCAGTGTGGTGGGAATTTGGCATGTTTGGTGATTCAGCAGAGTAGCGTTTTTGAATTTTGTAACCTTGCTGATGTTAACAGGCCAAAGCTCTGTTTCTTTATCTTTTCAGAAAAAAACAAAACAGAGCAAAAAAAACCCCAACCCTTTACTATCTGGCATTTGATAATGGTATTGCTTAGGACCTAGTATCTTTAAAGCCTTTGTCGACCATTAGACAGTTGGTCTACAGCTCACCTCAATGGGGTAAATCAGAATCACTCTACCCATTTTTCAGATGGAGAAACCGAGGTGTTGTCATTTAAGAGATTTCTGGAAAGTGACATAGTAGGTCATCATTCCAAGTTGGCTGTGAAAGATTGCTGAACACATCCACGTGCACATGGTTTCAGATCGGGTCGTATAGTTAGTTCAGTGGGATGGCCACAAATTCACGAAACACACCAAAAAACATAAATAAAAATGAACATTAAAAGTAACACCACAAACATCCATTGTGTTTTGTGCACAAGGCAGAGGGGTTCTCGGAACTGTTGAGTGATAGAAGGCAGAACCAGAAAGGAAGGCTTTTTGGAGGAGGAGAGTTTTTCATCATTTGAAGTAGAGCAGGAATCTGCGTTTGGCCTAAGAAGGAGAAGGCAATGACCTGATCAGGTATTTATTGAGCACTCTGTGCAGAGCTCTGCAAGGAGCGGTTTCAAGAGTATCATCGAGTTAGTAGAGACACAATCCTTTTCCTCACGGACCTCACAAATCTAGTGAGGGGTGGGGAGACACTGAGGCAGAGAATCTCAGCCAACTGAGGGTGACAGGAGTAGAGTGTAAATAGGGTTCTGGTCTGTGTTCTGGACAGTTAGGTGAAGGGGAAGGGAAATATTAACAAATTTTGACTTGATTTGAACAACAAATTCTAACCCCAGGCTTCAGAGATGGAAGATGATTCTTGCTCTTGTGTATAGTTTAGACTTCAGAAATAAGGACAGGAATCAGTAGAATTGATGATGGACTTTCCATGTTCAGAGGAATGTAGATTGTCTCTACGCTTGTTTGGGCAGGGAACGTGTCTACCAACTCGTGTATCGTACTCTCCCAAGTGCTTAGTACAGTGCTCTGTGCACTGTAAGTGCTCCATAAATACCATTGATTGATTGATTGATTTCTGTACTAGGCTCTTGGAGTATGCACAATCTGAAAAGCAGGACCCCTGTCCTTGAAGAGGGGCTAAGATAATTATCCTGATTCAAACACATCTTCCCATCCTAGAGGAAAACAAATTCACAAATCTGAAAATAATAATAATAATAATAATAATGATGGCATTTGTTAAGCACTTACTATGTGCCAAGCACAATTCTAAGCGTTGAGGGGGATACATGGTAATCAGGTTGTCCCACATGAGGCTCACAGTCTTAATCCCTATTTTACAGCTGAGGGAACTGAGGCCCAGAGAAGTTAAATGACTTGCCCCAAGTCACACAGCTGACAAGTGGCGGAGCCGGCATTAAAACCCATGACCTCTGAGTCCCAAGCCGGGCTTTTTCCACTGAGCCATTCTGCTACTCTGGAAAAAAGTCGTTTGATGCTCTGAACATATTGAGTTCCTACTTATCTATTCTATTTATTTTATTTTGTTAGTTTGGTTTTGTTCTCTGTCTCCCCCTTTTAGACTTTGAGCCCACTGTTGCGTAGGGACTGTCTCTATATGTTGCCAACTTGTACTTCCCAAGCGCTTAGTACAGTGCTCTGCACACAGTAAGCGCTCAATAAATATGATTGATTGATTGATTATGTAAATGAGCCCACGGAAAGCCACTGTCTTGGTGTAATTTGGTACAATTTCTTTAATTGACTTTATTTGATTTAGTGACATAAAATATTTTTTTCTTTTTGTTTTTTGCAGTTTGCTGCTTTGTGGTCCACAAACGCTGCCATGAGTTTGTTACTTTCTCCTGCCCAGGGGCTGATAAGGGCCCAGCCTCTGATGTAAGTACATTATTTTTTAGCCAACATCTCATTTTATTCAGATATGGTAGTCATTAACAGTAAACACTGGGTCTAGTTGGGAGAAAAGTGTGTGTGTGTGTGTGTGTGTTTGCACTTAATTCTTGGTACAGATAAAATGGGAGAAATTGTTCATTCAAATATATTCTGTTTGTTTTGAGTGTGTGTGCCTGTATTTGTGTGCCTGTGTTTACACTTAATTCTTCTTGGCCTAGATAAAATGGGAGTTAATTGTTCACTCCGATATATTCTGTTTGTATTGTTTTCTATATTGTAGCTTTCTGAAACATCCCCCAGTCCCTTTCAAATTAACCAGCCAAAGAGGCACTGTGAGCTAACTTGCTCCTGGTCTTTTGTTGCAGAAATCAGCCAGGGAACACTATTGTAATACTGCAAAACTGCATTAGCTTTAGAGTTTAATGAACCTTTAATTTTTCTACTCTAGTAGAAGAAGCTGTAATGATGATACTTGATAATTTACTCCATGGTTCTTTGCCGTGGTGAACAGTGTTTTCTCAGAATAGTTCAGTAGTTCTCACAACTGTGAGGAACAACGTGACCTACTGGAAAATCACGGACTTGGGAATCAAAGTACCCGAGTGCTAATCCTCCTCCATCACTTGTCTGCTGTGTGACCTCGGGGAAAGTCACTTCATATATCTGGACTTCAGTTACCTTGTCAGCAAAATGGGGATTTAAGACTGTGAGCCCCTTGTGGGACATGGACTGTGTCCAACCTGATTAGCTTCTCTTTAACCCAGTGCTTAGAACAGTGCTGGCACATAATAGGTGCTTAACAAATACCATTTAAAAATTGTCTTGTGAGTTGCGGGGGGGGCGGTGGCAGATGTTATTACCCGTAGAGAGAAACACTACCAAATGTTGCTTTGGGTGGGGTGTGGATGGCTCTGAATTCCTCTAGAAAATCAAAAGAGGGTTTGGTCCCACTGCTGGGTAGGGACTGTCTCTGTATGTTGCCAACTTGTACTTCCCAAGCGCTTAGTACAGTGCTGTGCACACAGTAAGCGCTCAATAAATACAATTGAAGGAAGGAAGGAAACCAGCCAGAGTTAGAGTAACAGCACTGCCTAGTAGAAAGAGCATGGACCAGGGAGTAGATCTGCCCCTTGCCTGCTGTGTGACTTTGGGCAAGTCACTTAACTTCTCTGTGCCTCAGTTTCCCCAACTATAAAGTAGGGATTCAATCCCTGTTCTCCCTTTTACATAGACTGTGAGCGCCATGGGGCATAAGGACTCTGGCTCCGTTACCTTGTATCTGCCGCAGTGATTATAGTAGTGCTTGACACTAGAAAGCACTAACAAATACGATAAAATACTACTACTAGTTCAAGATAGGTCTCAGTGGGAGGCTCAGAGTTGCACCATTTTCCTCAACCAGAACCTAGGGCCCTGTTTTGGGGGGTAGCTCCACCTACCTACCCCCTCCCTTTCCTCTGACCCAAATACGTACATCTATGTGCATGTTTCTTTCAGAATAATAATAATAATAATAATAGTATTTGTTAAGCACTTACTATATGTCAGGCACTGTACTAAGTGCTAGGGTGGATACAGGCAAATCAGGTTGAACACAGTCCCTGTCCCACATGCGACTCACAGTCTTAATCCCTATTTTCCAAATGAGGTAACTGAAGCCCAGAGAAGTCAAGTGACTTACCCACGGTCACTCAGCAGACAAGTGGCAGAACTGGGATTAGAACCAATGACTTCCTGGCTCCCAGGCCCTTTGCTGTATCTATAACACCACGCTTCTTCCACTAGGACAAATGGGCTTGCTCATTTGGGGACCAGTTTGCTTGTAAATGCCATTTGAAGGATGGGAACTGGACTACCACTTTTTTTAAATGCTATTTGTTCAGTACTTACTATGCTCCAGGCTCTGTACTAAGCACTGGGGAAGATGCAGGGTTGGACACAGATCCTGTCCCACATGGGACTCACAGCCTTAATCCCCATTTTACAGATGAGGTAAATGAAGCACAGAGAAGTTAAGCAACTTGCCCAGGGTCACACAGCAGGCAAATGGAAGAGTCGGGATTAGAACCCGGATCCTTCTGACTTCCAAGGCTATGCTCTATCCACTAGGCCAAGCTGCTTCTCTACTTCAAAACTTTCCTCTGTGAAAGAATTCATTCCCCCAACACGTTTACTCATTTCTCGTCTGCTGGATGCCGCCCATCCTGAACCCGATTTGGGATGATATTTTCTTTTTTTTTTTTCCTTCTCAAAAGATGGGTGCAATATTGCCGGCGATGTTTGCTGGTTCTTCTGCTCCTGAGCTGGCCCCGAAGGCCAGGGGATCAAGATATTGTGTAAATTGGAAAAAAGACTTCTGTTGGAAGCTAGGCATGGGGACAACAGCCCCCCATTGCTTCTCCCAGGGAAGCGCTCATATCCATTTCACACACCCCTACAGTTTTTACAGTCCGCTTTACACCAGCCAGTATAATTTTTACCCTGAGCAATGACATGAAATCGAGGGAGAGGCTCAGTGGCTGGGAGCCGGGCGATTAAGCTGGGCAATTTACAGGCTGGAAAAATACTGAGGCCAGAGTAGATAGGGTGGCAGGGTTCATGGAGCAGAGCCTCTGACCATCTCGAGGAGGAGGAGGAGAAGAAGGAGGTGGTGGGTGGAAGTTGCCTTTCTCCTTCCCATTAAACTTTGGGGGAAAATTGGAAAGCCTGAAAGCCTGAGGCATAGGTGGGCCGGGCTGGAGCTGGACAGCAGGGTGGAAGGTTTTCCTAAGTCTCTCCAAGCAGCTGTGCCCATCCCACCTTGCAGGGTTACCATGGAAATGGGGTGGTTTCAGAGATGGATCTGAATGGAAAAAAGGAAAAAAAAAGGCCAAAGACAGGGAGATTTGATGCTGAGATTTTTTTTTCCTGCACATAGCAATTCTGAAAATAGATGTGATGGAAAGGAAAGGGCTGAAGTTGAAAGAAATGTGGTTAGGTATGGGTTGGAGGTTGAGTTTGGGGTTCAGGTGGAAAGGCTGTGTGGCATGGAGTATCAAGGGGAGTTGCCTGTGGGTCGCAGTGAGCTGGATTGTGGAGGAAACCCTGACGGGCAGATGCCTTCCCATTCGATCCGAAGGGAAGGAGGTCAGATGGGGAGGGGTGACAAAGAAGGGATAAAGGAGAAGCTGCGTGGCTTATTGGATAGAGCATGGTCCTGGGAGTCAGAAGAACCTGGGTTCCAAACCTGGCTCTGTCACATGTCTGCTGTGTGACCTTGGGCAAGTCACTTCTCTGGGACTCAGTTACCTCATCTGAAAAATGGAGATTAACACTATGAGCCCATGTGGGACAAGGATTGTGTCCAACCTGAATAGCTTGTATCTACCCTAGTGTTTAGAACAGTGCTGGGCACATAGTAAGCGCTTAACAAGTACTATTATTATTATTGTTATCATGCTCAGCTGGAGGTCACCCACATGCTAGATTGTCTGTTTGAACTTGTCTGCTGTGTGGCCTTGGGCAAGTCACTTCAATTCTCTGTGCTTCAGTTACCTCATCTGTAAAATGGGGATTGAGACTGTGAGCCCCACATGGGACAAGGACTGTGGTCCAACCCGATTTGCTTGTATCCACCCCAGTTCTTAGTACAGTGCCTGGCACATAGCACTTATTATTGTTGTTATTATTATCATTATTATTGTTATTCCAGTAGGAGTGGCCTGTAATGTCTTGGGGGTGGTGGAAGGGGGGCACATGATGTAGGGAATTTTGATAGCCCCATCCCTCAATAAACTAGATGGCCCCCCACTCTTTCCTCCCCTTCCCCTCTCCCCTTTGCCCTGAGCTCCTTCAGTAAAAATGGACTATATAAATAATAACTATCTACCAGAGTCTTTCAGCCCCCAGGTAGGTTCAGCCGTCTGCTCATCCACAGCCAAATCATTCTTCTTATCAGCTGCTGTACATCATTCCTTTCAAGTGACTGACTCTCCACCTGGGAAATAGACAAAAATCCACTGGGAACTTGATAAATGGGATTTTCTTCCTCTTTTTGGAAGAGGAAGCTAGAGCAGCAACGTGGAAAAGTTGACAGAGCCCAGGATGGGAGTCAGAGGACTTGGGTTCTAAACCCCGGCTCTGCCACTGGCCCACTGTGAGACCTTGGGCAAGTCACTTAAGTTCTCTCTGCCTTTGTTTCCTCATCTGTCAAATGGAAAGTCAATAGCTATTCTACCTCTGAGTAGACTGTGAGCCCTGTGTGGGACAGAGACTGTGTCCTATCTGATTGAAGAGTAGCCACTCCAGTTTGGCACATCATAAGCACTGAACCAATGTTACAGTTATTATTATTGATATTGTGTTAAAAGGAAAGAGAATTCTGAAATTCCAACTAGATCCAACTTTCGGAGTAAGATGTAAAAGAAGGGTGGGGTCCTTTGGAGCTGTGTGGGAGATTCATAATTATTCAGGGCCTGCCTCACTGCTATCTTAGATTTTCTCTCCAGATGGCAAGTCATCTGGCTTCATTTTAAGCCTCACAACTTCATTCCAAAGCTTATTTTCAAAGAGTTTGAATTTTCAGAACGGTGAAGGGAGGGTCTCCTGTCCCTCCCAGCTTCAGCAAGCAACCCCGGCATTGCGCAGATTGAAAGTTGCTCTGAATTTTATGGATTATCCATTGTCTTTTCAGTGTATTAGCTGAATGTGGCAGGGGCTCCGTTCTGTGTTTTCAGTCAGTGGTATTTACTGAGTGCCTACTGTGGGCAGAGCACTGTTCTAAGCACTTGGGAGAGTCGGTAGATACAATTCTTTCCCTCAAGGATCCCGTTGTTGGGTAGGGACCGTCTCTATATGTTGCCAACTTGTACTTCCCAAGCGCTTAGTACAGTGCTCTGCACACAGTAAGTGCTCAATAAATATGATTGACTGAATCAGTAAATCAGTCATGGTTCTGTGAGTTCTTTTATGAGTTAGTCTGTGTTACCGTTGTCCATTTTACAATATCAGCCCCAGGATGGCCGTATCCACCCTCCCTTCTTCTTCCATCAAATCTGACTAGAACTTCAACAAAGATCCACTTAGGCCTCCAAACCCACTATATTGTCAGGTCCTTGGGGGAGCAGATCATGTCTTCCAACTCAAGTATATTTTTTATGGTATCTGATAAGTGCTTATTATGTGTCAGGAACTGTACTAGGCACTGGGGTAGATGCAAGTTAATCAGGTTCGACACAATCCCTGATACGCACAGGGCTCACAGTCTTGAGACACAGAGAAGTGAAGTGAGTTGCCCAAGGTCACACAGGAGACAAGTGGTGAGCCAGGATTAGAATTCAGGTCTTTCTGACTTTCAGGACCATCCATGAGGCCACACTGCTTCTTGAGAGAGTGTACTTTCTCTCAAGCATGGAATATAGATTCCTGGACACAGTAAGCACTCAAAAAATGCTATGGATAGATTAAGCCTTCCCCCAATACCTGCTGTCTCCTCACATCACCTTCACACACTTGGGTACACCAAGCTTACCCCACCCTTGACAAAACTCTAAATTACGAACTGAGACCAGTAGGCCTTAATGTGCCATCAGGTGATGGGATAGATCAGATAGGGATGCTATTTATTTAACTGGTCAGAAACTATTCAGATAGCTCTGGTGATTAAGAGTTGATTTCATTATTATTTTTTTCTTGTTTTACAGCTAGTTTCTCTTTCCGATTATCTGCCATTCCCATGCTAGCACTTCTGCTGGCCCTCCCCCTGCCACTGCCTCTATTCATCCCTTAAACAATAATAATAATAATAATAGTATTTATTAAGTGCTTGCTATGTGCCTAGCACTGTTCTAAGTGCTGGGGTAGGTACAAGGTAATCAGGTTGTCCCCCATGGGGCTCACAGTCTTAATCCCCATTTTACAGATGAGGTAACTGAGGCACAGAGATGTTAAGTGACTGCCCAAGGTCACACAGCTGACAACTGATGACTTGACTCCTGTCCACATGTTTTGTTTTGTTGTCTGTCTCCCCCTTCTAGACTGTGAGCCCGTTGTTGGGTAAGGACCGTCTCTATATGTTGCCAACTTGTACTTCCCAACTGCTTAGTACAGTGCTCTGCACACAGTAAGTGCTCAATAAATACGACTGAATGAATGAATGAATGACAAGTGGGGAAGCCGGGATTAGAACCTACATCCTCTGACTCCCAAGCCCGGGCTCTTGCCAATAGGCCACACTGCCTCTCTGACTATAACTCTAACAGAGAACCACTTAGGTCTTCAAACCCAATAGACTGTCATATCCTTGAGGGAATGGATCATGTCTACTAACTCAAGTGTATTTTATATGGTATTTGTTAAGCTCTTATTATGTGTCAGGCACTGTACTAAGCGCTGGGGTAGATACAAGTTAATCAGGTTAGACACAGACCTTCTTCCACCATCTATTGACAAGATGACGCCATTTTCTCATACACCTTAGAACCCGTCAGGACAGGTTCATTTGTCCTAGCCTTCTGCCTCCAGGTAGAGCACATCAATCAATCAATCAATCGTATTGAGCACTTACTGTGTGCAGAGCACTGTACTAAGCGCTTGGGAAGTACAAGTTGGCAACATATAGAGACAGTCCCTACCCAACAGTGGGCTCACAGTCTAAAAGCACATCTAGGGAAGCAGCGTGGCTCAGTGGAAAGAGCCCGGGCTTTGGAGTCAGAGGTCAAGGGTTCAAATCCCGGCTCCGCCAATTGCCAGCTGTGTGACTTTGGGCAAGTCACTTCACTTCTCTGTGCCTCAGTTACCTCATCTGTAAAATGGGGGTGAAGACTGTGAGCCCCCCGTGGGACAACCTGATCATCTTGTAACCTCCCTAGCGCTTAGAACAGTGCTTTGAACATAGTAAGCGCTTAATAAATGCCATCATCATCATTATTATTATAATGCCCCACTGGCACCTAGCCAAGTATTATGATGCAAGCGGTGGGATACATTTTTTTTGTTTGCATAGAAGACGGACACTTTCTATACAACTGTTAATTTCCCATGCTATTTTGAGTTTGGAAAATAACAAACATTGTCAGATACTTGAGGTGTGCAAGTAAAACACTAGCAGTTCTTCATATCCAGTGTTTGTTTATTTCTCAAGAGATAAATAGTTAATTGAGTGAAATCTTATCTTTAATCTCACAAGCCTTTAGAAGATGAAACCTCAGAAGAAATTAAGCTTCAAATAAGTTGTGGCAAGTGGCTGCGATTTTCAGTTGAAGTCAATTGCTTTCTGAAGCCTTCTCCTTCCCACCTCCTCACCAGCCCCCAAGGTCAAAATTTGAGGATGTAAACAGCGATAACTTTATTTTTCAGTGGAAGCTCCCTCAGCTATAAATTCAGGTCCCACAGCAAATTTGTGCAAGTAATCTTTCTACAGGTATTACCTCTGATTCTGCATTCCAAGCAATGGCTTTTACTAGGAAATTTCCCTCCAGTGAGAAGCATTGTTCTAAAGCTCCCCATGTGAGCTCATTAATGGCTTTTTTTGAGTTGAGCTATGAATTACAATAGCATGGAAGCATACCATTTTCTGGTGCCTCAGTCACAAGATTCAGGTGTGAATTGCCTTGGGATGAATTGTTTGGTATAATGATAACAATAAAAATATAATAATACTCTTTCTTTCAGTGTTCTTCCTGAACTAAGCGTATTGCAACACATTATCTTATTTATTCTCAAAATCTCCCTGAGGATAGAATTATTCATCTCCATTTTACGGATGAAGAAACTGAGAAATAGAGAGGTTAGGTCTTCCACAAAGTTGCTCAGTCACAGGTAGGGTTCGTGACAGACTCACTGTTGTCCCAGCATCAATTCAATCAATCCTTCGATTAATCGTGTTTATTGAGCACTTACTGTGTTCAGAGCATTGTACTAAGCTCTTGAGAGAGTAAAATATAATGGAGGTGGTGAACAGATTCCCTGCCCACAAGGAGCTTACAGTCTAGATGTGCAGACAGACATTAATATAAATAAATTATGGATATGTACATAAGTGCTGTGGGGCTGAGGGAAGGGTGAATAAAGGGAGCAAACCTAAGTGGAAGAACAACGTATAAGGGTGTGTGAGAAGCGCAAATGAGGGCTTAGTCAGGGAAGGCCTCTTAGAGGAGATGTGCCTTCAGTAAGGCTTTGAAGGAAGTAGGGGAAAGTAATCACCTGTTGGATATGAAGAAGGAGGGTGTTCCAGGCCAGAGACTTGATTCATTCATTCAATCATATTTATTGAGCTCTTACTGTGTGCAGAGCACTGTACTAAGCGCTTGGGAAGTACAAGTCGAAAACATATAGAGATGGTCCCTACCCAACAATGGGCTCACAGTCTAAAAGGGGGAGACAGACAACAAAACAAAACATGTAGACAGTTGTCAAAACCCTCAGAACAGATAGAATTATAGCTATATACACATCATCTTCTAGACTGTGAGCCTGTTGTTGGGTAGGGACCATCTCTATATGTTGCCAACCTGTACTTCCCAAGTGCTTAGTACAGTGCTCTGCACACAGTAAGCACTCAATAAATCCGATTGAATGAGTCATTAATAAAATAGAGTAGTAAATTTGTACAAGTAAAATAGAGTAATAAATATATACAAGTGCCGTGGGGAGGGGAAGGAGGTAGGGCTGGGGAGGGGAGGAGGAAAGGAAAAAGGGGGCTCAGTCTGGGAAGGTCTCCTGGAATGCCACATGATGTAGGCAAGAAGTCAGTGGCAAGATAGACAAGATTGAGTTACAGTGAGTAGGTTGTCTTCACAGGAGCAAAGTATGTGGGCTGGGTTATAGTAGGAGAGCAGTGAGGAAAGTAAGGTAGGAGGGGGCAGGGTGATTGACTGCTTTAGAGCCAAGAGTAAGGAGTTTTGTTTGATGCGAAGATGGATAGGCAACCACAGGAGGTTCTTGAGGAATGGCGAAACATGGACTGAATGTTTTTGTAGAAATATGATCCGGGCAGCAGCATGTAGTATGGACAATCCAGACTTCATGCTGCTGCCTGGATTGTCTTTGTCCAGAAAAGCTCTGGGCATGTTACTCCCCTCCTCAAAAATTTCAGGTGGCTACCAATCAATCTGCGCATCAGGCAGAAACTCCTCACCCTGGGCTTCAAGGCTGTCCATCCCCTCGCCCCCTCCTACCTCACCTCCCTTCTCTCCTTCTCCAGCCCACCCTGCACCCTCCGCTCCACTGCCGCTAATCTCCTCACCATACCTCGGTCTCACCTGTCCCTCCATCGACCCCCGGCCCACGTCCTCCCCCTGGCCTGGAATGCCCTCCCTCTGCCCATCCGCCAAGCTAGCTCTTTTCCTCCCTTCAAGGCCCTACTGAGAGCTCACCTCCTCCAGGAGGCCTTCCCGGACTGAGCCCCTTCCTTCCTCTCCCCCTCGTCCCCCTCTCCATCCCCCCATCTTACCTCCTTCCCTTCCCCACAACACCTGTATATATGTATATATGTTTGTACGTATTTATTACTCTATTTATTTATTTATTTTACTTGTACATATCTATTCCATTTATTTTATTTTGTTAGTATGTTTGGTTTTGTTCTCTGTCTCCCCCTTTTAGACTGTGAGCCCACTGTTGGGTAGGGACTGTCTCTATATGTTGCCAACTTGTACTTCCCAGGCGCTTAGTACAGTGCTCTGCACACAGTAAGCGCTCAATAAATACGATTGATTGATTGATAGACAAGAATGGGGAGAGAAATAAGGCTGGGTGGTCAGCAAGGAGGCTGATACAGTAATCAGGATGGGATCGGAAAAATGTTTGGATTAACATGGTAGCTGTTTGGATGGAGAGGAAAAACAAATGGAATAAAATCAATTACATTGCCATGTTGATTTTATATTAATATTCCTGAAAATGGTTCCCATTATAATGAGACCCACTGGGGTGGTATTTTGGCTACAAAATGATCTTTGCATTTAGGCCCTCTTATTGGGAGGGAAATGAGCCAGTGCACTGCCCAATCTGTGAGACTGCAATCCAAATCTTCTTTGTTGTATTTAGAGATTTGCCCTAAATCCCTTGCTGTAAGAGTATGATGGTGAGAAGATGGAGCTGAGTAACTGAGTTGGGAGAGACTTCGAGAAGACTGGAAACAAGAGAAAGAGGCTTGTTTTTAACTGAGGAAAAGGAAATCATTTATTCATTCAGTTGTATTGAGCACTGACTGTGTGTAGAGCACTGTACTAAGTGGTTGGAAGAGTACGATATAACAATAAATGGACACATTCCACAACGAGCAGCAGTGAAGCGGCCTTCCACAAGGCAGGTTTGGGCCCGGAGGAGGCTCTGATACTAGGTGTTTGAAGCTAAGGGATGAATTTTGCTTTAGGGATCACCACACACATGTACCCACACATCCACCAACCTCCCTAGAGGAACCAGAAAGGTCAGTCATTATTTGGACATTAATCTTGTGCCAGACCTAAGGAGCAATCCAGGACATCTGGCGAATGAAAGGGATGACACTTGATTTTCTCAGAAGTCTGACATTTGAGGATCTCCCTAGGGAGTAGAGAAACGTCCCAGGAACTCATTTCAGCAAATCTTTGAATGAAAAGTGCTAGCCATTGTGGTAGGGCCTTGTGCGCACCTATGCTCGCTCTTGCAGAGGTACCAAGAAGCCTCCCTGCCTCTTCCATTGGTCCCTCCCTCCCTCCTCCTCCTCCCACGTGGGGTCAGTTCCAGGTGGTTTGGGCCACCTTGGTGGGGTGGGGGAGGTTGGGGGGCTCACAGTGATTATAGACGGTATAAGATTATAGACTATTTAGAGTGTATAATGTTATAGACAGCAGACTCTAGACTGTAAGCTCATTTTTGGCAGGGAATGTGTCTGTTGTGTTGTGCTCTCCCAAGTGCTCAGAAAAGTGTTCTGCACACAGTAAGTGCTCAATAAATATGATTGATAGAGTGGTGCACAGGACCAGATCAAGCAGGGGCTTTGGGGGCTGAAGTCCAGGAGTCCCGGGCTAAGGATAGTGTGATTCCCAGCTGAGTGAACTGTTGCCACTGCTCAAAAACCCACCCCACCAAAGGTTATCCTTGTAATGTACTCTCCAAAGCTCTTAGTCCAGTGCTCTGCACACAGTAAGTGCTCAGTAAATACAGCTGAATGAATGAAGGAAGCATGACCAGATAATTCATTCAGTTAATCAATCATATGTATTGAGCCCTACATGGAGTTCACTTCCTCATCCCCCACATTTCCCATCCCTCTTCCTCCTGCAGCAGAAGTCCCTCCTCTCTCCTCCCCGGAAGGAGAGGGGAGGACAGGTGACTGTGTGCGTCTCTACTCCTGCTTCTTTTCCTTCCTTACTCATTGTGCCTCATTCTCATCTCTCTTGCCAAAGGATGCCTCATTCATGGCCTCCCTCCCACCTGAAACTCCCTCCCACTTCACATCCAGCAGATCACTGCTGTGCCCATCTTCAAAGCCCTCCAAAAATAACCTCTCCTCCGGGAAGCCTCCCTGACTAATCTCTCATTTCCTTGAGCAATCAATCGTATTTATTAAGTGCTCACTGTATGCAGAGCACAGTACTCAGCTCTTGGGATATTATAATACAGCAGAGCTGGTAGACACATCCCCTGCCTACAGTTATTATTATTATTATTATTATTATTATTATTATTATTATTATTATTATTATGGTATTTGTTAGGTGCTTACTATGGGCCAGGCACCATATTAAGCCCTGGGGTGTATACAAGCAAATTGGATTGGACACAGTCCCTGTTCCACGTGGGGCTCACGGTCTCAATCCCCATTTTACAATTGAGGTAACTGAGGCCCAAGTGACTTGCCCGAGGTCACACAGAAGACAAGTGGAGGAGCTGCAATTAGAACCCATGACCTTCTGACAGCCAGGCCTGTGCTCTATCCACGACTCCATACTGCTTCTACATTGAGCTTAGTCGCCCTATTTCTCCCAGTTCTGTCACTTCAGTATGTCTTGATTCTTGGATCCTCACTCCCCTTCCCCTCGGTAACACATATCCATATATTTAAGCTCTGTTGCTTCCCCTTGTAATTTATTTCTGTGTGTGTCTCCACTAGATTTTAAGCTCCTTGAGGGCAGAGGTCATGGCTACCAAGCCTATTCTACTCCCCCCATGCATCAATGGTTGATGCAGAGTAAGGGCCCGATGTATGCTAAACATTGATCGATCATGGAAAGAATTATTAAACTCGTGAATCCCAGAAACTTGGAGCATTTTATCCTCTCTAATAATAACATTTCTTATGATCTTATCATGGGCAAAGTGGGAGGGAAGGAAGGCAGACGCGCACAGAAAAAGTCAACAATTAAAATGACTCAGAAGAGGAAAAATTAAAAAAAGGAACAATTGAGCAGTTTTAACAGCCAAAAGCGCAACAATACTTTAATTATGGCATTCAGTAAGTGCCGTGTGCCAAGGATTGGGGTAGAAACCAGCCTCTAAGATCATTTATGGTCCCTTGTTCTACTCAGGGCTCACAGTCTATTTTATTCCCATTTTACAGACCAGGAAACTGAGATCCAGAGAGGTTGTGACTTGGTAAAGTTCATATAATCGGAACGGATGGTGGCACCTTATCATTCTGGCAGTTAAACCCTCCTCCTTCTGATCTTGCCCCTGAAAACAAGATTCTCCATCACTCTCTTCTTCTGAGCTCCCTGTGTGTCCCCCACTGCACTGAACAAAAATAAGAATAAGGTTTACATAAATGCCATAACAGGGCAACAGTGTCACACAGGATGAGCAGTGTAACCTAATGGAAAGAGCACTGGCTTGGGAGTCAGAGGACCTGGGTACTAATCCCAGCTCCGCTCTTGTCTGCTGTGTGACCTTGGGAACGTCAGTTAAATTCTCTGTGCCTCAGTTACCTCATCTATAAAATGGGGATTAAGACTGTGAGCCCCGTGTGGGACAGGGACTCCGGCGCATTGTACATTATCTGGCACCTAGTAAACCCTTTACAGATACCATTTGAAAAAAAAAAACAGGTAATGGTTCCTGATTTTTGCCACCTTCTGTAAGCAGTGATCATGTCTACCGACTCTGGTTCTGTACTATTTTGAGCCCTTTAGTCAGTGCTCTGCACACAGTAAGGACTCAAAAAATATGATCAATTGATTGTTCTTGCTCAGGTCTCATGGACTCCCTGAAAGGATACTAATTTCAATTTTGTCAGTCAGCATCTTACAAACTGTTAGTCAATTGTATTTATTGAGCTCTTACTGTGTGCAGAACAACATATTAAGCACTTGGGAGAGTACAATATAAAAATAAACAGATGCCCTGGGTAGATATATGGAAGCCCTTTAAATCCCCCCTCTACCACTCCCTTCCTCACCCTTCCTCTTGTCCAATGTCATCGTAGCTTTGCCGCACACTTCTGCTGCAGGAGATCTGGGTCAGGATGAGTGGGCGGGTGAGGAGAAACAAAGAGGAAAAAACACAGAATTACATCTCTACCATTAACCTGAAAATTGCCCAAGCCGAGTCCACGTGGTTTATGTGGGCAGCTTCAAGTTACGGGGAATTGTATGCAGACACACTTGAGGCCTTCTCTCTCCTTATTTCATTTTTACCTGGAGGTGGTTCTCAGGACAAACCGATGAAGAACTAAGGTTGCAGGTGCTCTTTTAAGGGCAACAGTGGCCAGAGTTCCCAAGAGAAGCAGCTTTGGTGAGGTGGCTAGAGCATGGACCTAAGAGTCAGAAGGACCTGGGTTCGATTTCTGGCTCTGCCACTTGTCTGCTATATGACTTGGGGCAAGTCAATTTACTTTCCTCTCCCCCTCGTCCCCCTCTCCATCCCCCCCATCTTACCTCCTTCTCTTCCCCACAGCACCTGTATATATGTATATATGTATGTACATATTTATTACTCTATTTATTTTACTTGTTCATATCTATTCTATTTATTTTATTTTGTTAGTATGTTTGGTTTTGTTCTCTGTCTCCCCCTTTTAGACTGTGAGCCCACTGTTGGGTAGGGACTGTCTCTGTATGTTGCCAACTTGTACTTCCCAAAGCGCTTAGCACAGTGCTCTGCACACAGTAAGTGCTCAATAAATACGATTGATTGATTGATTGATTGATTGATTGTCCGTGCCTCAGTTCCCTCATCTGTAAAATGGGGATGAAGACTGTGAGTCCTGTATGGGACAGGAATTGTGTCCGACCTGATTATCTTGTATCTACCCTAGTGCTTAGTACAATGCCTGACACATAAGCGCTTACCAAATACCACAGTTATTATTATTACTACATCTCCTTACATTCTGCCAGTTCCTGTGTCTGTAATTTATCTCAATGTTTCTCTCTCCCTCTAGACCATAAGTTTGTTTCTGCTATGGGTCAGAAACGACTCGGCGGCATAGGACAAGACAAATATCTCTCCCTCTAGACTGTAAGCTCCTTGAGAGGAGGGATTGTGTCTAATTCTACTGCTGTTGTGTCTCAAGTACAGAGCTTTGCACATAGTAAGTGCTTAGTACATTCTGTTGATTGGCTGTCCCTTGTTGGTTTACACAGACTGCTCCCCTGCTCTGCTTCCATATGGCTTCTTCTTTGGTGGGCAGAGAGCAGCAACTAGAGCCTGAATAATAATAATAATAATAATAATAATAATAATAATAATAAATAATAATAATAATAATAATAATAATAATAATAATGGCATTTATTAAGCGCTTACTATGTGCAAAGCACTGTTCTAAGCGCTGAGGAGGTTACAAGGTGATCAGGTTGTCCCACGGGGGGCTCACACTTTTAATCCCCATTTTACAGATGAGGTAACTGAGGCCCAGAGAAGTTAAGTGACTTGCCTAAAGTTACACAGCTGACAATTGGCGGAGCCGGGATTTGAACCCATGACCTGTGATTCCAAAGCCCAGGCTCTTTCCACTGAGCCATGCTGCTTCGGCTTGAGCATTCAACTTAATGGCTTAATGGAAAGAGCACAGGTTTGGGAGTCAGAGGTCTTGGGTTCTAATCCTGGCCCCACCACTTATCAGCTGTCTGACTTTGGGCAAGTCATTTAACTTCCCTGAGCCTCAGTTACTTCATCTGTAGAATGGGGATGAAGACTGTGAGCCCCACGTGGGACAACCTCATTACCTTGTATCTACTCTGTGCTTAGAACAGTGCTTTGGCACATAGTAAGCGCTTAACAGATACCATCATTAAATTAAATTAAATTAAACTGCTGTTGTAGAAAGTGGCCCAGGAAAGCCTGCATCAAAGGAGGCCATACTGGGGTGGAGGGGTTGGGGGGTTATAAACGGGAGATGACAAACCCTTTTCCCCGCTCTGTGGAGGTGGTGTGGATGGAAACTAAATTCCAATTTGAACTCCCGCTGCAGTGCAATTTAATGGGAGCTTTGGAAATGGCCAAGTGATCTATCGCTTTGTATTTGAATACCGGACATCTGGCACAAACGGGAGCCAGTTAATTGAGGCAAGAGAGGATGAGCTTAAATGGTGACAGACTGGATTTATGGTGGATGTTGGAAGGACTTCCTGAGGAAATGTGCAAATCAATCAATCGTATTTATTGAGCGCTTACTGTGTGCAGAGCACTGTACTAAGTGCTTGGCTTAGTGCAAAGCATTGAAACACACAATGGAGGTAGGTAGATGTCCAGATCGTCCATAACTGCCATTAGATTGTAAGCTCCTTGAGGGTAGGGATCAGAGAAGTGAAGCGACTTGCCCAAGGTCACACAGCAGACAAGTGGTGGAATCAGAATTAGAACCCATGACCTCCTCACTCCCATGGCCGTGCTCTAGCCACTACACCATGCTGCTTCTCATATAATTGATGGACTTGGAATAGTGTCGTGCTCTCTAGGCCAACTGGATCTCCCCATCCTTTTAAGGGCTATGACATGATCTCGATAAGTCCCCTTCTTTATTTTTTATGGTATTTGTTAAGCACTTACTATATGCCAGTCACTGTACTAAGTGCTGGGGTAGATTCAAGCTAATCAGGTTGGACACAGTCCCTGTCCCACACGGGGCTCACAATCTCAATCATCATTTTTATACATGAGGTAATCGAGGCACAGAGAAGTGAAGTGACTTGCCCAAGGTCACACAGCAGATGAGTGGTGGGTGCGGGATGAGAACCCGGGTCCTTCTGACTCCCAGGCCAGCGGTCTATCTACTAGGTCACACTGCTTCTTTGCGGGGCTAGGGAACACACAAGGCTGTAGGTTTGGGTGGTAATTTTGAGGCTGGGTTGCACCAATCCAGGTTGAAAGGCCCCCACAGTGTAGACAGATTCATAGGCATGTGCTGGTGGTTGCTAGCCCTGCCTTTCTGTTGGTGGGGGCAGTGACTTGGGTGGAGAGAGGGCCAGGCAAATTCCTGGAGATCAGATGGAAGCAGGGATGCATTCAGTGGTTTTAATGCCAATGAATTTGGCCAGGCTACGCCTTGTGTTTTGGAAGGGCAGAACAAGCAGGGTCTTTTGTAGTATTTTGTAAGAAAAATGATGCTTGTTAAGTTCTTACTATGTGCCAGGAACTGTACTAAGTGCTGGGGTGGGTACAAGCAAAGTGGATGGTACATGGGGCTTCCAATCTCAATCCTCATTTTCCAGAAGAGGTAACTGAGGCACAGAGAAGTGAAGTGATTTGCCCGAGGTCACACAGCAGACAAGTGGTGGAGCAGGATTAGAACCCATGACCTTCTGACTCCTAGGCCTGGGCTCTATCCACTCGGTCATACTGCTACTCATAGTGAAGTCTCTCCTCTCCAGCGAGGATCTCGAGACCCCATTGGTCACACACCGCCACTGCCAATTCCCCAAGGGCCACACTTACCCAAAAGAAACCCGTCTCTTGCCGTCCGGGTGGGATTTAGAATCCCTCCAGTTTCTCACATCATCCTCCACCGTGTCATTTTGGGTTCCAGTGGTTCAATAGTCCAGGCAATATGCCAGGATGAATCTCTGGCCTCCCTGCCCATGGCCTGGAGAAATATCTTTAAACTTTTGAGCTTCCATTAACTCCAACTTTTACCACATCATCCTATGGAACTGATCTTCCAGCTGGAGGTGAGGAGATGATCACAATAATAATAATGATGGCATTTATTAAGCACTTACTATGTGCAAAGCACTGTTCTAAGCGCTGGGGAGGTTATAAGGTGATCAGGGGGCTCACAGTCTCACCCCCATTTTACAGATGAGGTAGCTGAGGCCCAGAGAAGTGAAGTGACTTGCCCAAAGTCACACACCTGACAAGTGGCGGAGTTGGGATTTGAACCCATGACCTCTGACTCCAAAGTCTGGGCTCTTTCCACTGACCCACACTGCTAACTCCCTGAGAGGTAAATAGAGGGCCTATCAAAATAATGGATCATACCAAGGGAAAATCAGTAAGCTCTGAAAAGGAAAGAAGAATGATTCATCCTATCCAAGTAGCTCCAAGTACTTCCCAGATTGTGGTGAGCGATAAGCACCAGGGTGGACTCCATCTCTTTAATCCCTGATTTTCTCTTCCTTCTTCCCCCTTCCCTAACTCCTGAGTTACACCTGGTGTCTTTTCTATCTGGCCTCACCCAAAATCACTTGCAGTCACAATCTGCCACCCATCGGTACATAATCTTTTCGGTCGCCCATTTTATTAAGACGGCATTGCCGACTACATGTTAACAGAATGGCCGTTAAGTACTTCTTTTATCGCTACTGGGCTGCAGGTTTAAATTCCCCTGGGGGAAAAGTGGATGGATGGAACAATACATCACAGGCTGAATGCTGTCATTACCAAGGATGGAAGTGGTCATAATTATATATTAGTCTAATTTAAAATTCAATTGATACCTGTCAAAACCCACGGCAGGTTGTTAGAGCGAAGGCACAGATGCATTGTTCAGATGATTTTCCACCTCCTCATTGTATAGGATGAAAAGTATATAAACTAATGGCCCCATAGGGTCTGACTGAAACCCTCTAGGAGCTTAGGAAGGAACATGACCCAGTGAGTAAAGCATGGGCCTGGGACTTAGAAGGACCTGGATTCCAATACCAGCTCCACCACTTGTCTGCTGTGTGACCTTGCGCAAGTCGCTTCACTTCTCTGTGCCTCAGTTACAGTTAGGAGATTAAAACGGTGAGCCCCATATGGGACAGGGACCGTGTCCAACCTGATTAGTTTGTATGTACCCCAGCGTTTAAAACAATGCATGATAGTGTGTAAGCGCTTAATAAATACCATCATTATCATCTTGAGAGTCTCCCAACTCTTTCTTGGGAATTGTGAGGCTTCCAAACCCTTGCAAGATTCTAGCATACTTGCAGGACAGACTGTGAGCTCATTGTGGGCAGGAATGTGTCTGTCATTATTGTGTACTAACCCAAGCACTTAGAACAGTGCTTTGCTTTTAGACTGTGAGCCCACTGTTGGATAGGGACTGTCTCTATATGTTGCCAACTTGTACTTCCCAAGCGCTTAGTACAGTGCTCTGCACACAGTAAGCGCTCAATAAATACGATTGATTGATTGATTTGCACATAGTAAGTGCTCAGTAAATACAATTGAATGTGCCAGGATGAGACCAATGGGATTGGCAAATCAGGATGTCTGTGAATTTATTGAGTTGTCACAGAGACTGATAGGATTTCCTGATCACCGGGCTTTTCTTCCCCAGTAGCCTAAATTTTCTCAAATTTTAGAATGTTTGTGTCGGCTGGGTCTTTGTTCACTGGGCCTTGAGCCACGAGATGCCTGAAACCATACTCCTCTAATGACAGTGCCCTATTGTTCTCCTTGTATTTACTGCTGTTCTTGTCTCTTATATTGTTTTATATTTGTTTTATGTTGTTTCAACTTTCTTTATGTGTCCGCCAGCAACCCTGTTAGTCAGAAGGACTTGGGTCTGAACTCCGACTCCGCCACTTGTCTGCCCTGTGACCTTGGGAAGGTCACTTCACTTCTCTGCAGCTGTTACCACATCTGTAAAATGGGGATCAAGACTGTGAGCCCTATGTCGGGCAGGGACTGAACCCAACCTGACAACCTTGTATCTACCCCAGCACTTCTTATAGCACATAGTAAGCACTAGACAAATACCATTAAAGAAAAGAAAAGATGGCAATCTCTCAGGGATGAGAGATAGGGTCTAATTCTCATTCACATACTTCTTCCCAGTGCATAGTACAGTGTTTTGCACATAGCAGGCGCTTTAATAAACCATAATGGCTACTACCCTTGCAAATTGGTTCATAGAGATGAAAGAAGGCTACATAGGGAGGTTTTCCTATAGGCATCCTCACATCTTCCTTCCCAATCAGTAAATCAATGGTAATTATTGAGCACTGTACTAAGCCCTTGGGAGAGGACGATACAAGTGAGTCATTAGGCAAGTTGCCTGCCCACAACAAGCTTCTCTCCAAAGATTCCCTATGCTTCTAGTTATGCGGTGTGGGGGCTTGAGCCGTTTTTCAAGAATTGAATTTAGAACAAACCGTTGTTGAGGTACAGAGTTGCTGACAAGAAAGTAAATTAGTACTCAGAAGCAGACTTGTGTAAATAAAGAAGGGACTGTTGAGCCTCTAACTTCCTACATCCCTGTGCAAGAATATCATACACATGTGGCACTGGGTGGGAAAATCGGGGCTAATTTCCCTACTTTTAATTCAAGAATTCTATGCCCAGTTTATTTATGCGTTCTCTAGGTGGGGGTTATTGTGATTCAGGAAAAAAAATATTTCTGTTTGTTCCAGCTCTTTTATTTTTCTGATAAGTGGAACTATAAACCAAGATGAGTTTCTCCATTTGGGGAAAAAGGATGCTCAGTCACTGGAGTCATGTTGGCCTTTTTGTGGTTACGTAAGGCAGTCATCAGCTGCATTATTTAAAAGCATTCATTCGTGCTGTTATTTAAATGAAAACAATTTTCAAGTGTCTGTATAATAGTGTGCAAAGTAGACTTCCAAATATGGTCCATTTATGGGGCATTTTAGGTGATGAAACCCAATCCTCAGTTTCCTAGTATCCAGTTTACTGAAGCTATCACCCTGCGTAGAGTGAGAGGTGATTATTTAAATTGCTCTTGGGGTGCACTGAAAAGGAGGTATGTTAAAAAGCAGAGTTTATTAGTATGGATTTATAAAGCATTTTAGAACTGCACAGCATTTTAGGTCATGTTTACTGCTCTTCTTCATATCCAACGGAGGATTTGGTAGAATCGGAAGCCCCCTTTAACAAGGGAAACAGAGACCCAGAGAAAGGGAGTGACTTTACCGAGGTAACAACATAAACCAGGGACTGGCCTTTACTGTTCAACTTCCTCAGATTTTGTTTCACTTAAATCTTTGTCTCTTTAAAGGCACTGATATCGGACTGAGCCAGCCTCCACCTTCAGATGTCTAAACGTAAACTTGTCTAAATATTAGATACCAAATGGATCCTTCGATTGTCCATTATTGAAACAGTCGGGAAGCTATTTGCCTGTCCTTCCTGGTGAACAATTAGTCTTTACGATCTTTCAAGCACCATTTTAGCCTGTGTAACACGAATGAATTATGAAGTTTGTTGCATAACAAATATGCAAATCAAAGACAACCTTTCTCTCTTCCTTCTCCTGTCTCCTCCATCCCTTTTTAGCTGGGCTCTGCTGATGTTCTTTCCCTTCCCCAGAGAAGTCCAAGGCAGTGGAGATTCCTGGCGAGGGGAGTAGAAACACGTGTCCCAGATAATCAGCAGCCACTTGGGATCGGCAGTCACGCCCGAAGCCCTGATCCCCACTTTCTTCTTTTGATTCTTCTGTGTCCTCCTTTTCTTAAAATGGTATTTGTTGGTCTCTTACTCTGTGCCAGGCACTGTTCTAAGCACTAAGGTAGAAACAAGCTAATCAGATTGGACACAGTCCCTGTCCCATGAGGGGCTCACAGTCTTAATCCCCATTTTATAGATGAGCTAACTGAGCCCCAGAGAAATGAAGTGACTTGCCCAAGGTCGCCCAGCAGAGTAGTGGCAGAGCTGGAATTAGAACACAGGTCCTTCCGACTCTCAGGCCTGTGCTCTATCCATTAGGCCATACTGCTTCTCTTGTATTAAATGCATAGAAACACACTTAAATTCTTAGAGGGCAGTGATGATGCCTTCCAATTCTAATGATAATAATAATGGCATTTGTTAAGTGTGGCTCAGTGGAAAAGAGCCCGGGGTTTGGAGTCAGAGGTCATGGGTTCAAATTCCGGCTCCGCCACTTGTCAGCTGTGTGACTTTGGGCAAGTCACTTCTCTGGGCCTCAGTTACCTCATCGGGAAAATGGGGATGAAAACTGTGAGCCCCACATGGGACAAACTGATCACCTTGTAACCTCCCCACCGCTTAGAACAGTGCTTTGCACATAGTAAGCGCTTAACAAATGCCATCATCATCGTCATCACTATATAAAGTGCTGGGGTAGATACAACCTAATCAGGTCCCACATGGAACTCACAGTCTAAGTAGGAGGAGAACAGGTATTGAGTCACCATTGTGGAGATGAGGTAACTGAGTCAAGAAAAGTGAAGTGACTTGCCCAAGTGACAGAGCCGAGATTAGAACCCAGATGCTTCTGACTTCCAGGCTTATTCCCCTAGGCCACGCTGCTCTTCATCGGGGGGCTTATTGAGCTTTTTCTATGTGCAGAGCACTGCACAAAGCACTTAGAGTACAGTACAACAAAGTGGGTACACGATTTCTCTGGCCTCATCAAGCTTACAGTCAGCCAGCTCTGGGGCCTCCGGTGTGGCCACTCCAACGATTGTTCGCTGCCTGTTTTTAAGTCACATCTCTGTACAGCCACAGAAGCCCACAGTGAGCATACAGGCACTGTAGTAAGCGCTGAGTTATCCTTAGATAAACAAATATCTAAGTAAGGATGAGCTGAAAAAGGGATGAAAAGAGCGTGAAGCAGCTCGCTCACAAAAATGAGTTCATCTGGTGTGGATATATGTTTGTACATATTTATTGCTCTATTTATTTATTTATTTTACTTGTACATATCTATTCTATTTATTTTATTTTGTTAGTATGTTTGGTTTTGTTCCCTGTCTCCCCCTTTTAGACTGTGAGCCCACTGTTGGGTAGGGACTGTCTCTATATGTTGCCAATTTGTACTTCCCAAGCGCTTAGTACAGTGCTCTGCGCATAGTAAGCGCTCAATAAATACGATTGATGATGATGATTTATATTGTTTGTCTGCTGGCTCATTTTGGATTTTTCCCTAAATACCTCTTTGAACCATTTTATTAAAGAAAAGGTGGGATCTATTTGCCAGTAAGGGTCGAACCCAGTATTTTCCTCTTTGGCATCAGGGGAGACACGATTCATGTTTTTGGGGTAGATTGAGGCCATTCTGGAGCAAAGAGAGTCTTCTCTGTAAGCTGGGGAATGGAGCATGAGATAAAATGTTTAGACACAGTCCAGAGTTTATGTTTTTGTTTCGTGGGATAAATGTCAGGATGGGCTCAAATGAAGTCCCTCTCTGACAGGAAAATCACTGAAAATTGTAGGTTAAAAACGCTTTCTTTGGGTAGGCAACCCAAATCACATAACATGCCAGTCATAACTTGTGTTTACAGGTCTGCCTACACATGGCAAATATCAAGATTTCCTACATATGTTTGCTTTCCTTCTTCCTGCTACTGGTAGCTGTTTTCTTTTGCACCTGGTGGAGGTGATAAATGTGAACTGCAATGATTTTTTGAAACTTTTCCCCTTGTTCCCGTGGCTTAGGTTAATACAAGTTGCGGTGTACTGGGAAGTCCATGGGCCTGGGAGTGAGAGGACCTGGGTTCTAATCCTGATTCTGTCACTTGCCTGCTGTGTGACCTTGGGCAAGTCACTTGACTTCTCTTTGCCTCAGTTCCCTCATTTGTAAAATGGGGAATCAATACCTGTTCTCCCTCCTTCTTAGATTGTGACTCCCATGTGGGACTTGATTATCTTGCATCTGCCCCTATCAATCAATCAATCAATCATATTTATTGAGCGCTTACTGTATGCAGAGCACTGTACTAAGTGCTTGGGAAGTACAAGTTGGCAACATATAGAGACAGTCCCTACCCAACAGTGGGCTCACAGTCTAAAAGGGGGAGACAGAACAAAACCAAACATACTAACAAAATAAAATAAATAGAATAGATATGTACAAGTAAAATAAATAAATAGAGTAATAAATATGTACAAACATATATACATATATACACGTGCTGTGGGGACAGTGCCTGGCACGTAGCAAGTGCTTAACAGATACCATTATTATCATTTTTATTATCATTATCATAATCATTATTATTCTCCATTCTCTCTTGCTCTTCCCTTCCCAGCATCTTGGAAGCTCCATCATATTAGATTGTAAGCTCATTGTGGGCAGGAAACATGTCCACCCACTCTGTTGTACTGTACTCTCCCAAGTGCTTAGTACGGTGCTCTGCACATAGTAAGCACTCCAGAAAGACCATTGATGATATTAACACAACAAGGGTGTTAATTGGTTTTTTAAAACGCCCATGAAGGCCTGAGGAGTATCTGACCTGAGCAGTATCCATCCTGCTTAGAGCTAGGAGAAAACTGGCCCCAGGAAGCTTTGGGGAGCCCTCTAGATTATAAACTCGTTGTGGGCAGGGAGTGTGTCAGTTTATTGTTATGTGGTACTCTCCCAAGCGCTTAGTACAGTGCTCTGCACACAGTAAGCGCTCAATAAATACGATTTGACTGAGCAGGAGGCCCAGAGGAGTGGCTGTGCCACTTCCTGGCTTGGCCAGTCATCGGAGGAGAAGCCAACCTACCCAAAATTCACACAGTGAAGTTTCTCCCCATGTCTTTTATTTCTCCACCTCTTCTGGGCTTCTCTACTCACCCATAGACTAGTCGGAATTTAGTGGTCATCAACTTTTTGAGTTCCCTGGCTTCAAAAGAGCGAGGGATTCTCTCTTTTTCTCGCAAGAAAGATCAGGTATTTCCCCATCAGGCCTGGTAAAATGGGAGACAACAGCTGGCAACCAGAAGTCACTTCACTTCTCCATGCCTCAGTTACCTCATCTGTGAAGTGGAGATTAAGACTGCAAGCTCCATGTGGGACAAAGATTGTGATCCACCTGATTACCTTGTGTCTGCCCCTGTGCTTAGTACAATGCCTGGCACTTAGAGCTCAACAAATACCATAAGGAAAAAGAAAATACGGATTGTTTCATGTCTCTACAGTATAGTCCGAGGCTTTGATGGTGTAGAATACTTTTTTTCTTTTTCTTTTTTTTTTTTTTTTGAAGGTGCTTTGCCTACTGTCTGATTTGACAGTGCTTAATAGGGTGCCCAGCACTTAGTCATCAATCGTATTTATTGAGCGCTTACTATGTGCAGAGCACTGTACTAAGTGCTTAGTGTTACCACTGACCTGCTCAGGTAATGCCAAGTGCCCATTGCCCAAGGGACCACATGCCAGGGTCATGGCTTAAGACAGATCCTCTTTATTAAAGTGATCCACTGACCTCACAAGCCAGGGTGCACCAGCCCAGCCTAATAATAATAATAGTAATAATAATGATGGCATTTATTAAGCGCTTACTGTGTGTAAAGCACTGTTCTAAGTGCTGGGAAGGTTACAAGGTGATCAGGTTGTCCCACAAGGGATCACAATCTTAATCCCCATTTTACAGATGAGATAACTGAGGCACAGAGAAGTCGAGTGACTTGCCCAAAGTCACACAGCTGACAATTGGCGGAGCCAGGATTCGAACCCATGCACTCTGACTCCAAAGCCCATGCTCTTTCCACTGAGCCACGCTGCTTCCCCTGTCCAGTAGACACCCAACTTTATGGTAAAGGATTGTGTTCCTCTCATGTGAAATAGAGCTGGAGCTGCCCTTTGGTTTCAAAGGTGACACTAGGTTAAGATCCCATTCTTTCTGCGGGTGGGGCTGAAAAGACCACTGAGTGACTTTCTGGGTTCAATAAGGTCAGTCAGTCAGTCAATGGTATTTATTGAGCGCTTATTGTATGCACAGCACTGTATTAAGCGCTTGAGGGAGTACAGTATAACAATAAACACACACATTCCCTGCTCACAACAAGTGTAACAGCCCAGATGAATGCTGTGGAGGAAAGCAGCATGGCCTAGCAGAAGGCACCCCGTCCTGAGAGTCAGAGGACCTGGGCTCTAATCTGCCACTTGTCTGCTATGTGATCTCGGGCGAGTCTCTTAACTTCTTGGAGCCTCAGTTTCCTCCACTGCAAAATGGGGATTCAAAACCTGCTCTCCCTCCTACTTCAACTGGGAGCCCCATATGGGACAGGGACTGTGTCCGACCTGACTGATCTGTATCTACCCCAGTAATTAGGACACCTAGTAAGTGCTTAATTCATTTCATTCGATCATATTTATTGAGCACTTACTGTGTGCAGAGCACTGTACTAAGCGCTTGATAAATATTATAAAATGAGAACTTCCGCCCACCAACCCCAGCACCCGGTAGGGCACGTGCTGGAGTTATTTTTCCAGTAGCGGTGATGGTGTGCGTAGAGTCATTGACACTCTTGAGCTCAATTCCCAGTTGCAAGAAGCCAGCTTTGCAAGGTGGCAGATTGAGTTTAGGAAAGGTGTCTGTGGCAGTGGGGCAGAAAATCCAGGCCAGTCTTCTTCAGCCGCAGAAGATGTCCTGCATCCATTTTGAAGGCATTGGATGTGACACAAAAAGCGGTAGTCTGAAATCTGCCAGGCCTCAGGACTCATGTGTATCTGGGAACTCAACTTTTTATTTTGGCCACTTGAATTGTAAATATTTTTTTATCATAATTGTGGTATTTGTTAAGCGCTTAGGAGGTGCCAAGTACTATATTCATTCATTCATTCATTCAATCATATTTATTCAATCAATCAATCAATCGTATTTATTGAGCGCTTACTGTGTGCAGAGCACTGTACTAAGCGCTTGGGAAGTACAAGTCGGCAACACATAGAGACAGTCCCTACCCAACAGCGGACTCACAGTCTAGAAGGGGGAGACAGAGAACTTGAGAGCTTACTGTGTGCAGAGCACTGTACTAAGCACTTGGGAAGTACAAGTCGGCAATGTATGGAGATGGTCCCTACCCAACAGCGGGCTCACAGTCTATAAGGAGGAGACAGACAATGAAACAAAACATGGAGACAGGTGTCAAAATCGTAGGAACAAATACAATTAAGGCTATATGCACATCATTAACAAAATAAAGAGAATAGGAAATATGTACAAGTAAAATAAATAGGGTAATAAAGCTGTACAAATATATACAAGTGCTGTGGGGAGGGGAAGGAGGTAGGGTGAGGAGGGGATGGGAAGGAGGAGAAGAAAAAGGTGGCTCAGTCTGGGAAGGCCTCCTGGAGGAGGTGAGCTCTCGGTAGGGCTTTGAAGGGAGGAAGAGAGCTAGATTGGCGAATGTGTGGAGGGAGGGCATTCCAGGCCAGGGGAAGGACTTGGGCTGGGGGTCGACGGTGGAACAGGCGAGAACAAGGTACAGTGAGGAGGTTAGTGGCAGAGGAGCAGAGGGTTCGGGCTGGGCTGTAGAAGGAGAAAAGGGAGGTGAGGTAGGAGGGGGTGAGGTGATGGACAGCCTTGAAGCGGAGAAGTGTTGGGGTAGATGTAAGATTATCAGCTTGGATACAGCCCCTGTTCCGCATGAGGTTCACAGTCTAAATAGAGTGGCTAGGATTTCATCCCCATTTTGCAGATGAGGAAACTGAGGCCCAGAGATGTCCAGTGACTTGTCCAAGGTCACACAGCAGACAAATGGCAAAGCTGGGATCACAACACAGGACCTCTGACTCCCAGGCCTGGGCTCTTTCCACTAGACCATGCTGATTTTATATATTTGTTTCCTCTCTTATTTATTTATATTAATGTCTGTCTCCCCCTCTAGACTCTAAGCTCCTTTTGAACAGGGAACAGGACTACCAACTCTGTTGTATTTACTCTCCCAAGTGCTTAGTACAGTGCTTTGCACAGAGTAAGCGCTCAATAAATACTACTGATTGATTGGAGTGCAAACTGTTGGGCAGGAAATGTGACATTTCTTTAATCGATATGTACTGCACCAAGTGAGCGCTGGACAGATATCACCGCTACCACTGAACCAGTTGCATTTTGAAAGTGGAAGAACTCTCACACTGAAGAAGGCTGAACATCATTTCCCAACACAAATATGGGGCCCTTGCGGTTCTTGTTGCGGACTCTGTGTATCAATAGCAGACATCCTGCCTCATGTTATGGCCTCTGTTTCCTTTTGCCTTTTGTTGTTTTCCAGTTAATCGAGCAGCAAAGGGGCATGCCTAGCAGATGAAGTTGAAGCCGCCCCGTTAAAAACCGAAGGATTGTGTGCTCTCTGTCTATCGAGTAGACACCCAACCCAAGTAGTGCTTCCACCAGACTCAACATGGATAAACATTTTGAGAGGGAGAATATCAGCCTGTTTCTCTCAGGCAGTCAATCAGTCATATTTATTGAGCACCGACTGTGTGCGGAGCAATGTACTAAGCACTTGAAAAAATACAGTATAACAGAGTTGGTAGACAACAGGGAATATTCCAGATGAGATTTTCAGGACACCAGTTAGGGAAATATTTTGCCCAGTAACCACAGCAAAGAGTAAAGAATGCTGATTTCTATCATTCTACTATACTTCTGAAGAGGAGGGTGAGATTACAGAAAACAAAACAGTAACATTGTTTGAGGGCTCATCAACTATTAATACCTTCTTTGAAAACTTATATTTATGCATTCAGAACCCGCATACATCTATCTATTTTCATGTTTGAACATGACTTGTACTTCCCAAGCCCTTAGTACAGTGCTCTGCACACAGTAAGCGCTCAATAAATACGATTGATTGATTGATTGGTGAGATGTTCACCATCGTCAATAATAATAATAATAATAATAATAATTGTATTTGTTAAGCACTTACTATGTGCCAGGCACTGTTCTAAGTTCTGGGGTGGATGCAAGCAAATCGGGTTGGACTCAGTCCATGTACTTTATGGAGCTCCCGGTCTCAACACCCATTTTACAGATGAGGTAAATGAGGCACAGAGAAGTGGCTGAGCTGGGATTAGAACCCACGACCTTCTGACTTGCAGGCCTATGCTGTATTCATTATGCCATGCTATTGAGCACTTACTATGTGGCAGAGCACTGTACCAAGCGCTTAGAAGAGTTCAGTGCAACAGAATTGGTAGACATGTTCCCCACCCACAGTGAGCTTACACTCAGGCTTCCGTTCACAAAGTTCTGAGGTACAAATGTTATTAGAACTGACTGAGATTCTCCAATGTCAAGGGCGCTTGATGTGCTTGGATGTGGGCCAGGGTAAGAGCTTGATGATTTCTCCCTTAGCCTTCGCTCTCAACCACAAACCCTGCTTCAGACCCCTTCAACCTGGGTGAGAGCTGAAACAAGATCAGATGGAGTTATGGGCTTGATCCGAAGTACCGCCTGTTCTTAAAAACATTTTGTTTTGTTTTACTTGCATGCTGCCATCGCATCCACTTTTGCCTGAACCTGGAATTGCTTCGAGTTCCAGTAACTCAGAGTTCTGCAGTTGTAGTAGCTCCATACAGGAATATAAGAAGTGCTAGAGGTTGGGAGAATTCTGAGAAAATCTGAAATGGAACATTCATTTAAAAGGAGCGAGAGGCTGCAAGAGTTCCAGGCTCTTCATTCGAGACAAACCAATTACATCGAAAATTCAGAGTCCCATCTCTTCTGGGCGGAAGACAGCTGGAGACAGGGTTTAACATCCTTCTTTGGGGTGGGAACCAGAGACAAAGATTGAATACCTCTTGCATCGTTTAGCCCCATGCATCTTTCCTTATCAGTGACCAGCGATATTGGAAATAAAAAAAGCCAAGCTCATGCAGCACAAATTCATTAGGAGTATCTCCTCACCCAGCCAGATGCCCGTTTATGTATATTCCTTTTCAAGTGCAGTCCTTTCAAGCAACTTCTTTTCTTCGGCTCTGGGGGACTCTGGAATGTTCCTTGGGATAAATTCTTTGCTTTGTCTCTTTTCATTCCGTTTATCGGTAGTATTTATCGGGGGCTTCCTCTCTGCAGATCTGTTCTGAATGCTTGGGCCAATACCATAGGATGTTTGGACATGGTCTAATGGCCCTGGGAGTCAGAAGTTCATGGGTTCTAATCCTGGCTCTGCCACTTGTCTGCAGTAGGACCTTGGGCAAGTGATTTTGCTTCTCTGGGCCTCAGTTACCTCATCTGTAAAATGGGGGTTGAGATTGTGAGTCCCACATGGGACGGGGACTGTGTCCAGCCCAATTTTCTTGTATCCACCCCAGAGCTTAGTACAGTGTCTGGCACATAATAAGCGCTTAACAAATGCTACTATTATTATTATTATTCCTCTTGCCCTCTGCCAGAACAGTACTAGTGGCTATTGAGGATTTAGGGGCCAAATCCTTCAAGTCAGGGGTCATTATCCTTGTGGGTATCCAGAAGAGGGAGCAAAGCCATTGTCCCTGTCCCCTCTCTCTCATCTACCCCCTGACAGCTCTTTGGGATGGCCCCCCCAGCCTTGTTCGATCAAAATCTCTGAAAAGACCCACCAACCAGAGCATAGAATGATGCTTAACGTATAGTAAGGGCTTAACAAATACGTTTTTTTTTTTTAAAAAAAGACCCAAGAACACCCAAACAGGGCTGGAGATATACCAAATATCCCCTTGCTTCGGTCAATCTTATTTATTGAGTGCTTATTGTGTGCAGAGCACCATGTACTAAGCTCATGGGAGAATATGCTATAACAGGGTTGGTAGACATGTTCCTGGCCCCCAAGGAGCTTACAGTCTAGCAGGGGGAGACTGACAGATATATATATATATATCTGTCAGATATATATATATATATATCTGACAGATATATATATATATGTATATATATATGACTGACAGATATATATAACTGACTGACAGATATTATATATATATATATATATATATATATTAGTGCTGCACCTCAAATGCAACATCACCAAACCCAAACTATTCATCTTTCCTGCTAAACCTTCTTCTCCTCCCAGTTGTCCCATCTCTGTAAATCATACCCCCTTCTGGACCCAGAAACCTTCAGCCTCCTCGATTCCTCACTAACTCTCAACTCTCTCAGTCAAGCTACTTCTAAATCCTGCTGATTCTTTCTATTCATTCATTCATTCATTCAGTTGCATTTATTGAGCGCTTACTATGTGCAGAGCACTGTACTAAGTGCTCGGGAAGTACAAGCTGGCAACATATAGAGACGGTCCCTACCCAACAACGGATTCACAGTCGAGAAGGGGGAGACAGATGCAATATTTCCTGCATTCACCCATCCCTCTGCACTCAGAGTGCTGCCACCTTTCATTCATTCATTCGGTAGTATTTACCAAGCGCTTACTGTGCGCAAAGCACTGTACTTAAACACTTGGGAGAGTACACTATAACAACAGACACATTCTTACCCACCACAAGCTCACAGTCTACTGGAGGAGACAGACATTAATGTAAATACATAAATAGATTAAATAAATAAATGAATAAATTGCAGATCTATACAGTTAAATACATATGTGCTGTGGGAATGGGAGGGAGGATGAATGAAGGAGCAAGTAAGAGCGGTGCAGAGGGGAGTGGAGGAGGAGGAGAGGAGCACTTAGGGAAAACCTCTTGGAGAGTACCTTGCTTCAAGCTCTTGACTGATCATTCCCCCTTTTAGACTGTGAGCCCACTGTTGGGTAGGGACTGTCTCTATATGTTGCCAACTTGTACTTCCCAAGCGCTTAGTACAGTGCTCTGCACAGAGTAAGCGCTCAATAAATACGGTTGATTGATCATTGCTGGAACATTTTATCAGCCTCTTCACTGGTCTCCCTGCTTTCCTCCCCAACTCCAATCTACAATACACTTTTCCAGATGTATAATCTTCTTGAAGCATTACTCATCTCACATCTCCCTTTTTTTTAATGGTATTTGTTAAGTGCTTACTATGTGTCAAACACTGTACTAAACTCTGGGGTAGATTAAGGGAATTAGGTTGGACACAATCCCTGTCTCGTCTGGAACTCACAATCTAAGCAGGAGGGAGAACAGGAGAATGAAGGAACAGAGAAGTTAAGGGGCATGCCCAAGGTCACACAGCAAACATTTGGCAGAGCTGGGATTAGAAGGCAGGTCCTCTGGCTCCAGGCCCATGGTTTTTCCATTAGGCCATCTCCTTTCTCCTCAGATACCTTCGATGACTTCCCAGTTCCCTGGGCATCAAGCAGGAATTCATCTCTTTTGACTTAAAAGCTCCCTCCATCTATATTTTAGCCCTTTTCCCCACTACTCTCCAGCTCGCTCTCTTGGTTCCTCCCATGCAACCTTGTGACTTGAGCTCGCTCTGGACTCCTCTCCCCTTATATCCCTCTATTTATTACTCTATTTATTTATTTTACTTGTACACATCTATTCTATTTATTTTATTTTGTTAGTATGTTTGGTTTTGTTCTCTGTCTCCCCCTTTTAGACTGTGAGCCCACTGTTGGGTAGGGACTGTCTCTATATGTTGCCAACTTGGACTTCCCAAGTGCTTAGTACAGTGCTCTGCACACAGTAAGTGCTCAATAAATACGATTGATTGATTGATTAGTACAGTGCTCTGCACACAGTAAGTGCTCAATAAATACGATTAATTGATTGATTGATCCCTTGACTCCTGCTGTCCCACCAGCCTGGAATTCTCTCCTTCCCTCCCTCTCTAATCCCAACAGGCTACAGTATTCCCCACTCCCCACTTTGAGTACAGTGACTGACTCAAACCCCATCTCCTCCTACAAGCCTTTCCCAGTTAGCTCCCACTACCCCAAGTTGTAGCAACCCTTTCACCAATGCATTAATTATACTTAACACATCTGTGAATAATTTATATCTGCTTCCTCCATTAGAATGTAATCTTCCTCCTACTTATGCTGGGGAAGCAGCGTGGCTCAGTGGAAAGAGCACGGGCTTTGGCGTCAGAGGTCATGGGTTCAAATCCCCGCTCTGCCACTTGTCAGTTGTGTGACTTTGGGCAAGTCACTTAACTTCTCTGTGCCTCAGTTCCCTCACCTGTAAAACGGGGATTAAGACTGTGAGCCCCCCGTGGGACAACCTGATCACATTGTAACCACCCCAGCGCTTAGAACAGTGCTTTGGACATAGTAAGCGCTTAATCAATCAATCAATCGTATTTATTGAGCACTTACTGTGTGCAGAGCACTGTACTAAGCGCTTGGGAAGTACAAGTTGGCAACATATAGAGACAGTCCCTACCCAACAGTGGGTGCTCAGTCTAGAATAATAATGGCTTAATAAATGCTATTATTATTATTATTATTATTATTATTATTATTATTATTATTCTGTGAACTCCATGTGGGATAGAGCCTGTGTCTGACCTGACCTGATTATCTCGTATCTACCCCAGTGCTTATTGAAAGGTACAAGTCCTCCAAGAGGCTTTCCCTGACTAAGCCCTCCTTTCCTCTTCTCCCACTCCCTTCTGCGTCACCCTGCCTTGCTCCCTTTATTCATCCCCGCCTCATAGCCCTTATGTCCATATCTGAATTGTATTTACTTATATTAATGTCTGTCTCCCCTTCTTGACTGGAAACTTGTTGCAGGCAGGGAATGTACCTGTTTATTGTTATGTTGTACTCTCCTAAGCACTAGGTACAGTGCTTTGTACACAGTAAGCTCTTAATAAATACGATTGAATGGCTGAATGATTAGGACATTACTCAGTGCATACTAAGCACTTAATGAATGCCACTATTATTTTATTATTATCATGGACAACAAGTTGCAAATGCTTCTTTTGTATTCTCGGGTACTTAGCACAGTAAATTGCACCTAGAGGGCACTCAGAAAATACCTCCACTACTTTAGAGAGGCATCTTGGCCTAAGGGTTAGAATACGTGCCTGGGAGTCAGAAGGACCTGGGTTCTAATCCTGCCCCTGCCACTCATCTGCTCTGTGACCTTGGGCAAATTGCTTAATCTCTCTGGGCCTCGGTGCCCTCATCTGTAAAATGGGGATTAAGACTGTGGGCCTCATGTGGGACATGGACTGTGTCCAACCCAGTTTGCTTGTGCCCACCCCAGCGCTTACTACAGTGCCTGGCTCATAGTAAGCACATAACATATACCACAATTATTATTACTACTATTACTACAACTTGTCCCTAGGGTAGGAAGACTTTTTCAGAAGTCCAGAGACATGGGTATGAGAGGACTGAATAATGGTAATAATAATTGTGATACCAGTTAAGTGCTCACTGTGGGTCAGGGGTAGATGCAGGGTAATCAATCAATCAATCAATCAATCGTATTTATTGATCGCTTACTGTGTGCAGAGCACTGTACTAAGCGCTTGGGAAGTACAAGCTGGCAACATATAGAGACAGTCCCTACCCAACAGTGGGCTCACAGTCTAGAAGGGTAATCAGGTTGGACACAGTCCATGTCCCACATGGGGCTCACATTTGTAATCCCCATTTTACAGATGAGGTAACTGAGGCACAGGGAAGTGAAGTGACTTGCCCAAGGTCACACAGCAGGCAAGAACTGGAATTCGAACCCATGACCTTCTGACTCCTAGGCCCATTCTCTATCCACTATGCCATGCTGCTTCTCATTCTGTGGCTTGGCTGGCAGGAGGATGTGGGGGCTTCCTTTGCTGTGGCTGCCTGGGTAGATATGAATAGACTCCAGCTGCTTCAGTGCTGAGTTAATTAGGGATATTTTCCTGTAACATTCTAACAAGTACAGTTTGGTCTGTGTTGCTTCAGATTTATCTTGGAGGCCATAATTTTTTTTCTCCGAAAAAATTTCTTGATCCTATAGGAATTAAGCTTTCTTTGTAAGCTTAATTGAAAGGAATCCAAATTGGTCTAGCAAGCTTTATGAATGACTGGGACTTCATGCAGAGTACACTAAAGCCTCTGTCTCCGTCAAGCATGAAAGATTTAGGCTGGTATTTTCTTGGGGATGTCGAGGGCCAATAATGAGGATTTGTTTTCTTGTGTTACCAGGATATAGGCTGTAGTTTGACAAGGTCTTCCCAAGACATGCTGGGATTATGGGTTTTAGTTTGTGCCCCTCCCCGCCATCAACGTTATGATGTTTCGACGGTCCAGTTGTAAAATACCTGGAGAAGCAAGTGAATCGGAAGATGAAGAAAGGAGATGGAAATCCAGGGACAGGATGTTCTTGTATCAAATTTTGTAGCGCCATTTTGTTCGCTATGCTGAAAATGGAGTGATCGTTGAGGCATAGACACTTAAATGCCTTGGAGAGTTCCAAAATTGTTATGATAGGACACAATTAGCTCAAAAAGATAACGATAACAATAATAGCAACTGTGGTTTTTGTTAGTATGAGTCAAGCACTAGCACTAGGGTAGATACGAGGTCATCAGGTCCACGAGGGGTTCATTTTCTAAGAAGGAGGAGAAGCGGGTATTGAATCCCTGTTTTGCAGATGAGGGAACTTGGAGGCACAGGGAAGACAAGAGACTTGTCCAGGGTCACACAGCAGGCAAGTGGTGGCACCTGGATTAGAACCCAAGTCCTCCGACTCCCGGGCCCGTGCTCTTTCCACTAGGCCACACTGCTCATTCGGTTGTAAACTCCATGGGTTAAGTACTGATTGTTCCCCTTTATTTGTAACTCCCCACCATATTTAGTATAGCACAAGTGTTCTCAATAACGCTTTTATCAGCCTCCCAAATTAGAAAGAAATAATGAATAAGCAGTTTACTTGAAATGCCAAATAAATACCATATGCAGTGAGATTTATACTCATCACATCTAGGGTATAGATAAGGGAACTGTTTAAAGCAAACAAAATGCTAAAATGTCAAAAAGAATAGCTTCCAGCATCCTTTTTTTAGGTCCTTTAAGTCTGAGAGACAAACTGTTTCATTTGCAAGGAAGAAAATCCTTTATGAAAGGCAGCGTTAGGGAAAATAGAAATACGTTTCTGCTCACCACAGAGCGAAGAGATGCTGAAGCACGGGAATTGCTGATGTTATTAAATAGTCCTGATTTTTCTTTAGCAGGATGGTGGAAGAGGAATCTATTTGCCCTTTTTATTGGGTGGCAGAGACGAAGGTGGGAGAGGAGGGTGGGAGAGAGTGATGATAATATCAGGAATCTGCCTGATGATCTGCCAGAGGCAATTTGACAGGGCTCGTTTTTCTGGTGAACCAAGGGAGGGCTGCAGACTCCGAAGAAACGGAGAAGTTCTGAAATTAAATGACTCTCAGAGCTGCAACCAAAATGTCTGGATGTTCAAGGAGCAAAAAAGCTTCCACAGTGGCCGCCTGTCCATCAAACAGTCCCAGCAAAATTCAACCGAGCAAAAGTGGCAAATAGTTTTTGGAAGAGAGGCAGATGGCTCTGGCGGTTCATCTGCTTTTTTCCTGCCAAATCCATTTGGAAAAATAAATTCTGAAAAGCAGATGGGGCAGGTACCGCCAACTCTTGATTTTTCAAATTATCCAGCTGGTGGATTATCCTGAATTGCTTACGAGGGCTTCTCCTTAAGAGGCAGGATCTTGTCTACTAACTCTGTTGTCCCAAGTACTTAGTCCAGTGCTCTGCGCACAGTAATCAATCAATCCATGGTATTTATTGAGTGCTTACTTTGTGCAGAGCATTGAACTGAGCACTTGAGAGAGTACAGTGCAGCAGAGTTGCACTGCCCACACTGAGCTTGCGGTCCAATTTACAGTTGTTCAATAATAATAATAATAAGGATGGCATTTATTAAGCACTTACTATGTGCAAAGCACTGTTCTAAGCGCTGGGGAGGTTACAAGGTGATCAGGTTGTCCCATGGGGAGTTCACAGTCTTAATCCCCATTTTCCATATGAGGTAACTGAGGCACAGAGAAGTGAAGTGACTTGCCCAAAGTCACACAGCTGACAATTGGCAGATCTGGGATTTGAACCCATGGCCTCTGACTCCAAAGCCTGGGATCTTTTCCACTGAGCCATGCTGCTTCTTCCAATAAATACCATTCATAGATCAATTGATTCAATTGATCAACTGCATTAGCCTTCTCTCTGATCTCCCATCCTCGTGTCTCTCCCCACTTCAATCCATACTTCATGCTGCTGCCCGGATTATCTTTGTCCAGAAACGCTCTGGACATATTACTCCCCTCCTCAAAAATCTCCAGTGGCTACCAATCAATCTGCGCATCAGGCAGAAACTCCTCACCCTGGGCTTCAAGGCTGTCCATCCCCTCGCCCCCTCCTACCTCACCTCCCTTCTCTCCTTCTCCAGCCCAGCCCGCACCCTCCGCTGCTAATCTCCTCACCGTTAGGCCTCATTCTCGCCTGTCCCGCCATCGACCCCCGGCCCACGTCATCCCCCGGGCCTGGAATGCCCTCCCTCTGCCCCTCCGCCAAGCTAGCTCTCTTCCTCCCTTCAAGGCCCTACTGAGAGCTCACCTCCTCCAGGAGGCCTTCCCAGACTGAGCCCCTTCCCTCCTCTCCCCCTCGTCCCCCTCTCCATCCCCTCATTTTACCTCCTTCCCTTCCCCACAGCACCTGTATATATGTATATATGTTTGTACATATTTATTACTCTATTTATTTATTTTACTTGTACATATCTATTCTATTTATTTTATTTTGTTAGTATGTTTGGTTTTGTTCTCTGTCTCCCCCTTTTAGACTGTGAGCCCACTGTTGGTCAGGGACTGTCTCTATATGTTGCCAATTTGTACTTCCCAAGTGCTTAGTACAATGCTCTGCACACAGTAAGCGCTCAATAAATATGATTGATGATGATGATGATGATGATTCTCCCCCTTTCAAATACCTTTAGTCTCCCCATGTAGCATCTCCACCACAGCAGGAGGAGGGGTAGGAAGGGGAAATAAAATTCAGATTAATCCATAGTGCTGTTTTATCTCATCTTCTGTGTTTTAAGCCTGGCTCCTCCACTTGTCTGTTGCGTGACTTTGGGCATCCACCAAACTAGCACACTTCCCCCCTTCAAAGCCCTACTGAAAGCTCACCTCCTCCAGGAGGCCTTCCCAGACTGAGCCCCACTTTTCCTCTGCTCCTCCTCCCCTCCCCATTGTGCCTACTCCCTCCCTCTGCTCTACCCCACTCCCCGCCCCACGGAACTTGTGTATAGATGTACATATTTATTATTTTATTTATTAATGATGTGCATATATCTATAATTCCATTTATTTATGTTGACGCTATTGATGGCTGTCTACTTCTTTTGTTCTGTTGTCCGTCTCCCCCTTCTAGACTGTGAGCCCGTTGTTGGATAGGGATTGTCTCTATTTGTACTGAATTGTACTTTTCAAGCGCATAGTACAGTGCTCTGCACACAGTAATGATAATAATAAATACGATTGAATGAATGAAGGAAGGAACTTCTCTAAGTCTCAGTAACCTCATCTGTAAAAAGGGGATTAAGACTCTGAGCCCTAAGTGGGACGTGGGCTGTGTCCAACCCGATTAACTTTTATCTAGCCCAGCACTTAGTACAGTGCCTGGCACGTAGCAAGCACATAACAGATACCATTAAAAAAAAGTCTAACAAAATTGTCACAGAGAGAGGTTGATGCTGAAAGCCAAATAGCATCTTTGAGTTCCTCTGTAGATTTCAATTATCCATGCTCTCCCTGTGTCCTGTTCTCCCAGAAACCAGAGTAACAAGATCATTCATTACAGTTTTAACACGTTAGAAGTAAAAGCGAGACGTTCGTGTACTTTCTGGAGGAAAATAAATAAATAATAATGGCATTTATTAAGCGCTTACTATGGAAAAGATAACCAAACATCCTCTGGCCATTCTCCAAGCAAGCGGGGAGTGACACATTATGAGAAAAGCCCTGGGCCTTCAGACCTAGCTACACAAATGACTTGACTGTAGGGCTGCAGGCTTGTTCGGTGACACTCTTTCTCTCTCACCCAGCCCTGCCAGTAAGGTTCCCGTTGAGGCTCGGCGCACAACTGAGTAATAATAATAAATAAATAAACAGTAACTGTGGTCATCGTTAAGCAGTTGTTATGTTCCAGGCACTTCATTCAGTCATATTTATTGAGCACTTACTGTATACAGAGCACTGTACTAAGCGCTTGGGAAGTACAAGTCGGCAACATATAGAGATGGTCCCTACCCAACTACGGGCTCACAGTCTGGAAGGGGGAGACAGATAACAAAACAAAACACGTAGACAGGTGTCAAAACCGTCAGAATAAATAGAATTATAGCTATAGGCACGTCATTAACAGAATAAATAGAATAATAAATAAGTACAAGCAAAATCAATAGAATAAGAAATCTGTACAAATTTATACAAGTGCCGTGGGGAGGGAAAGGAGGTAGGGCTGGGGGTGGGGATGGGGAGGAGGAGAGGAAAAAGGTGGGGTATTGTACTAAGCACTGGGGACTTTCTAATCCCGGCTCCGCCACTTGTCTGCCCTGTGACCGTGGGCAAGTCTTTTTTCTGTGCCTCAGTTACCTCATCTGTAAAATGGGGATTAAGACGGTGAGCCCTGTGTGGGACAGGGACTGTGTCCAAATTGACTGGCTTGTATCTTCCCCACTGTTTAGAACAGTGACTGACACATAGTAAGCACTTAACAAAAACCATAAAACAACAACAACAACAAAAATAACCAGGTCCTCTGACTTCTAGGCCCATTCTCTTTTCAATTGGGCTGACATATAAAAATGTAAAAGAGAAGCAACAGTAAAGATACCAGTTCATTGTTACTTCATGGGGATCATTCTTGCCTCCCCACCCTCTCCTCCACGCTAGCTATGGAGATTCAATCGTATTTTTTCAATCGTATTTATTAAGTTTTCACTGTAGGCAGAGCTGATGAGCTCAGTTTTGAAGGCCTCTAGACCCTCAGGAATTTTATTCTCCATGAGGTGGGATTCTTCCAAAGGTCTATGTGGTTTTCATAATCACTACTAATAATGATATTCGTTACAGACTTACTGAGTGCAAGCACTGTGCTGAAACTCAGGGGCGAATAGGACACAATCGGAACAGATATCCAGTCCTACACAGACTCAGTGTAAAGGGGAGGAAGGGCAGACATTTAGTACCCATTTTACAGATGAGGAAAGGTAAACACAGAGCAGGGTTTTTTTTTTTCTTTGTTTTTAATGGTATTTGTTAAGAACTTACTGTGTGCTGGGCACTGCTCAAAGCACTTGGGTAGATACAAGTTAATCAGGTTGGATGGAGTCCCTGTCCCACATGGGGCTCACAGTCTTATACCCCATTTTAAAGATGAGGCAAGCAAGGCACAGAGAAGTTAAGTGACTTGTCCAAGGCCACACAGCAGACAAGTGGTGTTGCAGAAATAGGAACCCCGTTCTGTAGTCCTTCCATTAGGCCACCCTGCCTTTCCTTATCCTTTTCTGTATTCGGCAAGTTCCTTGTAGGCAGGGATCTCGACAACCAACTCTTGTTTTGTACTTTCCCAAGTGCTTAGTACAGTGCTCTGCACATAGTAAGCACTCAGTAAATATCACTGATTTCCCACAGCTGTTGAAGAACTGAAATAGGCCTGTGGACCTTGAAGTCCATAACTTTCCCCGCCTCTAAAAGAACTTCTCAGATGGAGCAGAACTGTAGGCTTTGCACCCCAATAGTCCTGGAAGGAAGCAAGTCTTAGGAGAAGCAGTGTGGCCTAGTGGTTGGAGCATGGGCCCGAGAGTCAGGGTACCTGGGTTCTAATCCCAGATCCACTGCTTGTCTGCTGTGTGACCTTGGGCAGACCACTTCACTTCTTTGAGCCTCAGTTCCCTCATTTGTAAAATGGAGATTAAGACTGTGAGCCCCTTGTGGGACAGGTACTATGTTAAACCTAATTATCTTATATCTATCACAGAGCTTAGAACGGGGCTCGACACATAGCAAGTGCTTAACAGATACTGTAATTACCATTATTAGGACTCATTGTTTGGCTTTGGTCCTATTTGTTTGATATTGGACTTTTATTCTTCCCCTGTAGACTGTAAATTGGTTATGGGCAGGGAGCGTGTCTCCCAACTCTGTTATATTGTACCCTCCCTAGCATTTTTAGTACAGTGCTCTGCACAGAGTAAGGGCTTAGTATATACAACTGATTGGCTTTATCGCAACACCCCAGTGAGGCAGAAGATCTGATTCTGGTGCTTCTGTCACTCTGTCCTGTTCCTTGTGTGATTCCAACTTCATCCCCATTCTCACTCCCTCGGTCCATATGCTGGGAAGCAGCCTGGCCACTTGTCCCTGGGGAGAGTGGTCATAAAAACTTGATGAATAATAAAGAATAGTCATTTCATTAATTTAGTTTCATAGTCATTCGGGGAGGATGGACTGCAACCAGGAAGCAAAGCTCTTTATACTCAGTCTTTTCTCCATTATCAAGAGAAACGGTGTTGCCTAGTGGATAGAGCACTGACCTGGGAGTTGGAGGACCTGGGTTCTAATCCCAGCTCCGCCACTTGTCAGATGTGTGACCTTGGGCAAGTCACTTCACTTCTCTGGGCCTCAGTTACCTCATCTGTAAAATAGGGATTAAGTCTGTGAGTCTGTGGGATTAAGTATGTGGAACAGGGACTGTGCCCAGCTTGTTTATCTTGTATCTACCCCAGCGCTTAGTACAGTGCCTGACACATATTCAGCACTTAACAAGCTTGTTGTGGGCAAGGAATGTGTCTGTTATATTGTTATATTGTACTCTCCCAAGCACAAAGTGCACAGCACACAGTAAGTGCTCAATAAATCTGATTAACAAATACCACAATTATTATTATTTTTATCAGCGGCAGCACTAGCACAGAAGTGCCAAGAATGTCAAACAGAGAATGCAAACCAAGGAAAGAGCTTTGGCTCCTTCCAGGCAGTCAGGCAAATGACTGACAGCTCAGGACCTGTCCGGGCTATGGAGGTTGTGTGCCTCAGTTTCCTCATCTGTAAAATGGGGATTATCCCTCCTACTTAAACTTTGAGTCCCCATATTGGAAGGGAAATGTGTCCAATCTGATTATTTTATATTTATCCCAGTGCTTAGTACATAGTACATGCTTAACAAATTCCACAATTATTATTAATATTATTATGCATTTGGTGCATAACCCAAATTTTGATCTTTAAGCCTTTGTTCAATTCAGAAATCTACTTTGGAAAGGGTCTAAACCCTTTTTAAATATCTGGAATTTTCCCAGTTTTCTAAAACCCATCTGGTCTTCTCATTGCTCAATCTGCTGATATCTTCAGAAAATGATTAAGGATTTTTTTTAAAGCACTGGGTTTCATCAGGCTTTGAGGAAACAGTGGCCTCTTGTTAAAGAGAGTCAAGAAGAAGACAGCCCCAAGATTAAGGTTATGCCTGTTTATATGAGAACGGCTTAACTGTCTCACTGGAAGATGTATTCCAATTCCGGGGCTGGGGCCTGGCACTAAACTTTACACCTTGCAGTGGGCCAGGGGAGGATGCATTTGTTACGTTGGTGTAGTTAGGATGCTTTTAATGAAACCAATTTGTCACTTTTGTCTCCAAAGAGGCAGTTGGTACTATGTGGAAATGAGAATCCCTGAAGTCCAGTCGCTTCAGTGAGCAGAAAATCAGGAATCCGGGAACATTCAAACATCTCCCTAAATCAACCTGACAGTGACTTCTCAGGTTATATAATCGGATCACAAAAATTTGCATTCAGGCACACTTAACCCCGCAGAGTCAGGGGAGAATGTTACAAAATGCAGGCTGTTGGCTCTCATGTAAGGGCTGTGTGTATTTAGTTGAGTTTGAGAGAAGTTTATTTATAACTTGAGGGTGTGATCTGGTGAAGTGTGAATTCCTCCTTAAACATTATTTCGTATTGTATTAGCATCTGAAATACAGCTTTCTCAATAATAGACTGCTCTCAAATGTGTTTCAGTTTTATTTTCAGTTTTATTTTTGTATGCTGGGCCGATTCATCGTAAAGCGGCCTTACAAGCTTGGTTTTGCCATCAGAATTTGTAATGTGTAATTTCTCAGGAAGAATCAAATGGTCCAAGAACTTGCTTGCACAGGACAACCTCGGAAAATGTGGCCTGATGACTAGATTGAGAAGTTGAGTGTCTAGTTCCCAAGCCTTTCCTTTCTTTAGGGTTTCTGCTTCTTAGTCCAGGCCGAAGACCATGTCTTCACTAGCCCAATAGCTCACTCCTGGGCTCCCGAAGTCATTTTTTTTTTGCGGGGGGAACTTCTCATTCATACAGCCAAAATGACCTGATTACCTTGCATCTACCCCGGCACTTAGAACAGTGCTTGGCACACAGTAAGCACTTAACAAATACCATTATTATTATTATTGTTATTATTATTATATTCACATTAGCAATGGAGAAGAGCCCAGAACATTTCTGGACTGGATGGAGGGGTTTCAATTCTTTTCTACAGGATTCCCGTGAATATCAGTCAATTTTTTCCTAGTGAGCTCCTCACTTTAAAGGAGGAAAGACCAGACACTGGATTTCCCTTTCCAAGGAAATTGGGTGACCAATCCCTGATTCCCATGCCAGCATCATCATCATCATCAATCGTATTTATTGAGCGCTTACTATGTGCAGAGCACTGTACTAAGCGCTTGGGAAGTACAAATTGGCAACATATAGAGACAGTCCCTACCCAACAGTGGGCTCACAGTCTAAAAGGGGGAGACAGAGAACAAAACCAAAATATAGTAGTAGTAGTAGTAGTAGTAGTAGTAGTAGTAGTAGTAGTAGTAGTAACATTTATTAAGGGCTCACTTAGTGCAGGGCACTGAACTAGGCACTTGAGAAGCACGGAGTAAAGAAGTAACACATTCCCAGGCTACAAGGAGTTTCTCACCTCTGCCAAACGTAGGCAAGAGTGGCATCTTCAGCCATTGCTGTCAGGGAGTTGAGATTGAGGGCAGGTATTTTATACTTCAGGGTGGAGCCAGGGAGACAGCATTCATTCATTCAGTGAGTCATATTTATTGAGCGCTTACTGTGTGCAGAGCACTGCACTAAGTGCTTGGGAGAGAACAATATAACAATAAGCAGACACATTCCCTGCCCACAACAAGCTGACAGTCCAGAGGGAGGGGAGACAGACATCAATACAAAAAAATAAAATTACAGATATGAACATAAGTGCTGTGGGTCTGGGAGGAGAAAGAGCAAAGGGAGCAAGTCAGGGCGATGCAGAAGGGAGTGAGAGCTGAGGAAAAGTGAGGCTTAGTCTGGGAAGACCTCTTGGAGGAGATGGGCCTTCACTAAGGCTTTGAAGTCGGGGGAGAGTAATTGTCTTTTTAGAAATTGCCTCTGCAGCCACGCAGAACATTCTACTGAGTGTGTGGGTGAGAAGAGGCAGGGAACGTGTCTGGTGATTGTTGTATTGTAATAATAATAATAATAATGTTGGCATTTGTTAAGCGCTTACTATATGCAAAGCACTGTTCTAAGCGCTGGGGGGGATACAAAGTGATCAGGTTGTCCCATGTGGGGTTCACAGTCTTAATCCCCATTTAACTGAGGCTCAGAGAAGTTAAATGACTTGCCCAAGGTCACACAGCAGACATGTGGCAGAGCCAGGATTCGAACCCATGACCTCTGACTCCAAAGCCTGTGCTCTTTCCACTGAGCCACGCTGCTTCTCTCCCAAGTGTTTAGTACAGTGCTCTGCACACAGTAAGTGCTCAATAAGTATGATTGACTGACAGTTGTGTCTGGTTTCATCTATGTGTGTATCTTTCTGTGAGTCTGTGTGGTCTAGTTCCTGGTGGTATTTATTGAGAAGCAGCGTGGCCTACTAGAAAGAGGTTGGGGCTGGGAGTCAGAGGACCTGGGTTCAAATCCTAGCTCTGCCACTTGCCTGCTGTGTGGCCTTGGGCAAGATGCTAAACTTCCCCAAGCTTCAGTTTCCTCATCTGTAAAATGGGGGTGAAATACCTCTTTTCTTACCCCTTAGACTGTGAGCCCCTTGTGAGACAGGGATTCTGTCCAATGTGATTATCTTGTGATTATCCCAGTGCTTGGCACATTGTAAGTGCTTAGCAAATACCATTGTTATCTTTATTATTATGACTATGATTATTTATGAAGCCTTACTATGTGACAAGCACTGTACTAAGCCCTAGGGTAGGTAATAATAATAATAGTTTTTGTTGAGCACTAACTATGTGCCAAGCACTGTACTAAGTAATGGGGTGGATACAAGCAAATCAGATTGGACACGGTCCCTGTCCCATATGGAGCTCACAGTCTCAATCCCCATTTTACAGATGAGGTGACTGAGGCCCAGAAAAGTGAAGTGACTTGCCCAAGGTCACACAGCAGACAAGTGGCGGGGCTGGGATTGGAACCCATGACCTTCTGGCTTCCAGGCCTGTGCTCTGTCCACTAGGCCATGTTGCTTCTCTGATACAAACCAACAGATGATGTGTGTTAGATAGCGACCAAATAGATGATGCCCAGTGCCTGTCCCATTTAGAGCTTCACAGTCAAGTTTGGAGTAGACGGATACACGCAATGGTAAAAATAGATTTCAAACAATCCAAGAGGCACAGAGCCTCTGTAGCAGACCCCTGGGTCCTGATCTGAAGGAGGCTCCAGTCTAGTATGCAGTGCTTGTGTCTGTAAATTACAGAGCCTGGATTCTAGTCCAGTATTCCGACGGAGGCCTTCTGTGAGACCTCCAGGTTACACTTCTTGATCTCTTGTGCCTCGGTTTCCTCATCTGTAAAATAGGAGTGATAGCGCCTGCCTTTCCCATCTTCTCAGGGATGCTAAGGACAAGAGGAGATAAGTAAGGTGGTAAGTGATTCCATCCAAAGGTGCTATGGAAATTTGAGGCATTGTGCGCTATGAAACTGTGAGGTGAGAAAGAAAGCCCAAGCAGTCATGATCCCTAAGAGCGAAAATCCAGGAAACTAGCCAACCTGGTTGGAGCCACCTGCTCCCTTGGGGAGGAGGGGAGGGCACCTCAGCATACTCCACATGTACCTGTCCACCCTTCAGCCCCCTCGGATCGATTTTAGAGATGGTGGGCAGAATGGTTGTCCCGTTTTCTTGTTCTCCTCCCCCACTGCTCTGCACACATTACATGTTCAGTAAATAATAATAATAATGGTGGTATTTGTTAAGTGCTTACTATGTGCAAAGCACTGTTCTAAGTGCTGGGGGGGATAAAAGGTGATCAGGTTGTTCCACTTGAGGCTCACAGTCTTAATCCCCATTTGACAGATGAGGGAACTGAGGCATAGAGAAGTTAAGTGGCTTGCCCAAGGTCACACAGCTGACAAGTGGTGGAGCCGGGATTCGAACCGATGACCTCTGACTCCCAAGCCTGTGCTGTTTCCATTGAGCCCTACTTCCCCTATCACTGATGGATTGCAACTGCTCCCTTCCCTCCTCTCTCCCCTCCCCCTTGGGCCTGGTCATGCACAGAGACGTTACTTAAAAGCACCTGCAAGGCCACATTAACCGCGCAAAAAAAACCAACACAACAGAGACCAATGCTACCAGCCTGTGGCTGCAGTCAGCCGTAGTTTCTTTTCCAAGTTGGCTGCAGATTGCAAGTCGTAAACTTCAAGTGGAACTTTACGGAGAGCTCGATTGAAAATGTTCCAGTGGCATTGAAGAGTGTGGGAGATTTCCAAAAATATGACTTAATGGACTGCATTTCATTGCCTGGGGACACCCAGCTGACAGGTTAATTGTTGGTAACAGTCCCATCTTAGGATTCTCATTATGCAATCGACAAATCCAGCCATTAGAGGAGAGCGGTTTGTAGCGTACATTGAAAGGGTTTTTTTTTTGCTTAGAATGGCGTATGAAATCTTGTCAGTTTTGAATGTGATTAATTTTGCCGAAGCATGTCCTCAGCGTCTCACACTTAGCCGGATTGAATTAAACAAGGTCCAATTATTTGCCCGACCTGCCAATAATACAGTTAGGTGGACTCTTGCAGAAGAAAAGTCGAAGCGCGGTAAGGAGATTAATGTCAATGGAAACATCAAATTCATTTTTTTAGCTCCTGCTTAGAGTATGGATGCATTATGCAGTCTGGTAACAGCTGTGTTTATGACCCGTCGTAAGTAATCATGAATGTGTTAATTTGCCTTTCTAGGGGAGACACATTATGCCATATTTGCTGTAGGAAACTGCACTGTGAAAAGGTTGCTTCCCCTAACTGGAATAAATACGTCGATTCACTTGTACGTTAGACTTCCTGTCTCTGCACCTCAAGCAAGACTTAAATCAGGGAGGATGTAGCGCCTTTCCCCTTTTTTATGGTGGACATAGAAAGGATGGATTGTAAAATGCATACAGCTATTTGGGGGCAGAGACTGTGCCCTTCATTTCTACAGTAAATAGTCCCATGTCAGAGGTGGCACAGTGAAGATGGAGAGAAAGGTGTCCTACAAATACATTTCTCTCTTTATAAAGCAGGAGGGTGTTGCCACCATGTCTCGTTCTCACCTGTCCCGCCATCGACCCCCGGCCCACATCATCCCCCTGGCCTGGAATGCCCTCCCTCTGCCCATCCGCCAAGCTAGCTCTCTTCCTCCCTTCAAGGCCCTACCGAGAGCTCACCTCCTCCAGGAGGCCTTCCCAGACTGAGCCCCTTCCTTCCTCTCCCCCTCGCCCCCCTCTCCATCCCCCATCTTACCTCCTTCCCTTCCCCACAGCACCTGTATATATGTATATATGTTTGTACGTATTTATTAATCTATTTATTTATTTATTTTACTTGTACATATCTATTCTATTTATTTTATTTTGTTAGTATGTTTGGTTTTGTTCTCTGTCTCCCCCTTCTAGACTGTGAGCCCACTGTTGGGTAGGGACTGTCTCTATACGTTGCCAACTTGTACTTCCCAAGCACTTAGTACAGTGCTCTGCACACAGTAAGCGCTCAATAAATACAATTGATTGATTAAATGATTGATTGCCATCTTGGTTGCCATGACGAGCTCTGATTGGCTCACGGTTAGATCACAGAAGGTGATTGGCTGAAGCTGGGATAGAGGTTGCCCCAGGACTATCAATCAGTGAATCAATCATATGGGAAGGAGGTAAGACGGGATGGAGAGGGGGACGAGGGGGAGAGGAAAGAAGGGGCTCAGTCTAGGAAGGCCCCCTGGAGGAGGTGAGCTCTCAGCAGGGCCGTGAAGGGAGGAAGAGAGCTAGCTTGGCGGATGGGCAGAGGGAGGGCATTCCAGGCCCGGGGGATGACGTGGGCCGGGGGTCGATGGCGGAACAGGCAAGAGCGAGGTACAGTGAGGAGATTAGCGGTAGAGGAGCGGAGGGTGTGGGCTGGGCAGTAGAAGGAGAGAAGGGAGGTGAGGTAGGAGGGGGCGAGGTGATGGAGAGCCTTGAAGCCCAGGGTGAGGAGTTTCTGCCTGATGCGCAGATTGATCGGTAGCCATTGGAGGTTTTTGAGGAGGGGAGTAATATGTCCAGAGCGTTTCTGGACAAAGATAATCCGGGCAGCAGCATGAAGTATGGATTGAAGTGGAGAGAGACACGAGGATGGGAGATCAGAGAGAAGGCTAGTGCAGTAGTCCAGATGGGATAGGATGAGAGCTTGAATGAGCAGGGTAGCAGTTTGGATGGAGAGGAAAGGGCGGATCTTGGCAATGTTGCGGAGCTGAGACCGGCAGGTTTTGGTGACGGCTTGGATGTGAGGGGTGAATGAGAGAGCGGAGTCGAGGATGACACCAAGGTTGCGGGCTTGTGGGACGGAAAGGATGGTAGTGCCGTCAACAGAGATGGGAAAGTCAGGGAGAGGACAAGGTTTGGGAGGGAAGACAAGGAGCTCAGTCTTCGACATGTTGAGCTTTAGGTGGCGGGCGGACATCCAGATGGAGATGTCCTGAAGGCAGGAGGAGATGCGAGCCTGGAGGGAGGGGGAGAGAGCAGGGGCAGAGATGTAGATCTGGGTGTCATCAGCGTAGAGATGATAGTTGAAGCCGTGGGAGCGAATGAGGTCACCAAGGGAGTGAGTGTATATTGAGAACAGAAGGGGACCAAGCACTGAACCTTGGGGAACCCCCACAGTAAGAGGATGGGAGGGGGAGGAGGAGCCTGCAAAAGAGACTGAGAAAGAACGACCGGAGAGATAAGAGGAGAACCAGGAGAGGACGGAGTCTGTGAAGCCAAGGTCAGATAACGTGTTGAGGAAAGGGGGTGGTCCACAGTGTCAAAGGCAGCTGAGAGGTCGAGGAGGATTAGGACAGAGTATGAGCCGTTGGATTTGGCAAGCAGGAGGTCATTGGTGACCTTTGAGAGGGCAGTTTCCGTGGAATGAAGGGGACGGAAGCCAGACTGGAGGGGGTCGAGGAGAGAGTTGTTGTTGAGGAATTCTAGGCAGCGCGTGTAGACAACTCGTTCAAGGAGTTTGGAAAGGAATGGTAGGAGGGATATGGGACGATAACTAGAAGGTGAGGTGGGGTCAAGAGAGGGTTTTTTTAGGATGGGAGAGACATGGGCATGTTTGAAGGCAGAGGGGAAGGAACCAGTGGAGAGTGAGCGGTTGAAGATGGAAGTTAAGGAGGGGAGAAGGTGTATTGAGCTCCTGTTGTGTGCAGAGCAATCAATCATATTTATTGAGTGCTTACTGTGTAAGGACCACTGTTCTAAGTACTTGGGAGAGCACAATATAACAGAGTTGGTAGACTGGTTCCCTGCCCACAATGAGCTTGCAATGAGCTGTATATATGTATATATGTTTGTACATATTTATTACTCTATTTTACTTGTACATATCTATTCTATTTATTTTATTTTGTTAGTATGTTTGGTTTTGTTCTCTGTCTCCCCCTTTTAGACTGTGAGCCCACTGTTGGGTAGGGACTGTCTCTATATGTTGCCAATTTGTACTTCCCAAGCGCTTAGTACAGTGCTCTGCACATAGTAAGCGCTCAATAAATACGATTGATGATGATGATGAAGAGGTGAGCACTGAACTAAGCAATTGGAAGAGTACAGTACAACAGAGGTGGGAGACGTGTTCCCTGCCCACAAGGAGCTTATAGTCTAGCGGGATGGTTATCCACCCTCACCCTGATTCTGAGCCCATAAGTATGTACTGTTTATACATACATGAAATACTTTTTTTTTGTAATCCATAAAGCTTTCAGTTCTGTACTTGTTCATTCACTTAAGACTAAACCGCTTTTGAAACAAAATGTTTGGTTCAGTTAGGATCCTGTGAGCCGGTGATAATTGGTTTATTCTTCTTGCTTTTCAGGATCCGAGGAGCAAGCACAAATTTAAAATCCATACGTACTCCAGCCCGACATTTTGTGACCACTGTGGCTCCTTGCTGTATGGGCTCATTCACCAAGGCATGAAATGTGACAGTAAGTGACTTTTCCCTCTTCTTCCCTTCTTCCCCCTTCTCTGCTACCTCCTCTCCCTTCCCTTCCTACCTTCTCCACCCGCCCCTACTTCTTCCTCCCTTCCCCTCCTCCAGGTCCTCTTCCCTTTTCCCCTCCTCCTCCTCCCCTTCCTTCTCTCCTATTTTCAGCTGCTGTAATGAACAGGAAAGGTCTGTTTTTTTCTGGTTTATTCATTCAGTGGTATTTATTGAGCACTTACTGTGTGCAGAGCACTGTTTCTAAGCTCTTGGGAAAGTACAATTCAACAATAAACAGTGACATTCTTGCCCACAACGAGCTCACAGTCTAGAGGAGGGAGACAGGCATCAATACAAATAAATAAAATTGTAGATATGTACGTAAATGTTTTGGGTCTGGGAGGGGAGAAGAGCAAAGGGGGCAAGTCAGTTGAGGGGTCAGTGGCAAGGTGAATTCACCTTTATAATCAGGCAGAGTGCTGTGGGGCCAAGACTTAGAAAAGATTTCACTGCTTCCCAAGAAGAGACAGTGACCTCTCTTCACCGAGCACTTTGGCCCCTGGAGAAGTCCCGCCCTACCCCTTTCCCAATTGTGGAAATTCATGGCACCCTGTGGTGGCGGGGGAAAAGGGAAGGTTTCTCAGCATCAGCCAGGATTGGAAGATTCGAAGAGATGGCGAGTTTTCCAATCAGCAGAAGACCTTTCCCAAAGACAGACTGCCTTTCTTCTGAAGAGGAATGCTTCCCTTTCACTGAGGGAAACAATTTGTTCCTTCTCTCTGTTTCTGAACAGTGTCAGTATTATTTTGAGCTCCCAAAGAAAGGATGGAAGAAATTCAATGTGATGACCTGGAACCCCCTTCCCCCAGTTAATTCCATCCCTAAGGTGGATATCAGATTTGAGATATCTGACTAGAGAAGCAGCGTGGCTCAGTGGAAAGAGCACAGGCTAGTGAGTCAGAGGTCTTGGGTTCTAATCCCAGCTCCCCCACATGTCTGCTGTGTGACCTTGGGCAAATCACTTAACTTCTCTGAGCCTCAGTTACCTCATCTGTAAAATGGGGATTAAGACTATGAGCCCCACATGGGACAATGTGATCACCTTGTATCTGCCCCCCAGCGCTTAGAACAGTGCTTTGCACATAGTAAGCGCTTAACAAATGCCATCATTATTAGTATTATTTTTATTATTGAGGCTGTGAGGAGGGGATGGGTACATTTTATACTTGCCCCATGGCCTTGAGGGTTGCCAGCATCCCTGTCTTCCCTTCTCAGACAGCTGGCCACCTCAGCTGAGTGCCCAGGGCCTGCAGAATCATTAATTCATTCATTCAATTGTATTTATTGAGCACTTACTGTTTACAGAGCACGGTACTAAGCGCTTGGGTGAGTACAATGCAACAATACACAGACACATTCCCTGACCTAACAGTCTAGAGGGGTGGAAACAGACATTAATATAAATAAATAGGGACTGTCTCTATATGTTGCCAACTTGTACTTCCCAAGCGCTTAGTACAGTGCTCTGCACATAGTAAGTGCTCAATAAATACGATTGATTGATTAAATGAATGACAGATATGGACATAAGTGCTATGGGCCTGGGCAAAGGGAGCGAGTAGTGGTAACACAGGTGGGAGTGGGAGGAGAATAAATGGGGGCTTAGTCAGAGAAGGCCTCTTGCAGAATCCCCACTCTCTACTTTTTTTGTGGTAATTGTTAAGTGCTTATTAAGTGCCAGGAACTGAACTGAGCACTGGGGTAGATACAAAATAATCAATTCCCACATGGGGCTCACAGTCTAAGTAGGAGGGAGACTGGGTATTGAAGCCCTGCAGATGAAGTAACGGAGACACAGAGAAGTGGAGTGACTTGCCCAAGGGCACACAGCAGAAAAGTGGCAGAGCCGGGACTAGAACCCTGGGCCTTCCTGTCCACTAGGCCAAGCTGCTTCTCCTTTGGTGAGTCAGCCATCTATGCCAGCTGTCTGGTTCATAGCTGGAAGTGGAAGGGGCAAAAGAAGCAGACTGTCCTTTGGGGAGACAGGAGAGAGAAAGGGGTTCAGTTGAGGGGAAGCCAAGACCAAGATGGAGAGACCTTGAACTTCAGAGACGATCTGCCGCCCAGGGGGCCAGTGTTTTCATCTTTGGACCAGTTGAGACGGATCTGTAGTGCCCATCCTGCGGGAACAGGCATGGTGGGCGCCCCAGACCCTTTGTCTAGCCTCTATCCCAGCACAGATGCCATGGGGTCAACTGGTTCTTGGCCTCCTGGGAGGGGTGAAGTCAAGGTTCATTAACTGGTTTTTCTCAAGTGTTTACTATGTGCCAAGCCCAGTACTATGAGAAGCAGCGTGGCTCAGTGGAAAGAGCACGGGCTTTGGAGTCAGAAGTCATGGGTTCCAATCCCCGCTCCGCCAATTGTCAGCTGTGTGACTTTGGGCAAGTCACTTCACTTCTCTGAGCCTCAGTTGCCTCATTTGTAAAATGGGGATTAAGACTGTGAGCCCCCCGTGGGACAACCCAATCACCTTGTAACCTCCCCAGCACTTAGAACAGTGCTTTGCACATAGTAAGCGCTTAATAAATGCCGTTATTATTATTACTATGCTTTGGGGTAGATACAAGATCATGAAGTCCCACATGAGGCTCCCAGTCTAAATAGGAGGCGGAACAGGTACCGAATCCCCATTTTGCAGAGAAGTGAAGTGACTTGCTCAAGGTCACACACAAGTCAAGGGGTGGAGCCAGGATTAGAACACAGATTTTCTGATTCTCAGGCCTGGTCTCTTTCCACTTGGTCACACTGGGTGAGGCTTTGTCTTTTTTTATGGTATTTGTTATGTGCTTACTATGTGCCAGGCACTGTACTGAGCGCTGGGGTAGAATAAGATAATCAAGTTGGACACAGTCCCTGTCCTATAAGGGGCTCGCAGACTTAATCCTCATTTTACAGGTGAGGTAACAGAGGCACAGAGAAGTAAAGTGATTTGTCCAAACAGCAGACAAGTGGCAGAACCATGATCAGAACCCAGGTCCTCCGATGCCCAGGCCCGTGCTCTTTCTATTAGGCCACACTGATTCTATTTCTAATTTGAATGAAATAACCGGTGTTGTTATTAGTCGATTCGGGAAGGACCTGACTTTGTTCGTAAGACAATTAACGGTCAGTGTCGGAATGAAAGGGAATCATTAATCCTATAGATCCAAGTCTCTAGGGGGCTGAGGGACAATTATCTCTCCATTTCACATTTGTTCCCTCTCCTTGTATGTGTGGGGGCAACAACTCATTTATTTGCTGTAGGATTTCAATTAGTAGGTCCCTGCCTCTCTGATTATCTCTTTTTATTGCATTATTTGATGGGCATTAGAAAAAGAGAGCTCATTTTTGGCAGGGATAGCATGAAAACTACAGACATTCGTCACTCTTAAGGATTGTCACCTGTTGATCTTGGAGTCTATCCCAGTGTGACAAGGAGGCTTTGGATTTGGCCAAGCCTAAAAGAGCCATGTCTTGAAGGAGATCAATATTTTAAGGCTGGTCTGAGGGAGAGGAAGCAAAGACCAGTGATTTTCCTGAACTCTCAAGAGGCTCATATATTTTTGTGCTGTGCCCCTACTAGACTATAAGCTTGTTGTGGGCGGGGAGCGTGTCAACCAACACGGAAAAGCGGCGTGGCATAGTGGATAGAGCATGGGTTTGGAAGTCAGTATGACCTGGGTTCTAGTCCTGCCTCTGCCACTTATCTGCTATGTGATCGTCACTTCTCTGTGCCTCAGTTACCTCATCTGTAAAATGGGGATTGAGACTGTGAGCCCTATGCAGGACAGGGACTGTGCCTAACCTGATTTGCTTGTATCTACCCTAGCCCTTAGAACAGTGACCGGCGTATAGTAAGCACTTAACAAATGTCATTAAAACAACAGCAGCAACCAAAAAAACTCCATTATATCATACTCTCCCAAGTGCTTAGTACAGTCCTCCACATGCAGTAAGCACTTAATAATTGCCATTGTCTAGTGGATAGAGCACGGGTCTGGAAGTTAGCATGACCTGGGTTCTAATCCTGGCTCTGCCACTTATCTGCTATGTGATCGTCACTTCTCTGTGCCTCAGTTACCTCATCTGTAAAATGGGGATTGAGACTGTGAGCCCTATGCAGGACAGGGACTGTGCCTAACCTGATTTGCTTGTATCTACCCTAGCCCTTAGAACAGTGACCGGCATATAGTAAGCACTTAACAAATATCATTAAAACAACAGCAGCAACCAAAAAAACTCCATTATATCATACTCTCCCAAGTGCTTAGTACAGTCCTCCACATGCAGTAAGCACCTAATAATTGCCATTGACTGTTCTATCACTTGCCGCGGGGCAGACTGTGGACTTAGTGCCCGGTTTTTGCCGAGGGTGGTATTTCAGCTCCGTCTCCTCTTTGTGTTTTCCCGTCCAGCTTGTATGATGAACGTCCACAAGCGCTGTGTGATGAACGTCCCCAGCCTCTGCGGCACGGACCACACCGAGCGTCGAGGGAGGATATACATCAAGGCCCAGATAGACAAAGAAGTCCTCACCGTTGTCGGTAGGTGGGAGCTGCCTCGCTCTGAAGCCAGAGGGGTGGGCTTTCTGGCTTCATCGCTGACTGAAACATGTGGGACCCAGCCACAAGCAGTGATCTGGGTTAGGCCTAGACTCGCCTCCCCCGATTTGTGGATTTCAAAGGGTTTTGTGGGCTGACAATGTTGAAAATCACATGACCACAGGCCATCATCACATATCTCTGGCTCCTCCGTTCCTCGGACGCCTTAACTTCCAGTTGTGTCTTCCTCCTGTTCTCAAGGTCGGTGCTGCCCTTGTTGCGGATACTACGGCTCAGAGTATAGTCGCAGAAACCCCGGGCGTGCCTTGGCTCTCGTAAAATTCTTCTCGGGGAGGCTGTCAGCTGGGACTGCCCCTTTTAGACTCTCCCCCTTTTAGACTTCTCTCCCTTTTAGATTCTCCCCCTTTTAGACTGTGAGCCCACTGTTGGGTAGGGACTGTCTCTATATGTTGCCAATTTGTACTTCCCAAGCTCTTAGTACAGTGCTCTGCACATAGTAAGTGCTCAATAAATACGATTGATGATGATGACTGCCTGTGGGAGCCACAGATGATAGGGTGCCAACTTAGATTCCCGTCAAGGGCACAGTTGGGAATGAGAAGGGAAGTGCCAGGTACATTTTGGCTCCTGAGGATCCCAGTTTCCCTGCCTCCAGCTGGATTGTTATGACCGTGGCTACTTTTTTTTTCCCCCTTTTCTCTGTCACTTTTGAAAATGTTGTTCCTTTAGTGCTTCAGCCAGTAGAGCACCGAATGGAGCCTTCTTGGAGGTCCAGTCAATCCGTCAGTCGTATTTATTGAGTGCTTACTGTATGCAGAGCAAGCAAAGTGGCTAAGTGGAAAGAGCCTGGGCTTTGGAGACAGAGGTCATGGGTTCAAATCCCGGCTCTGCCACTTGTCATCTATGTGACTTTGGGCAAGTCACTTAACTTCTCTGGGCCTCAGTTCTCTCATCTGTAAAATGGGGATTAAGACTGTGAGCCCCCCGTGGGACAACCTGATCACCCTGTAACCTGCCCAGCGCTTAGAACAGTGCTTTGCACATAGTAAGCGCTTAATAAATGTCATTATTATTATTATTATTATTATTATTACTATTATTATTATTAAGTGCTTGGGACAGTACAAGGTAATAGTATAACAGGAACATTCCCTGCCCACAATGAGCTTACAGTCTAGAGGTGTGTCAGTCTGGCTCTGAGGAGCTCATTTACGTATTCCAGTAAAATTTCCCACCAATCGAAGGCATAGGTGCCGTTAGTAGCCCTGGGCATTTTAGGCTCAGTCCAGCAAAAATCCCAATTCCAGAGTTCTCATGCTTTTGGGATGCATCACGTTGTCTCTGATTTTCCTATGCCATGCTAATGGCCTCATGCATACCATCAGCAGCAATGGTATTTATTGGGAGCTTACTATGTGCAGGGCATTGTACTAAGTGCTTGAAAGGGTACAATACCACCAAGGTGACAGACAAGTTCATTGCTCACAGCAAGTTTATAGTCTAAAGGAGAAGACAGACTTAATATAGGTAAATAGTTTATAATATATAATTTAAAGATGGGTATATGAAGTGCTGTGGGGTTGAGGGTGTGGCAAATATCACACACCCGAAGGTCACTGATCCAAATGCGTGGACGATGCAGAAGGGAGAGGGAGCTGGGAAAAAGAAGGCTAAATTGCGGAAGGCGTCTTGGAGATGTGACCTTATTAATGCGTTGAAGGTGGGAAAAGGGGTGGTCTGCCTCAGGTTAACAGCCACACAGCTCCTTGGGAGAGAGAACCCATTTCCAAGGAGCTCAGGCTGCCTTATAAACATTATCCAGATGGGAAGCTTGCAGGGAGTGAAAGCAGTGGTGTGGCCTAGTGGATGCATGGACCTGGGAATCAGAAGGACCTGGTTTCTAATCCTGCACCCAAAGCAGCATGGCTCAGTGGAAAGAGCAATCAATCAATCAGTCAATCAATCGTATTTATTGAGCACTTACTGTGTGCAGAGCACTGTACTAAGCGCTTGGGAAGTACAAGTTGGCAACATATAGAGACAGTCCCTACCCAACAGTGGGCTCACAGTGTAGAAGGGGTAGACAGAGAACAAAACCAAACATATTAACAAAATAAAATAAATAGAATAGATATGTACAAGTAAAATAAATAAATAAATAGAGTAATAAATATGTACAAACATATATACATGTATACAGGTGCTGTGGGGAAGGGAAGGAGGTAAGACGTGGGGATGGAGAGGGGGACAATGGGAAGAGGAAGGAAGGGGCTCAGTCTGGGAAGGCCTCCTTGAGGAGGTGAGCTCTCAGTAGGGCCTTGAAGGGGGGGGGGGCTTTGGAGTCAGAGGTCATGGGTTCAAATCCCCGCTCTGCCACTTGTCAGCTGTGTGACATTGGGCAAGTCATGGAGGAGCAGCGTGGCTCAGTGGAAAGAGCACGGGCTTTGGAGTCAGAGGCCATGGGTTTGAATTCCATCCACCACATGTCTGCTGTGTGACCTTGGGCAAGCCACCTAACTTCTCTGAGCCTCAGTTACCTCATCTGTAAAATGAGTATTAAGACTGTGAGCCCCACGTGGGACAACTTGATCACCTTGTAACCCCCCCAGCGCTTTGAACAGTGCTCTGCACATAGTAAGCGCTTAACAAATGCCATTATTATTGTTATTCTCTGTGCCTCAGTTACCTCATCTGTAAAGTGGGGATTAAGACTGTGAGCCCCCCATGGGACAATCTGATCACCTTGTAACCACCTCAGCACTTAGAACAGTGCTTTGCACATAGTAAGCGCTTAATAAATGCCATCATTATTATTATTATTACCACTTGTCTGCTGTGTGACCTTGGGCCAGTCACTTAACTTCTCTGTGCCTCAGATCCCTCATCTGTAAAATAGGGACTAAGACTGTGAACTCCGTATGGAACAGGGGCTGTGTCCAACCGGACAACCTCCTATCCACCCCAGAGCTTAGTACAGTATCTGGCACATAGTAAGCTCTTAACAAATACCATAAAAAAACATGATTAATTTAATTAATGAAACCTAGCTACTGGGCCAGAAGATGGGCTCCTCTGGAGTTACATAGCTCCTGCCTGTATTCTGAACAGGCCCTCGCTAACCCAGGCAAGAGAGACATGTAGTGGAAGCTGTCCACTTCATCGATGACTTCACTGAGAGAATTCCCCAACCTCTCTGGAATTCTGCCATGGAGCTCAACAACCTCTTCATCCAGCTAATTTTTGCTGTTGGTCCTGTGGAAAGCTGAGAGGCAGGAGGCCTCGGTTCTCTCCCTAGCTCTACAATGCCTTCTGAGCCTAGGCCATTGATGGTAAAGTTTTTGACCAAAGCAACACTTCAGAGCATTCCACAAAGTGGACAGACCTAGACAGAATCCGGAAAAATAGTCGGCTAACACGGGCAGGGAAGACCAGGGTGGGTCCCTTTCTAGATGGAAAGTTTGCTAGGGGCAGAGAACACGTCTACCAACTCTGTTGTATTGACCTCTCCCAAGCGCTTAGTATAGTGCTCTGCATACAGAGGGGATTGATAAATACCATCGATGATGTTGGTTCAGTGTCGGCACTATGCGGCTCCTACTTCGGCCAAAAATTTTCCTGGAGTGAACCTTTGGGTGCTGCATCCCTGCCATCCTCCTCACTCATTGCACTCTGTGCCATAGTGTTAAGAATAAAAATAGTGGTGTTTAAAAAGTGTTTCCTAAGTGCCAAGAATGGTACTAAACACTGGAATATACAAGATGATCTGGTTGGACACAGTTCCTGTTCCACCTGGGGCGCACAGTCCGAATAGGAGGGAAAACAGGTATTTTTATCCCTATTTTACAGCCGAGAAAATTGATACAGAACTGTCAGTTACTTGCCCCAGGCTACCCAGCAGACAGTTTGGCTGAGCTGGGCAAGGCTTTCAGTCAGTCGTATGTATTGTGTGCTTACTGTGTGCAGAGCACTGTACCAAGAGCGTGGGATGAGTACAATAGAACAATAAATGGGCATTTCCCTGTTCACAACGAGCTTATGTCTAGACAGTTTGGCTGAGCTGGGCAAGGCTTTCAGTCAGTCGTATGTATTGTGTGCTTACTGTGTGCAGAGCACTGTTCCAAGAGCGTGGGAAGAGTACAATAGAACAATAAACAGGCATTTCCCTGTTCACAACGAGCTTATGTCTAGAGTGAGAGACAGACATTAATATAAATAAATTGCAGATATGTAAATAAGTGCTGTGGGGCTGGGTGGGAGAAATGAGTTAAGGGAGCAAGTCAGGGCAACACAGAAGGGAATGGAAGAAGAGGGAAGGAGGACTTAGGGAAGGCCTCTTGGAGGAGATGTGCCTCCAATAAGGCTTTGAAGGTGAGCCCACTGTTGGGTAAGGACTGTCTCTATATGTTGCCAACTTGTACTTCCCAAGCGCTTAGTACAGTGCTCTGCACACAGTAAGCGCTCAATAAATACGATTGATTGATTGATTGCTTTGAAGGGTGGTTTGAATTTTTTACCCTCTGTTCTGAATATGCAAGTCTGTGGCTTTTCCACTGCTCTCAATGACAGAGACTCCATTTTCATTCTCCCTTATGTCTATAACCTAAATCTTGTCTGCTTCAGTTTAAGCCGATTTCCTTTGAAGGGGTGACAGTACTTCCCTGTCCTTAGTGTCCCTCTAGGCTCTAAACTCACTATGGGCAGGGAACATGTCTGCTAATTCTGTTGTTCTCTCCCAAGGGCTTAGTACAAGTGTCCGGCGCATAACAGGCTCTCAATAAATACCATTGATTGATATTCTTTTTTTTCCTGAGTGGAGTGGCGAACATCCAGGTTGCCTTGCGTCTTACAACTGCCCACTTCTCTCCTTGATGCAACTGACTAGCAAACTGCTAATGAACTAATTTAGGGCAGTTTGGGTGGCCAGGGAGAGGTTATTGATGAAGGTGGAGGGAAGAGGGAAGAGGCAAGTGTCCGTTTGACCTAAGCATTGATACTGAGTTGTTTAGTAATGGTCTCTAGAGGGGGAAACCTGGGCTGGGCTAAAACCTGAGGCTTCACTGCCATCTCGTGGCATCCTGTAGCCGCAGTGGCCAACAATGGAAAAAAATGGGCAAGATCGTCTTGCAAAACAATTTAGGAGATCAAGGAGTTCAAAACCCTACTGAGAGCTCACCTCCTCCAAGAGGCCTTCCCAGACTGAACCCCTTCCTTCCTCTCCCCCTCTCCATCCCCCCCATCTTACCTCCTTCCCTTCCCCACAGCACCTGGATATATGTATATATGTTTGTACATATTTATTACTCTATTTTACTTGTACATATGTATTCTATTTATTTTATTTTGTTAGTATGTTTGGTTTTGTTTTCTGTCTCCCCCTGTTAGACTGTGAGCCCACCGTTGGGTAGGGACTGTCTCTATATGTTGCCAACTCGTACTTCCCAAGCGCTTAGTACAGTGCTCTGCACACAGTAAGCGCTCAATAAATACGATTGATGATGGATGGGGGATTTACGCTGGCCCAGGGAATAATCTGCCACACCTACAAAACCTGGTGTAGAAGGGAAGAGCCTGAGGACTCTGGGAGAGACAAGAAACCCTGTCTGTGTGGCCAGTGGGGATAAAGGCCTCAGAGTGCAGCTATTTTTTATGGTATTTGATAATCTCTTACTTAGTGCCAGGCTCTGTACTAACCACTGGAGTAGATACAAGAGAATCAGGTTGGACACAGTCCTTGTCCCATCTAGGACTCACATTCTTAATCCCCACTTTACAGATGATGGAACTGAGCTACAGAGAAGTGATGTGACTTACACAGGAGACAAGTCAGTCAGTTATATTTATTGAACTCATACTGTACTAAGCATATGGGAGAGTACAATACAACAATAAACAGACACATTCCCTGCCCACAGTGAGCTTATAGATTAAAGGGGGAGAGGCAGAGCCGGAACTAGAACCCAGATCCTCTGACTCCCAGCCCGTGCTCTTTCAAGTAGGTCCCACTGCTTCTAAAAGTCCCATAAAGATGTTTTTGGATGGGCGGAGAGGGGGAAAGGGAGGACTGTCACCCCTTAATGGCAAGGTGCCCAAATAGATCTGTTCTACGAATGGATCCTGTTTTCCAGATGCATCATTGGCCTGCTCTTAATAAGTTGCTTATTCTCTTTATGCTCCAGTTTCAACATTTCCGAGCTGAGGGAAGAGGCAGCTGATCGGTAGGGAATGGTGTCTAGACGTTCCGGCTGGGATGCGACTCCACTTTAGGGAGGGTTGATGTTGCCATAGAGAGAGGTTTCCACATAGTGCCGGTCAAGCCAGGAGAAGCAAAAGAGAAATGGCTCTGCCTCTCCTTTTTGTCCCCAGAGAAGACACAGGCATATTTGAAATAATCAGTGGTATCATGGGATGGTTCCATAGAGAGATCCGAATTAGTTCAGGAATTACATGAATAACAGCTGATGCCACAAGGAGTCAGTTGCCTTCCACTCTCCTTTTTCTCCCTGGTGTAGGGGTACCATTTTGAAGCTAGTTCCTGGGGTGGATGATGGCAGAGAATCTCCCTCCCTCCCTCTCTTGGTTTGGAATTGGGTTCAGGGTCTGGTCGTGGGGCTCTGGGAAGGGCTGAGTTTACTGTCTGATACCAGCGGGACAGATTTCGGCTCCACCACAAATTCTCAAAGCCCCTTTCTTCTGAGGAGCTCAGAACATTTAACGTATTTTACCCCCAACCTAAGGCAGGGTTTTCCGTGCCGGTCAACAAAGAAAAATGCCCCTCAGTGCTTTCCGCCCCTCTAGTGCCGTGGCAAGGATTCATTCATTCAGTCATATTTATTGAGCATTTACTGTGTGCAAAGCTCTGTATTAAGTACTTGGGAGAGTACAATATAACAACAGACACATTCCTACCCACAACGAGCTCACAGTCTAGCCTAGGATAAAACTGGGTGGCAGTGAGCATCATTAGGTCAACACTAGACCTCTGAAGCCGCAGTCAATTCTTATGAAATTCCTACTTTCTCTCAGCCTGATTGGCTTTAGGTTCAACCTGATTAATTTTTGGCCTTGGGCTGAGAGTGGATGTGGGTAATTGGACTCCGATGATCTCTAAACCCCTTGCTGCCAAGGGCATCAGCCTCCTCTTCTACTAAACCTTGTAAAAAGCTATTGCCAGCAGCAAAAGAGGTCACTCTAAATTTAATCTCTCATTCCTTTTAATTTCCTGCTCGGGGAAAGTGTTAATGGGGAGCAAAAAGGAGGAGAAGACAGGCACCAGGAGAGAGGTGTTGTAAGATGCATAATAATAAAAATGATGATCATAATAATATTTGTTAGGCGCTTACTAAGTGCCAAGCACTGTACTAAGTGGTGGGGTAGATTCAAGATAGGGTGGACACAGTCCTTGTAACACCTAGGACTCACAATCTTAATCCCCGTTTTACGGATGAGGTAATGGAGGCCCAGAGAAGTGAAATGGCTGGTCCAGGATCAAACTGCAGACGAGCGGTGGAGCTGAGATTAGAACCCAGGTGCTCTGACTCTCAGGCCTGTACTCTTTCCACTAGACCGTGCTGCTTCTCTAATGCCTAGAACATTAGTCCCTGGGTAGTTGAGAGGTGACTGAAAATCATTTGAATAGTTATTATGGCGTTTGCCAGGCACTTACTATATACCAAGCACTGTGCTAAGTGTCAGGGTAGATATAATTGCAATCAAGTCAGACATAGTCCCTGTAGGGGCAGAATGAAGGAGGATCTAGACCCACAATGCAGATGAGGAAACTGAGGCATAGAGAAGTTAAGTGATTTGCTCACAGTCACCCAGCAGTCAATTAGTGATATTTATAGAGTGCTTACTTTATTCTGCGCACTGAGCTAAGCACTTGGGAGATAATAATAATGATGGTATTTGTTAAGCGCTTACTATGTCCAAGCACTGTTCTAAGTACTATGTTCTAAGTGCTAATAATGATGGTATTTGTTAAGTGCCTACTATATGCCAAGCACTGTTCTAAGCGCTGGGGTAGATACTCCCCCTTCTAGACTGTGAGCCTGTTGTTGGGTAGGGACCGTCTCTATATGTTGCCAACTTGTACTTCCCAAGCGCTTAGTACAGTGCTCTGCACACAGGAAGCGCTCAATAAATATGATTGAATGAATGAATGAAGGTAATCAGGTTGTCCCACTTGGGGCTCACAGTCTCAATCCCCATTTTACAGATGAGGTAACTGAGGCACAGAGAAGTTAAGTGACTTGCCCAAAGTCACACAGCTGATAAGCGGCAGGGCCGGCATTAGAACCCACGTCCTCTGACTCCCAAAACCGTGCTCTTTCCACTAAGCCATGCTGCTTCTCTGAACAATACAATAGAGTTCATAGGCGTGATCTTGCCCACAGTTAGCTTACAGTCTAGAGGGAGAAGCAAGTGGTGGAGCCAGAATTAGAACCCAAGTCTCCTGCCTCCCAGTCCCGGACACTTTCCGTCAGGACACGTTACTTCTTTAATAGTGGCTTCTGGGGTCTGGAAAATAGATGGTGGAAGTTGGGGTTCTCTTGTTAAGATTCCATTTATGGATGAAGAGGAAGAGAGGAGGGAGAATGTGGGGAGAAAGATTAAATTGAGGAGGGGAAGGCTTTCTCACTTGGCTCTCAGAAATTAAAGATGTCACATGTAGCACCAGCTGAGGCCTAGGAATGACAGGTTTGAAGCAGTGCGGCTCAGTGGAAAGAGCCCGGGCTTGGGAGTAGGGGTCATTGGGCTCTAATCCCAGCTCTGCCACTTGTCAGCGGTGTGACTTTGGGCAAATCACTTCACTTCTCTGCCTCAGTTACCTCATCTGTAAAATGGGGATTAAGACTGCAAGCCCCACATGGGACAACCAGATTACCTTGTATCTCCCCTAGTGCTTAGAACAGTGCTTGGCACATAGTAAGTGCTTAACAAATACCATCATCATAATCATTATTATTATTATTATTATTATTATTGTTATTATTATTATTATTATTATTATTTCTTCCAAGACTGTGAGTTTGTTGTGGGCAGAGAACGTGTCTACCAACTTCTAGACTCTGTTGGGTAGGGATTGTCTCTGTTGCTGATTGTACTTCTCAAGTGCTTAGTACAGTGCTCTGCATGCAGTAAGCGCTCAATAAATACAATTGAAGAATGAATGAACTCTGTGATATTGTACTCTCCCACACACCTAGTACAGTGCTCTGTACCCAGAAAGCACTTAAAAAAATGATGGCATTTATTAAGCGCTTACTATGTGCAAAGCACTGTTCTAAGCGCAGGGGAGAATACAAGGTGAGCAGGTTGTCCCACGGGGGGGGCTCACAGTCTCAATCCCCATTTTACAGATGAGGTAACTGAGGCCCAGAGAAGTGAAGTGACTTGCCCAAAGTCACACAGCTGACAAGTGGCGAAGCCGGGATTTGAACCCATGACCTCTGACTCCAAAGCCCGGGCTCTTTCCACTGGGCCACGCTGCTTCTCCAGCCACGCTGCTTTTCCACTTAATAACGCAGCATTGCCTAGTGGATAGAGCACAGGCCTGGGCGTCAAAACGACCTGGGCTCTAATCCCAGCTCTGCTATTTGTCTGCTGTGTGACTTTGGTCAAGTCATTTCACTTCTCTGTCCTTCAGTTACCTCATCTGTGAAATGGGCATGAAGAGTGTGAGCCCCAAGAGCCATGGGATGTGTACAAACTCATTAGTTTTTATCTACTCCCGTGCTTTGTACAGTGCCTGACACATAGTAAGCACTTGGGAAGCAGTATAACCTAGTGGAAAGAGCCTAGGCTTGGGAGTTGGAGAACCTGACTTCTCCTCACCGTACCTCGTTCTCGCCTGTCCCGCCATCGACCCCCGGCCCATGTCCTCCCCCTGGCCTGGAATGCCCTCCCTCCGCACATCTGCCAAGCTAGCTCTCTTCCTCCCTTCAAAGCCCTACTGAGAGCTCACCTCCTCCAGGAGGCCTTCCCAGACTGAGCCCCCCTTTTCCTCTCCTCCTCCGCATCCCCCGGCCCTACCTTCTTCCCCTCCCCACAGCACTTGTATATATGTTTGTACAGATTTATTACTCCATTTATTTTCCTTGTACATATTTACTATTCTATTTATTTTGTTAATGATGTGCATCTAGCTTTACTTCTATTTATTCAGATGACTTGACACCTGTCCACATGTTTTGTTTTGTTGTCTGTCTCCCCCTTCTAGACTGTGAGCCTGTTGTTGCATAGGGACCGTCTCTATATGTTGCCAACCTGTACTTCTCAAGCGCTTAGTACAGTGCTCTGCACACAGTAAGCGCTCAATAAATACGATTGAATGAATGAATGAATGAATGAATGAATAATCCCAGCCCCACCACTTGTCAATAAACTTCTCTGTAAAATGGGGACTAAACCCTCCTCCCTCCTACCTAGACTGTGAGTGTGATGCAGGACAGGGATTCAGTCCAGATTGATAATCAATCAATCAATCAATCGTATTTATTGAGCACTTACTGTGTGCAGAGCACTGTACTAAGCGCTTGGGAAGTACAAGTTGGCAACACATAGAGACAGTCCCTACCCAACAGTGGGCTCACAGTCTGGAAGGGGGAGACAGAGAACAAAACAAAACATATTAACAAAATAAAATAAATAGAATAAATATGTATAAATAAATAAACAGAGCAATAAATCAATCAATTAGTGGTGTTTACTGAGGGCTTATTGTTTGGAGAGCACTTTATTATATGCTTTGGGGAGTACAATAAAGTAATACAGTAAGTCCACACGGATCCTGCTCTCAAGGAGCACACAATCTTGTGGACCAGATATGTTGTTCACCAGGAGCAGATAATGTTCTATCATTGTATCCTGAGTGTGCTTGTGTGAGAGCTTCACAGCGCTCCTGGGGTGAACAAAAAGGATAATCAATCAATCAATCATATTTATTGAGCACTTACTGTGTGTAGAGCACTGTACTAAGTGCTTGGGAAGTACAAGTTGGCAACATCTAGAGACGGTCCCTACCCAACAGCGGGCTCACAGTCTAGAAGGGGGAGACAGAGCACAAAACCAAACATATTAACAAAATAAAATAAATAGAATAGATATGTACAAGTAAAATAAATAAATAGAGTAATAAATACGGACAAACATATATACATATATACAGGTGCTGTGGAGAAGGGAAGGAGGTAAGGCGGGGGGGATGGAGAGGGGGAGGATGGGAAGAGGAAGGAGAGGAAGGATAATCTTGCATTTACCCTAAAATTTAGAACAGGGCTCGATGCATAGCAAGTGCTTAACAAATATACTACTAATACTATTAATGATCACGAAGATGATGATAGTAATAATTGTTTTCATCTGATTTTCAGAGAGCAGAACAGCCTTCTTTTTGCATGGTGCAGCTGAACAATTGCTCGTGGGTGGCTAGCGTAGAGTGAGCCAGGTCATGGGGAGGGATTTGTTAAGTGCTTACTGTGTGACAGTTACTGTACTAAGCGCTGGCGTGGCTGTAAGGAAATTGGATTGGACAAAGTCCCTGTCCAGCATGGGGCTCACAGTCTTAATCCCCATTTTCCAGATGAGGTAACTGGGGCCCAGAGAAGTGAAGTGACTTGTCCAAGGCCGCACGGCAGACAAGTGGCGGAGCTTTGATCAAAACCCTTGACCTTCTGAATCCCAGGCCCATGCTGTGTCTATTATCTTATATCTAACCCAGTGCGTAGAACAGTGCCTGGCACATAGTAAGCGCTTAACAAATACCAGAATTATCAGCGCTTAGAATAGCGCTTGGCACATAGTAAGTGCTTAACAAATACCATCATTATTAGGCCATGCTGCTTCCCTCAGGTGATCCCCCCCCACACCCCAGGCCTCCAAAATGCAGGGTTCCAGGTAGCCAAGCCAGCTCCTGTGGATGAGAATCCCTACGGTGGAAATAATCCCTGCCAAACCTCATCTGGAGGAAGCCCAAACATGTGGCTACTGCGGCTACTGTAGAGACCCAACCCGACCCAGTAGATATGCACCACAGGCCCAGGATATTTGAGGGTCCTCTCCTCAAGTAGGTCTATTGTACTCTCCCAAGCACTTAGTACAATGCTATGCACATTGTGAGCCCTGGATGCATACCATTGTTGGATTAACTCAGCAGCCATAGCTGGGATCAGTGTACAGAGCGGATGGCAGGTGGCTAGTGGTGATTGTAGGCAAGGAAGCCAGGTGGTAGGGGAGCACTTGGTGGGAGCAATAATGAGCCCTAAATCTGACCAACCCACCTCCCTCATCCCCATCTCCGACATTCCTTCCGTCCCTCTGTAATGGGTCCCCTCATTGAACCATCAGATCTACCCATCTACTTCCTGCTCCAAATATTTAATCAGTTGACGGTACTGATGGAGGACTTACATTGTGCAGAGCCCTGGACTAAGCGCTCGGAAGGGTACGGTACAGAATTTGAAGGTGAGAAGTTAGTGCCGCTGTTTTGGCAAGGAATTTGTGGTTTCAATTACTGGTGAATGGACTGTTTAGCAGGGAATCCACAGGAAAGTGTTCAGATGTTGGCTGCTGGCAGGCCGCAGAGCTGATTTTATTTGCAAGGAGGCTGCGGCAGTCATACTTTTGGTGCAATCTCCAAGGAAGCCATTAGGTGGCAGGATATATATATATATATATATATATATATATATATATATATATATATATATATATATATATATATAATATATATGCATATATACATATATATGTGTGTGTGTATGTATGTGTGTATGTGTGTATATATATATACATATGTGTGTGTGTGTGTGTATATTTAGGACATATATATGTGTGTGTGTATGTGTATATATTTAGGACATATATATTTAGGACATATATGTATATATGCATATATATGTATATATGCATATATATTAACAAATACTATAAAAAACAAACAAAAAACTGACCAAAAAAATCCATCTTTAGGACATATGTGTATCTAGCTGTGCGTCCTATGTGGAACCCAGACTGTGGACAAGCTGATTTGCTTAAATAATAATAATAATAATGATAACGATGGCTTTTGTTCAGTGCTCATATAATAATAATGACATTTATTATCTAGATAGGTAGATAGATACACATATGTCCTAAAGATGGATTTTTTTGGTCAGTTTTTTGTTTGTTTTTTATAGTATTTGTTAATATATATGCATATATACATATATATGCATATATACATATATATGCATGTATACATATATATATGTGTGTGTATATGTATGTGTCTGTATATATATGCTTATGTGTGTGTGTATGTGTATATATTTATCTATCTACCTATCTAGATAGATAGGTAGATAGATAGATACACATATGTCCTAAAGATGGATTTTTTTTTGGTCAGTTTTTTGTTTGTTTTTTATAGTATTTGTTAAGCGCCTACATCGTTCCAGACCCTGTACTAACTGCTGGGACAGATGTAAGATAATCAATTTGGCCACAGTTCATGTTCCACATGGGGCTGACAGCTTTAATCTTCATTTTTCAGATGAGGTAATTGAGAAGTTGAGTGACTTGCCCAAAGTCATGCAAGCAGAAGCAACATGGCGTGAGAAGCAGCATGGTGTAGTGGATAGAGCACAGGCCTGGGAGTAAGAAGGTCATGAGTTCTAATCCTGGCTCTGCCACATTTATGCAATGAGACCTTGGGCAAGTCACTACACTTCTCTGTATCTCAGTTTCCTCATCAGTAAAATAATAATAATGGCATTTATTAAGGACTTACTATGTGCAAAGCACTGTTCTAAGTGCTGGAGAGGTTACAAGGTGATCAGGTTGTCCCACAGGAGGCTCACAGTCAATCCCCATTTTACAGATGAGGTAATAGAGAAGCAGCGTGGCGCAGTGGAAAGAGCACGGGCTTTGGAGTCAGAGGTCATGGGTTCAAATCCCGGCTCCGCCAATTGTCAGCTGTGTGACTTTGGGCAAGTCATTTAACTTCTCTGGGCCTCAGTTCCCTCATCTGTAAAAATGGGGATGAAGACTCTGTGTCCCCTGTGGGACAACCTGATCACCTTGTAACCTCCCCAGTGCTTAGAACAGTGCTTTGCACATAGTAAGTGCTTAATAAATGCCATTATTAATTGAGGTGCAGAGAAGTTAAGTGACTTGTCCAAAGTCACACAGCTGATAATTGGCGGAGCTGGAATTTGAACCCATGACCACGGACTCCAAAGCCCGTGCTCTTTCCACTGAGCCACGCTCAGTGGGAAATGAGGATTGAATCTGTGAGCCCCATGTGGGTTAGGGACTGTGTCCAACCTGCTTTGCTTGTATCTACCCCAGAGCTTAGAACAGTGCCTGTCACATAATACGCATCTGTAAAATGAGGATTAAGACTGTAAGCCTCACGTGGGACAACCTGCTCACTTTATAACCTCCCCAGTGCTTAGAACAGTGTGTTGCACATAGTAAGCGCTTAATAAATGTCATTATTATTATATAAACACTGAACAAAAGCCATTGTTATTATTATCATTATTATTATTTAAGCAAATCAGCTTGTCCACAGTCTGTGTTCCACATAGGACGCACAGCTAAATCTCCATTTTACAGATGAGGTAATTGAGGCACAGAGAAGTTAAATGACTTGCCCAAAGTCATATAGCAGACAAGTGGCAGAGCTGGGATAAGAACCCAGGGCCTTCTGACTTTCAGGCCCAGGCTCTAGGCCACACTGCTTCTCATATATCCGTATATATCCTTATGTCAATATTATATGCCAGTAATATTTACTGGATTTAGAGGGAATAGTGAAAATTCATCTGAATGCCATGGATAGTGCTGTCCTTTGGAGCCAAAGGAGACAGTATTGATGGTGAGACCAATGCCTAGGGCTCAGTTTGTAATGAAAGAGGTCCAGGGCTCAAATGAAATGTCATTAATCAATCAGTGGTCATCCTGACTCACCCACTAGGGCAAGTCACTTCACTTCTCTGGGCCTCAGTCACCTTATCTGTAAAACCGGGATTGAGACTATGAGCCACATGTGGGTCGCACAGCAGACAAGTGGCGGAGCTGGGATTGGAACCCAGGTCCTTCGGACTCCCAAATCCGCGCTCTGTTCACCAGACCACTCTGCTTCTCTAGCCTGTAAGCTCATTGTGGACAGGGAATGTGTTTGTTATTTTGCCATATTATATTATCTTGTGCTCTCCCAAGCCCTTGACAAGCTCTGCACACAGAGCTCAATCAATCAATCAATCAATCAATCGTATTTATTGAGCGCTTACTGTGTGCAGAGCACGGTACTAAGCGCTTAGGAAGTACAAGCTGGCAACAGATAGAGACGGTCCCTACCCAACAGTGGGCTCACAGTCTAGAAGGGGGAGACAGAGAACAAAACCAAACATACTAACAAAATAAAATAAATAGAATAGATATGTACAAGTGAAATAAACAGAGTAATAACTATGTACAAACATATATACAGGTGCTGTGGGGAAGGGAAGGAGGTAAGATGGGGGGATGGAGAGGGGGACGAGGGGGAGAGGAAGGAAGGGGCTCAGTCTGGGAAGGCGGGTCGGTGGTGGGACAGGCGAGAACGAGGCACGGTCTTCTCTCGGACAGACACAGACGGACACACACAGAGAGACACACAGGCACGCTCGCACTCCCCTCCCGAGAGGCCCAATCAATCAGTCAATCAATCAATCAATAAATATGACTGATTGATTGACCGATTGAAGGTAGAGGTGGGAAAGGTGGGAGAGCAATCCTTTTCGACAGCTGCCGAGGCCAATTACCATCAGGGGAGTGAGAGTGTGAGTGTGTGCGTGGAGGGAGGGGAGAGGATTGAGTGTGTCTGGTGTGAAAGATGGATTTGTGTCTCTTGCTAATATCTCCATTTCTCTCTGTGTATGCTTGCTTCACTCTCTCACGCTCTCTCAGACTGTCGTCTTGTCTCTGTCTCCAAGTGACACTATCTCTTTTCCTGTTTTTTCATTCCCTAATCTTGGACCGCTGTCCCCAATTCCCGGAACGTCTCGTCCATGGATTATATCTGCAAGGACATGGAGATTGGTCCTATTTGTGAATTCATTTCTTTTGTGCCGATTTAATGATAATGTATTAAGTTGTAAATAATTTTAGAAATCATTTGTTAGAAAGTTGCAGCTTCCTGCATCTGAATATATAACAGCCAAAATGGCCCATCCATGAGGAATGAGTTTGTCATGCCTAGTTTAACTGTTAATTGTTTCTATATTTGTCTTTCCTCCCTCGATTATGATACCCTGGGGCAGGGACTACCTTTAATTCATGCTGGAGAAGCAGCGTGGCTTAGGTGATAGAGCACAAACCAGGGAGCCAGAAGGTCATGGGTTTTAATCCTGGCTCTGCCACTTATCTGCTGTGTGACCATGGGCAAGTCACTTCTCTTCTCCGTGCCTCGGTTTCCTTATCTGTAAAGTGAAGAGTTAGACTGTGAGCCTCACATGGGACAGGGACTGTATCCAACCTGATTAGCTGGTATCTACCCCAGCGCTTAGTAGAATGTCTGACACATAGTAAGTGCTTAACAAATACTCTAAAAAACAATTATGAACCACGAGAAGGACGGGAACTATGTCTGAAATAATGTCCGTGTGTTCTTCCCTGCACATAATCTATCAAGTTTCACGCTGTAAGTGCTTTACAAATATTATTGTTGTTATTAATAATAATAATAATGATGGAACTTATTAAGTGCTTACTATGTACAAAGCACTGTTCTAAGCACTGGGGAGGTTACAAGGTGATCAGGTTGTCCCACGGGGGGCTCACAGTCTTAATCCCCATTTTACAGATGAGGTACTGAGACACAGAGAAGTTAAGTGACTTGTCCAAAGTCCCACAGCTGACAATTGGTGGAGCCGGGGTTTGAACCCATGACCTCTGACTCCAAAGCCTGGGCTCTCTCCACTGAGCCACGCTTATTGCTATAGACAACTTCATTCTTTTCTAATGTGCGGGTTCGTTCTTGATGATCTTTGGGTCATGAAAACTCACATTATAATAGCGATGCCTTGACCATCGCCTCCTCTGTGCAGCCAGGAACATCTTTGCATTCCCTCTAGACTGTAAGCTCGTCGTGGACAGGGAATGTGTCTGCTAGTTCTGTTGTGCTTTCCCAAGCGCTTAGTACAGTGCTCTGCACATAACGCTCAAGAAATACCATGGATGGATTGATTGATTCCATCCAGAGAGATGTGGGTGTCTAGAACAACAATTCCTTCCAATTCCTCCTCAATGTTTTTCCCCAATGAGCTTTCCACACAGTTTTCCTGTTTTCCCTGTGGGAAAACTGAGTGTTCAGGGAAGGTGAATGATGGTTTCACTCCACACGATGGCGATATTTCCCTTTACATGGATTTTTGGCAAGGGCAGGAGGAGAATTAAAATTCATTGATGAGCAGGTGTTCATAAATAAAATTAAAATAGGCCACGGTACTTGGTCAGTCATAAAGCTGTAGCCCTAAATTCTTTAAGACAGCAAAAATAATATCTCATTCCATGCTTGAGCTGTTTAATTTGTATAATATTCCTGCATGGCCGTGTAATTCACCGTGCAGAGCAACTAAGAGTCACCAAACTCCAGAAAACGGTGACGTGAGAAATTTTATTGAGAGTGATGCTGGGCATATTCAGAGCTGATCGTTATTCTTTCAAATCTTCAGGGGGAAAAAAAATATGGTCCCCTTTTTGCGGGCCCATAAAACAACGACGGGACGGCAAAAGACAGGACGTTCCGGAGAAAATATATCCCTAGAGTCGCTATGAATCGGAAATGACTCGATGGCACTTGATGATAATAATAAAGCAATGAATCTTGGCATGTGCTGTGTTTGCTCTTTCCCCTTTGCCTCCTTCTGGAGCCCATTTACAGTGTTAACAGGAGTGTTGGGTGAGGAGGGGAATCTGGGGGCTGTGGGTGCATTGTGGCTGGGATTGTGGGTTCTGCATTAGCTCTTTCAGTCACACATGCACATGTAAGTAAATTTTACCTTTGGTGGTTTCTTCTTCAAATATGAAGGAGAATTATTTGGTGGCGCACCTTCCAGTTAGGGCTAAATGCTCAAACACTGGGCATGGGGGCATTATGAGGACAAGAGCTTGCCCAACGGGAGGGTTAGGGGATGGACATTGTGAGGGCGATGAGTGGCATATCACAATTAGCTACAACTGCTCTCAGGGATTGATGAAACAGGCCCTTAATAGTAGTAATAGTATTTTTGAAGTGCTTACTGTGGGCAGTGCACTAGTCTAAGCACTGGAAAAGTGGGGATTAGTGTAACAATAATAATGATGATGATAAGAATAATTGTAGTATTTGTTAAGCACTTACTATGTCCCAGGTACTGTTCTAAGCACTGGGGTGGAGACTAGCAAATCTGGTTGGACACAGTCCCTGTTGCCCATGGGGCTCACAGTCTTAATCCCCATATAACAGATGAGGCCACTGAGGCACAGAGAAGTGAAGTGACTTGCCCAAGGTCACACGGCAGACAAGTGGTGGAGCTGGGATTAGAACCCATGTCCTTCTGATTTCCAGGCCCATTATCTATCTACTAGGCCTCCTTGCTGGTAATGCCAAGGTTATGAGCTTGCGAGACGGGGAGGATAAAGATGTCATCTACAGTGTTGGGAAACTCACAGGGAGGACAGGGTTTGGATGGGAAGATGGAGAATTCTGTTTTGGATGTTAAATTTGGTGTGTCGAACTCAGGCTCCATGTTGCAGGACCCACCCCATCTATTCTGACTATGAGGCTCTCCATTAACATCCCAACATCTAGAGGGGCTCTGTTCCCTCAGCAAGTAAGAGGAAGAGAGAGGGATAGGGGAAATATAAGAATTTCAGACTGAGACACCTCTTTCCTCTCCCCCTCCCCATCCCCCCCACCCTACCTCCTTCCCCTCCCCACAGCACCTGTTTGTACAGATTTTGTTACTCTATTTCTTTTACTTGTACATATTTACTATTCTATTTATTTTGTTAATGATGTGCATCTAGCTTTATTTCTATTTATTCTGATGACTTGACACCTGTCCACATGTTTTGTTTTGTTGCCTGTCTCCCCCTTCTAGACTGTGAGCCCGTTGTTGGGTAGGGACTGTCTCTATATGTTGCCAACTTGTCCTTCCCAAGTGCTTAATACAGTGCTCTGCACACAGTAAGCGCTCAATAAATACGATTGAACGAATGAATGGATGTATTTTAGCACCTCTTAATTCCAAAAGGGGCTCAGAGAACCCTCTGAGTATGCTCACAGTCCATTTCACTGCTTCCAGTATTACATTCCCAGAAATATACTAATAATTATTATTTGTGGTATTTGTTAAGCACTTACTGTGTCCCAAGCACTGGGCTAAGCGCTGGGGTCGATAAAAGACACTCAGCTCCCACAGTCTAAGTAGGAGGGAGAAGAAGGTATTAAATCCCCATTTTCAGATGAGGGAACTGAGGCTCCAAGAAGTGAAGAGACTTGCTTAAGGTCACACAGAAGGTAAGTGAAGGCACTGGAATTAGGACCCAGGTCCTCGGACTCCCAAGCCCCTCTTCCTTCCACCAGGCCCCGCTACTTCCCGGAATACATTTCTGTTTCAAGTGCTACTAGGCTCCTTGTGGGCAGGAATCATGTCTACCAACTCTACTGTATTGTACTGTCCCAATAATAATAATAATGGTATTTATTAAGCGCTTACTATGTGCAAAGCACTGTTCTAAGCCCTGGGGGGATACATGGTGATCAGGTTGTCCCACGTGGGGCTCACAGTCTTAATCCCCATTTTACAGATGAGGGAACTGAGGCCCAGAGAAGTTGTGTAACTTGCCCAAAGTCACACAGCTGACAATTGGCGGAGCCGGGATTTGAACCCATGACCTCTGACTCCAAAGCCCGGGCTCTTTCCACTGAGCCACGCTGCTTCCCAAGCGCTTAGTCCCTCTAGACTGTGAGCCTGTTGTTGGGTAGGGACCGTCTCTATATGTTTTTGTACTTCCCAAGCGCTTAGTACAGTGCTCTGCACACTGTAAGCCATCGATAAATACGATTGAATGAATGAATGTACAGGGTAAGTGCTCAATAAATACCATTCATCGATTGGGAGTGGCTCAGCAGGTGCTCAGTGACTCCTGCCTGCCTGGTTTATCAGTCAATCAGGCAGTGATATTTATTGTGCCCTTACAATGTTTAGATTAAGCACTTGAGTAAGTACAATTCAATAGAGAAGCAGTGTGGCTCAGTGGGAATAGCACGGGCTTTGGAGTCAGAGGTCATGGGTTCAAGTCCCGGCTCTGCTGTCAGCTGTGTGACTTTGGGCAAGTCACTTCACTTCTCTGGGCCTCAGTTCCCTCATCTGTAAAATGGGGATTATGACTGTGAGCCCCCCGTGGGACAACCTGATCACCTTGCAACCTTCTCAGTGCTTAGAACAGTGTTTTGCACATAGTAAGCGCTTAATAAATGCCATTATTATTATAATAGAGTTGGTAGAATGGAGCCCTGTCCTCAAGGAGTTTGCAGTCTAGTTCACTCATCCATTCATTCGTATGATGATGGTATTTGTTAAGTGCTTACTCTGTGTCAAGCCCTGTTCTAAGCACTGGGGTAGAGGCAAGGTAATCAGGTTGTCCCATGTGAGGCTCACAGATTTAATCCCCATTTTACAGATGTGGTAGTTGGGGCACAGAGAAGTTAAGTGACTTCATCATCATCAACATCAATCGTATTTATTGAGCGCTTACTGTGTGCAGAGCACTGTACTAAGCGCTTGGGAAGTACAAGTTGGCAACACATAGAGACAGTCCCTACCCAACAGTGGGCTCACAGTCTAAAAGGGGGAACTTACCCCAAATCACACAGTATTTATTGAGCGCTTACTGTGTTCAGTGCCCTGCACGAAGCACTTGGAAAGTACAATGCAGCAACCGAGACAATCCCAGCCCACAGTGGGCTTACAGTCTAGAAGGAGGGAGACAGACGTCAAAACTGAGGTTGTGAAACACAAGCCACCAGAAAGGAATCCGAAGTGAGCATTGTGTTTCCTCAGTCCTTCATCTCTGAAAGCAAAGACCTGTTTCAGTTCCCCCGATGGTAGCAGAGCCTCTGAAGTAAGGTATAAGATAAGGAAGTGATGACTCATAGGCTAGAAAAACATTTTGCATTTCATTAGGTCTGTGTCACCTATTTAACACAAGTGTCCAGTCATATTGCGGCTGTGACAGGAAAAAAAAAAGAACCAGTTTCTGTTATTGTAGTGATTAATCACTCTCTTTTTCTTAATGGTATTTATTTAAGCACTTACTGTATGCCAGGCACTATATTAAGCACTGGAATAGATACAAGATAATAATGATGGCATTTATTAAGTGCTTACTATGTGCATAGCACTGTGAGCCCACTGTTGGGTAGGGACTGTCTCTATATGTCGCCAACTTGTACTTCCCAAGCACTTAGTACAGTGCTGTGCACACAATAAGCACTCAATGAATACGATTGATTGATTGATTCTAAGCGCTGGGGAGGTTACAAGATGATCAGGTTGTCCCACGGGGGGCTCACAGTCTTCATCCCCATTTTACAGATGAGGGAACTGAGGCACAGAGAAGTTAAGTGACTCGCCCAAAGTCACACAGCTGACCATTGGTGGAGCCGGGATTTGAACCCCTGACCTCTGACTCCAAAGCTCGTGCTGTTTCCACTGAGCCACACTGCTTCTCCATGGATGGAAAGGAGATGGGGAGGCAGAGGTGGGGCAAGGAGGAAGTGGGAGGAAAGGGCTAAGTGTAGAGGAAGTAAGATAATCAGGTTGGACAGAGTCCAGGTCCCACATGGGGCTCACAGTCTTCATCCCCTTTTTACAAATGAGGAAACTGAGGCATGGAGAAGTTAATCAATTGTATTTATTGAGCGCTTACTGTGTGCACAGCACTGTACTAAGCGCTTGGGAAGTACAAGTTGGCAACATATAGAGACAGTCCCTACCCAACAGTGGGCTCACAGTCTAAAAGGGGGAAAAAGTTAAGGGACTTGCCCAAGGTTACACAGCAGACAAGTGGCAGAGCAAGGATTAGAATCCAGGTCCTGACTCCTAGTCCTGTTTTCTACCCACTAGGTCATGCTGTTTCCTTATTATTATTATTATTCATTAATCTCATTAATAGGCAGAGCATCCAGGTTACACCATCATTAGGTGGGCTGAGGAATCTTTTCAGTTCTTTCATTTGGGATGAGTGAGGATGGAGCACAGCTACTGCCAGCAGATAAAGGAATTGGAGAAGCACCATTTCCCAGGGGATAGAGCACAAACCTGGGAGTCAGAAGGACCTGGGTTCTAATTCTGACTCATCCACTTGTCTGCTGGGTGATCTTGGACAAGTCACTTCACTTCTCTCCGCTTCAATTCCCTCATCTATAAAACGGGGGTTAAGATTGGGAACCCCAGGTGAGACAGGGATTGTGTCTCACCTGATTAATCTGTATCTATCTCAGCACTTAGTAGAGTGCCTGGTACATAGTAAGTGCTTAACAAATGCCATTAAAAAAGAAAGAATCACCAGCCCACAATTTCTCCAAGTCTGCCTTCTCCCCCTGAGGTACCTATCAGGAGTCTTTACTATTTTGCCCCGCTTAATCATTTATTCAATCATCCTTATTGGGTGCTTACTTTGTGCAAAGCACTGTACTAAGCACTTGAGAGAGTACAATACCAAAACAAATAGACACATTCCCTGTCCGCAATGAACTGATGTATCATGGTCAAGTGGGCATGTGGCTACTAACAAAGCAGGCTTCTGTGACATAGTCCAGCCACATACACTATTCATCTTGGGATCTGAATTATGCAACAAAACTAAAATGGTCTGAGGAACTCACCAAAAAACAGGGCTATAATGAAGCATCATAGGTAAGGAACCTATCACTTTAAGACAAAGTACTATTTGCAGCTGTTAGCTCAAGATGACTTGGAAAAAGAACCCAAATGAACTTTTCAGGAAAACATTGTTAAAATGACTTTGTTTAGATAAAAAGAACTTACAAAAATGGCTGATGAAATAGGAGAGGAGGAAGTGTGGGGTGGGGCGGGGAGAGAAGATGAATAGTGGGGGTGTTTCAGGAGGTCCAGAATAAAAATATTTTAGACAAATGCCTTCTGTGCAAGAAGAGAAAGAAAAGTGTCCCCCTACCCTTTTTTTTTTCTTTTGCATTCAAAGCCAGTGAGGGCTTTCTAGCCAAATTCTGTCAGAACTATACCATGGTCTTGGATTGCTTTTGGAAATGAGAGTGATAGTTTCAGCATCAGTGAATCCCCAAGTTGTAACACCAGTTTTGCCTTTTCACTTTCTGGTTTGTTTAATTGAAGCTGTTTGTCCTTTTTTAGACACCAAGCTGGGTCAAGTTTCCAAGCACGCCTCAGTGTTGTGCTGTAGGTCCCAGTTTAGGGAAAGGGAGAACACTTTCAAAATTGGTTTGGTGGATAGGAACCATTTAAGCAAGTCATTATTTTTAAAACTGTGAAAAAATGGGAGTGTGCCTTGTCTCCCTTTTGAAGAAGCTCGGTAACCTGATGTGATAACTCTTCTCAGCTAAGTCATGATAAAGGGGAGAATTCCTTTTTTCTTTTAGCTCTTTTCGTAGTACATTATTCTTACCATTATACTTACCATACAGATATTGCGGATCTGAATCCAGGTGTCAGATTTTGGAGTGTTCACAAAGCAGCCATGGATTTGAAAGCCCTGGTTATACTGTCTTCGGTTCCTGCACCTTATGAATATCCCACATTGAATTGGTGTGAAATGTTGAGAACAAATGAGCTTATTTTATATAATACTCAGTGAATTATCATTTCAGTGAACTTTAAAGAACCCTTTGTGAGTATTTTGTTCATATGAAGCCTTACTGAAATGAAGCTGTTTCAACTTAGCTTAGAAATATATGCAGACAAATAGACTTTTTAAAATGTTCTTAACAATGGAAGGTTATAATTGCAGGGTTTGCTACAATGAGAGTTGGCTGTATGTACCTCAATGTCTTATTTCCTATCTTACATGAAGCACAGAAATGATAAATGGGAGTGTAATTTGGATAATCATTGGACCAGAGTGAATATATATTTGTGTCTCTGCTCAGAAGTGGACTTTGATCAAGTATCTTATTAGGGAGAAAAGACTGCTCTGAATAAAGTAGGAAATTGTGGCAAATTAAAATGTCATCAAGATGTTACACATTTTTGCCTTCCTAATATATTAGCTTCCCAGTGCAAATTATAGAGTGCCAGTCATATTAGAGAAATACGATATTTGGGTTTTAAAAGAGAGTCACTAGAAATGGGGTTAAATGTGTCACGGCATGAGAGCTATTAAAAGTCTGCCTTAATGCTTTCTGAAAGTATTATAGTATTACATTACATGTTGTGTGAACCTGAATCTCAGCAGACCTGTAGGGTACAGAATTTAATTTACTGCATGTGTTAACTCTGTCCTTGTCTGGCTGTATTCCCAGCAATACCTTGCATGGAGGGATGACATCAGGAAAGAAGAGGCAGTAGACAGTGAAACTTCAGATTGGAAGGGTCATAAAATTAGGAAAATTGACAGAGAGGAGAAATAGATAGTATTAAGAGGAACAGGAGCTAAGCATGAATGAACCAAGACATCTAGATCCAAGGATCAAAAGCCTCTTTGCTTCTCCTGTGGCAGAGCCAATGTGGCTTAGTGGATAGAGCTCTGGGCTGGGAGTCAGAAGGACTTGGGTTCTAATTCCGTCTCTGCCACGCATCTGCTGTGTGACCTTGGACAAGTCACTTCATTACTCCATGCCTCAGTTATCTGTAAAATGGGAATTAAGACTGTGAGTCCTTTGTGGGACAGGGACTGTGCTCAACCTGCTTACCTTGTACCTATTCCTGTGCTTAAACCAGTGTTTGGCACATAGTAAGCACTTAACAGCTAGCATAAATATATATCTGCTCTTCAAACCTGAAGAAAACTCCACCCACAGTGTAGTTCCCCCATGAGTGAATAGGAGGAAGAAAAGCTCATCAGTGGAGAGATCTAACTCCAACATGCAACACAGAGTCTGGATATTTGCACTACCTTGCACCGTATCTCTAACTTTGTAGCATAATACTGTGCAGATACTGGGGATAATTTTGTTTATAATATTGAAATATGCAAGCTCTCTTTAAAGGTCAGGAGTTAATTTTTTAGGGTTTTTTTTCCCCCAAGTATTATAGAAGAAACCTTTGAATAGAGTTTATTGTTCCCTTGTAATTACCTCTTGGGAAGAGTTGATCCAGTCATTATATACTCTTTCTAATAGGGCTGGACAAGAGCAGATTATATGTTTTATAAATCTCTTCTCCAGAATGGCCCCAGGAGGAGGGTGGGAGCATTTGTGAAGCAGCCAATGTTTTAGAATGTGGTTCCTCTCATGATCTGGGTATTTAGTCAATAATCATGTTGATCTCATCCAATTTAGTTGTTGACCCCTGACAAAATGAATTTCACCAGTTCTGCAGTGTCTCCAGGGCCAAGGAGATGGCTCGCTTAGATAATGATCAATCAGTCAATCAATCATATTGATTGAGCGCTTACTGTGTGCAGAGCACTGTACTAAGCGCTTGGGAAGTACAAGTTGGCAACATATAGAGACAGTCCCTACCCAACAGTGGGCTCACAGTCTAAGAGGGGGAGACAGAGAACAAAACCAAACATACTAACAAAATAAAATAAATAGAATAATGTACAAGTAAAATAAATAAATAGAGTAATAAATATGTACAAACACATATACATATATACAGGTGCCGTGGGGAAGGGAAGGAGGTAAGATGAGGGGGACGAGGGGGAGAGGAAGGAAGGGGCTCAGTTTGGGAAGGCCTCCGGAAGGAGGTGAGCTCTCAGTAGGGCCTTGAAGGGAGGAAGAGAGCTAGCTTGGCGGAGGGGCAGAGGGAGGGCATTCCAGGCCCGGGGGATGACGTGGGCCGGGGGTCGACGGCGGGACAGGCGAGAACGAGGTACAGTGAGGAGATTAGCGGTGGAGGAGCGGAGGTTGCGGGCTGGGCTGGAGAAGGAGAGAAGGGAGGTGAGGTAGGAGGGGGCGAGGGGATGGACAGCCTTGAAGCCCAGGGTGAGGAGTTTCTGCCTGATGCGCAGATTGATTGGTAGCCACTGGAGATTTTTGAGGAGGGGAGTAACATGCCCAGAGCGTTTCTGGACAAAGACAATCCGGGCAGCAGCATGAAGTATGGATTGAAGTGGGGAGAGACATGAGGATGGGAGCCTCCTGAAGCAGCGTAGCCTAGTGAAAAGAGCTCAGGCCTGGGAGTCATAAGGACCTGGGTTCTAATCCTGCCTCTGCCAATTGTCTGTTGTGTGACCTTGGTCAAGTCACTTCACTTCTCTGGGTCTCAGTTACCTCATATGTAAAATGGGGATGAAGACTATGAGCTTTATGAGGAATAGGTACTGTGTCCAACTTGATTAGCTTGTATCTACTCCAGGGCTGAGTACAGTGCCCGGCACACAGTAAGCGCTTAACAAATACCATTAAAAAAAAAGAGACGGGAAGATCACATCCTGAAATCTGGCTGGTCCAGAGGTGGCTGGGAAGCTGGAAATAGGCACAGAGCTAATACTAATGACCAACTTAGGGATCAAAAGGTTGGGGGAAGGGTGGCCTAGGCCATTCCTGGGGCAGGGATGAGGGTGAATCGTGAATCTTGTCAGTTGGTAGAGTGGTCCCCAATCTCCCTATCAACAGGCCGTGGCACAACCTGGCAAAAGGTGGCACTGCAGGAAGTAGAACAAGGATTTAACAGGTTCTAAGGTGAAATAACCAAATCAATAATTGAACATACACTGAATATACAGTGCTATGGATGGGCATAAATATAATACATGTTAAGGATCACTGTTGATTGACTAGAGCATTAATAGGAAAAGACTTCTTGGAGGAGGTTGAATATTTCTTTGCCCTCTCATCTCTATCCTGCATTCTTTCTTCTGTCTGCCTTTTTCCTTCCTTCTCTCTGTCATTTTCTCCTCTGTCTTCCCACTTCCCTTCTGTCTTTCTCCTTTTGTTTCTATTCCATCCTAAATCTCGTTCTTAGCTATCTTTTCAGTTGTGTCCTCCTTTCCACAGTCAGGTCATCTTTTGGAGGTGCTGAAGAACTCAACTTCTTCCTCCAAAGGCAGTGATGAAGCACTTGCTGGGTTTTGGTCCTATTCTAGATGATCTCCTAAGAAACCAATCAGTCCATGGTATTCATTGAGTGCTTACTATGTGCAGAGCACTGTACTAAGCCTTTGGGAGAGTACAATGCAGACAGACATGGTTCTTGTTCACCGGACAACATAGGCAGACCTAAAAAGTATGTCAGTGACTGACAAACTGTTGAGCAATAATAATAATAATAAAATGATGGCATTTATTAAGTGCTAACTATGTGCAAAGCACTGTTCTAAGCGCTGGGGAGGTTACAAGGTGATCAGGTTGTCCCACGGGGGGCTCACAGTCTTAATCCCCATTTTACAGAGGAGGTAACTGAAGCACAGAGAAGTTGTGACTTGCCCAAAGTCACACAGCTGACAATTGGCAGAGCTGGGATTCAAACCCATAACCTCTGACTCCAAAGCCCGTACTCTTTCCACTGAGCCACCCTGCTTCTCCAAGTGCACTAATAGTGCATTAATGTGAAAATGAGGATGTGCCTTGAGGGTGGTAAAAAGCTTCTTCCGGTACGTCGCTTTAAAGATAGAAAAGTTATTTGGTTGAGTCTTTTCCAATGCATCTTATGCACAGATGGATGTGGATGCTTTGCATGTTAGTGAGAGCCAGAGTTGTACAAAATTATTCTGTGCCTTTTCCCCTTCCTGGTATAATGCGATTTCCTCTCTCCTCATCCTGTCTTCAGTTTAGGGCAGCATCCCCTTTACCCACTAAATTATGGATGCAAGGTATTCTGGAAACCCCGATTGGACTGACAAACTCTATTGAGGGATTAGTGGTTTCCTGCTGATCTTCAAAAGAGGCTTATTAAAAAAGGTAAATAAATGTGACTGTGGGTTTTCAGGCACCATACCAGATCCTGGAAAAGTCTTCTAGCTAATTGAGAGGTATGTGGAATGCGGGGAATTTTGCTCCTGGCGTCAGTGACAGAATTTACAATTTCAGCAGTAGTGTAGAATGTAACTTTTTCTCTGGACAAGGGGAATGACCCTCTAGAGAGGCTTCAGTTAATAGAAGTATGGTTAGCTGAGTTAAAGAGATTGTTGGCTCTCTGATTTCACTCCCTTCTCCCCGACTTACCTGCTCCCTCCTCTGTTTTCATTCGTGCCTGTGGAAATAATGCTTTTTCAGAATTAAAGAAGTAAAATATTGGTCCCCACCAGAGTCCATTAGGGAGCCCTGGGAGAGAGGAGGAGGACGTGGTTCATTAATTACCACCAGACCAAGATCATGCAGTTGTATTGAGTCCATCCCTAGTTTATTAGGAAAATGTGGCTATTGATTTCCTCTGATATATTAATTTAATATTCTCAAGTCTCTGGTATTCCCTGAATACTCCTTGGAGTTTTGGGTTTTTTTAAGTAGAACTAAAAAGAAAATATCTCATTTGAAACTGTTTGAGGTTAGGATGAAGGAAGAGTGGGGGTCGGGGCCAGGGGAAGAGTGTATTGTTGTTTGGTTGTAGCCAGTCCTGTTTTCTTGGAAGGAAAATTCTCCATGAGGTGTTGAAAGTTTCTTTTTGCTGTTTTGTCATTGCTAAATGTGTGGCAAACAGCCTGAGCTCAGTTATCAACTGGGGAGTATTGATATTTTTTTTAATTTTATTTCTTAAGTGCTGACAATGTGCCAAGCACTATACTAATCACTGGGGTAGAGATAAGGTAATAGGGTTGGACACAGTCCCTGTCCCACATTGGGCTCCTGGTCTTAATCCCCATTTTACAGATGAGGACACTGAGGCTCAGAGAAGTGAAGTGACTTGCCCCAGTTTAGAGGAGCAGCGTGACCCAGTGGAAAGAGCATGGGCTTTGGAGTTACAGGTCATGAATTTGAATCCCGGCTCCACCACATGTCTGCTGTGTGACCTTGGGCAAGTCACTTAACTTCTCGGAACCTCAGTTACCTCATCTGTAAAATGGGGATGATGATTGTGAGCCCCACGTGGGACAACCTGATTACCTTGTATCCCCCCAGCGCTTAGAACAGTGCTTTGCACATAGTAAGTGCTTAACAAATGCCATCATCATCATCACAGCAGACAAGTGGTGAAGCTGGGATTAGAACTCAGGTCCTCCTGATTTCCAGGCCTATGATCTATCCACTAGGTCACACTGCTTATTCTGACATGAAAGTCTATCTAGCCCAATGCCCTCCCTTGGGAAAGAGACACCTAAACAACTCCAGGCAGAACAGCCTTCCTGCTTATAAAAGTCTTCAGAGTCTCCCGTTTCCATAACCTCAGATCATTCATTCATTCATATTTATTAAGCACTTACTGTGTGCAGAGCACTGTACTAAGTGCTTGGGAGAGTACCATATAACAATAAACAGACACATTCCCTGCCCACAGTGAGCTTACATTCTAGAGGTGGAAACAGATATTAATATAAACAAATGAATTACAGGTATGTACATAAGTGCTGTGGGGTTGGCCCCGGGGGATGAATTAAGGGAGCAGGTCAGGGCGAAGAAGAAGGGAGTGGGAGAAGAGGAAAGGAGGACTTGGTCGGGGAAGGTCTGCTGGAGGAGGTGTACCTTCAACAATCAATCAATCAATCAATCAATCATATTTATTGAGCGCTTACTGTGTGCAGAGCACTGTACTAAGCGCTTGGGAAGTACAAGTCAGCAACACATAGAGACAGTCCCTACCCAACAGCGGGCTCGCAGTCTAGAAGGGGGAGACAGAGAACAAAACCAAACATACTAACAAAATAAAATAAATAGAATAGATATGTACAAGTAAGATAAATAAATAAATAAATAAATAAATAGAGTGATAAATATGTGCAAACACATACATATATACAGGTGCTGTGGGGAAGGGAAGGAGGTAAGATGGGGGGATGGAGAGGGGGACGAGAGGGAGAGGAAGGAAGGGGCTCAGTCTGGAAAGGCCTCCTGGAGGAGGTGAGCTCTCAGTAGGGCCTTGAAGGGAGGAAGAGAGCTAGCTTGGCTGATGGGCAGAGGGAGGGCATTCCAGGCCCGGGGGATGACGTGGGCCGGGGGTCGATGGCGGGACAGGCGAGAACGAGGCACGGTGAGGAGATTAGTGGCTGAGGAGCGGAGGGTGCGGGCTGGGCTGGAGAAGGAGAGAAGGGAGGTGAGGTAGGAGGGGGCGAGGTGATGGACAGCCTGGAAGCCCAGGGTGAGGAGTTTCTGCCTGATGCGCAGATTGATTGGTAGCCCCTGGAGATTTTTGAGGAGGGGAGTAACATGCCCAGAGCGTTTCTGGACAAAGACAATCCGGGCAGCAGCATGAAGTATGGATTGAAGTGGGGAGAGACACGAGGATGGGAGATCAGAGAGAAGGCTGATTCAAAACTTTGCAGAAGAGGAGAGTAATTGTCAGTTGGATTTGAAAGGGAAAGGCATTCCAGGCCAAAGGCAGGACGTTGGCAAGGGGTTGGTGACAAGACAGATGAGTTCGAGGCACGGTGAGAAGGTTAGCGTTAGAGGAGTGAAGTGTGTGGGCTGGGTAGTAGTAGGAGAGACTGTGAGCCCGTTGTTGGGTAGGGACCATCTCTATATGTTGCCAACCTGTACTTCCCAAGCACTTAGTACAGTGCTCTGCACACAGTAAGAGCTCAACAAATATGATTGAATGAATGAATGAATGAGAGTAGCAAGGTGAGGTAGGAGGAGGCAAGGTGATTGACTGCTTCGAAGCCAGTGGTGAGGAGTGTGGCTCAGTGGAAAGAGCACAGGCTTAGGAGTCAGAGGTCATGGGTTCTAAGCCCAGCTCTGCCACTTGTCAGCTCTGTGACTTTAGGCAAGTCACTTCCCTGGGCCTCAGTTGCCTCATCTGTAAAATGGGGATTAAGACTGTGAGCCCCACGGGGGATAACCTGATTATCTTGTATCTCCCCCAGCGCTTAGAACAGTGCTTGGCACATAGTAAGTGCTTAACAAATACCATTATTATTATTATTATCATTTTATCTGAAGGTGAACAGGCAACCACTGGAGTTACTTGAGAAGTGGGGAAACATGTCCTGAATGTTTTTGTAGAAAAATAATCCACTTGCCTTTATAGTTCTGCAAAGGATCAAGGCAGTAAGCACAGAGGAGTTGAGAGAAGACTCTAATAGAGAATCCCAGTGTCTTCCTTTCATTCTGGGATTGAGATCCCAGAAAAATAAAATTGGGCTGCATTTGGATAATAGAGTGGGGATCTATTTTATCTGCTTCTCTTCCTCGCCCAACCCCTGACATTACAGGGCACCAGAAGTGATCTGTTAAGAGCAGAGTTTAGTGTTAGTTAAATAGATAAAGAGGATGGAGGCTAGAGGGTATGCAGATATTCTTGTTAGGAAATCATTATGCCCTGAGGTAAGGCCAAGGAGTAGACTGAATTTCACACTATTCCAAGAATCAGGCAGCAAAATCTGGGTAGGGACTGCTGAGGTACCTCATCTGTAAAATGGGGATAAAGACTGTGGTCCCCGTGTGGGACAGGGACTGTGTGTAACCCAATTTCTTTATTTCACCCCCACCATTTAGTATAGTACCTGACACATGGTAAAACACTTAACAAATACCCCAGTTATTATTATGTTCCCAAAAATGTCAAATTATTTCCAAATCGGCATGACCAAGTACACTTCTCTGCCCATGCCTGTTTTGCACTGGGGGAGTGTGTTATATTTTCAAAGGACTGTAAAATCATCTGGGTTTCTTTGGTGCTACACCAAGTTTCTGGCAGTGTATCAGTACCAATTCCACCATTTCTTAGATGAAGAAACTGAGGCAGAGAGAGATTGAGTGCCTTGTCCAGTGCTGAATGGCAAGTGATTATCAGTTCAAAATTCTGAGGTCCTGGACTTGAAGCCTAACGCCTTTGCTAGCCAAAGGTGAAAGGATGAAAGAGACAGCTGAAATTGTCTTAAAGCTGTATCTTTACTCTGACTGTTCTCTGGCATGTTGGGGCTTTTGAGTTTGGAGGTACTAGGCACTGGTGTGCGTAAATTAGTCAAATCAATCAATCGTATTTCTTGAGCATTTCCAGTGTGCAGATCACTGTACTAAGCAGTTGGGAGATACAACTGAGTTGATAGAGACACATTCCACGCCCACAGTGAGTTTACAGTCTAGAGGAGTACAGACCTGTGTTCTAATCCCAGCTCTGCCACCTGTCTGCTGTGTGACCTTGGGCAAGTCACTTCACTCCCAATTTCTCAGTTTCCTCATCTGTAAAAATGGGGAGAAAATCCTCTTCCCTCCAACTCCCAGGCCCGTGCTTTTTTCACTAGGCCACACTGCTTCTCTAATGTTCTAGTATTCTTCTAGCCTAGTATTCACGTCCCTTCTGTGGCTGTTCATGTTACAAATACCATCTTGCAAGCAAGCTCTTTCAGAAACATCTTCACATGCTCAAAGGGCAGTGCCCACTGTGCCCTGCTCCCTGTTGATTTCCATAACCTCTGCCCTCTGGAAAGGCTGCCATGTCACCCCGAGGCTACGGCAGGTTGAGAAGCAGAGGCGGAATCGTGGGGAAGAGGCCATGTAAACATCTGGCAGATGGGCTGTCCCCACCTGGGAATGTAGGCTGGCAGTTTTGCCAAACAGATTGTTTTATTTTCCTCTGCAGATCGAACTGACCTTTCAGGTGCCCAAATTTGCTTTCCACTTTCCACTAGTGTTGGACTAGCCAGCTCAGGTCTGAAAATTCACCTAGGGGAGTGCATTTAGAAAGACTGAGGTGACAGAGTTTCCTGGGGGCCCCATTTTCTGGGGTTCCCACCACACCTCCAAGAGACGTGACCTCCACCTCTTTTGCTCACAGAGTTGGCTGTCTTAGTCTTTACACCAACTGGGCTTTCTGAGGTACCACTTCCAACTCTTTAAGGCTTCATGTTTGAAGTTCCTCATTTTAATTTTTTTAATTTTTTGGTATTCTGCACTTATTATGTGCCAGGCATTCTACTAAGGACCGGGGTCTCTTTTGAATGCCGTCAAATTGTGTCTGATTCATAGTGACTCCATTCAATCAATCAATCAATCAATCAATCATATTTACTGAGCGCTTACTATGTGCAGAGCACTGTACTAAGCGCTTGGGAAGTACGAATTGGCAACATATAGAGACAGTCCCTACCCAACATTGGGCTCACAGTCTAAAAGGGGGAGACAGAGGAAAAAAAAACAAACAAACATACTAACAAAATAAAATAAATAGAATAGATATGTACAAGTAAAATAAATAAATAAATAAATAGAGTAATAATAAATAAATAGAGTAATAAATAAATAAATAGAGTAATAATATATATATATATAATATAATGTAATAATAAAATAGACTCCATGGATATGTCATCTCCAGAACGTCCCATCCTCTACTGTTATCTGCAGCTCAGCCAGTGGCTCCTCTGCCATTGTTGTCATAGTCTCCATCCATCTAGTTGCTGGTCTTACCCCTTCCACATTGTTCTGGAATGTGTGTCCATAGAGTTTTCTTGGTAGTTATAATCTGGTCGATCACAGTCCCACATGGGGCTCACAGTCTTCATCCCCATTTTACAGATGAGGTAGCTGAGGCACAGAGAAGTGGAACGACTTGCCCAAGGACACACAGCAGAGAAGCATCAGAGTCAGGATTAGAACCCAGGCCCTTCTGACAATCAGGCCTTTGCACTTTGCATTAGGCCACGCTGCTTATTGATCACTTGATCTGGATCCTCGGGCAGGAATTCTCTGACAGGGTTAGGAAAGAGAAGCAGGAGACAGGAATACAACTCTTACATTGTACTCTCCCAAGCGCTCAGGACAGTGCTCTGCACAGAGAAAATGCTCAATAAAGGTCATTGATTTCACTGATTGATTGAGGGCTAATTGAATTAGAGTTTGGTGAGAGAGAAGATCCTTCCACAGTACAATAGACCTGCTTGTTTCTCAGCAACTCTGCTGTATTGTACTCTCGTAAAAACTTAGTACAGGGTTCTGCATACAGTAAGTGCTCAGTTAATATCAGTTGATTAACTGATTGATCTTATGGAAGGAAAACTCCACAATGTGTCATCGTCTGGGCAATGAGTCTGTTCCGTGATGTGAAAGACTAGGCAGGGATGGCCAGGAGTTCCAGGATGTCACCAAGACCAATGAGGATTGCTGAAAGTTGTCTTTTCCAGAATTTTCCCTGCTCAGGTCTCTAATCATTCCAGCATGACCTGAGGTGAAAGAGCTCAGGACTGGGAGTCAGCGGATTTGGGGTCTAATTCCAAATCTGTCACTTGCTTGCTGTGTGATTTGGGGCAAATCTCTTAAGTTTTCTGCACCTCAGCTAACTCATTTACAAAGTGGTGATTCTCCCTCCCACTTTAAAAAAAAATGATATTTGTTAAGCACTTACTGTGTGCCAGGCACTGTACTTAGCTCTGAGGTAGGTATCATCCTCATCAATCGTATTTATTGAGCGCTTACTATGTGCAGAGCACTGTACTAAGCGCTTGGGAAGTACAAATTGGCAACATATAGAGACAGTCCCTACCCAACAGTGGGCTCACAGTCTAAAAGGGGGAGACAGAGAACAAAACCAAACATACTAACAAAATAAAATAGAATAGATAGGTACAAGTTAGGTTGGATGTAGTCCATGTCCCACATGGGATGCTCAGTTTTAATCCCCATTTTAAAGATGAGGTAACTGAGCCACAGAGAAGTGAGGTACTTGCTCTAGGTCACAAAGCAGACAAGGGACAGAGACGGGATTAGAACCCAGGTCCTTCTGACTTCCGGGCCTGTGCACTTCTGAGCCCGAACTCTGTCCACTAGACCACACTGCTTCAAGCACCATGTGGGACAGGGACTGTATCTGATTTTATTAATTTGTATCTACATCTGTGCCTAAGTACAGTGCCTGTTGTGGGCAGGGAATGTGCTATATTGTTATATTGTACTCTCCCAAGTGTTTAGTACAGTGCTCTGCACACTATGAATACTCAATGAATACAATTGTCTGACTTTTATTTATTTTAACTTATTTATTTACAATTATTTTAACTCCGAGGAGCCATTGAAAGTCACTATTTGCCTAAGCCCTTTCACCATCCATGTTTGTGAGAGTGCATAGTCCTGCAGGTGAAGATGCAGACATTATTTGATAATGTGTGAAAAGAGAGTGTTAGAATTTCTCCCACAACACGGTAGCTGCTTTCCCGTAACCATGATGTGTTATCCAAAAGATTACACAGATTGCACTGTCTCAACAACGGTTTCAATAACTAATAGTGGGTTATGAGGACGCTGGTGTGAAAACAGTCGAAAAAGAACAAAGTTTGTATCACAACAGGTGAAACTCAAGAAAGTTATGTAAAATGAGAAAGCTTTTTTTTCTTAACTGTATTTAAGCGCTTACTATGTGCCAGTCAGTTTTCCATATCCCACACTGGGCTCACAGTCTTAATCCCCATTGTACAGATGAGGTAACCGAGGCACAAAGTAAAGTGACTTGTCCAAGGTGACACAGAAGACAAAAAGAAAATTATGTAAAATGAGAAAGCTTTTTTTTCTTAATTGTATTTAAGCACTTAATATTTGCCAGTCATTTTTCCATATCCCACACTGGGCTCACAGTCTTAATCCCCATTGTACAGATGAGGTAACCGAGGCACAAAGAAGTGAAGTGACTTGTCCACGGTGACACAGCAAACAAATATCCTCTAGACTTTAAGCTCACTGTGGTCAGGGAATATCACTGTTTATTGTTGTACTGTACTTTTCCAAGTCCTTAATACAGTGTTCTGCACACAGGAAGCTGAATAAATATGATTGAAGGAATGAAATGGTGAGCCGGAACTAGAATCCAGGTCCTTCTGACTCCTGGCCACACTCTGTCAATCAGGCCAAGGTGTTTCACTTCATTCATTCATTCAGTTGTATTTAGTGAGCGCTTACTGTGTGCAGAGCACTGTACTAAATGTTTGGGAAGTACAATTCAGCAGCAAATAGAAACAATCCTTGCCCACAATGGGCTCACAGTCTAGAATCTATCCTAGTGCTTAGAAGAGGGCTTGGACACATAGTAAGGGCTTAAAACATATAATCATCATCATCTACATCAGGAGGCATATTAAGCCCCTCCATCCTCAAAGAATGGTTTCCTCTCTGAATACTTATATTCCTGTAGTGCTATAAACCGTACACTCCTGACTTCCTTTATTTATTTTCACCCTTATCAGTGGTCCTTAGTGGCTCCTGGAGAGCCAAATTGCAGCATTTAAAATTAGTTTCTAGTTACAAATTTTAAATATGTTCAGTTGGTTCTCTCTGATATATTAATGAAGGGCAGCTAATAAAGGTTTCCACAGGATCCTGTCATATGCCTGACAGAACACAATCAATTCACAACCATACTGTTCCCATATTCTTGCATCATGTTCTACTGAATTATGAAACTATTTCCGTAGCAGAAATGCAACAGTACAATACAGTAAGACAGTTTAGCATTGGTTATCCCCAATCAGAATAATTATTCAGTCAGTGGTATTTATTGTGTGCTTATTGCGTGCACAGCATTATACTAAGCACTTGGTGAGTAAAATACCATAGAGGTGGTAGATATAATCCCTGCCCTCAATGACCTTACAATCTAAAAGTTAGTGCCCTGTGATTTTTTTTTACCCCAACAAGCATATGGAAGTTCAGACACCCCTGCTTAGCCATTCCTGAGACAAGCAGTAGCCCAAACTATGTGTTGTGGAGTCAAGGCTATGACATTGAGGTCAGAATAATTATCATGTTCTTTCTGGGTGGTTTAAATTCTGTCCCTCTTTGCAGTTGCTTATTAGGAGTGGATTCTAGTCTTGGGAAAGATTAGATGGAAAATCTAAGACTATCCTTTAAATCAGGGACGACAGAGGAAACTTTTTTTTAATGGTAGAGGTTAAGCAGTTACTATGTGCCAGGAACTGTATTAAGCTCTGGGGTAGATACAAATAAATCAGGTTGGTTACAGTCCTTGCCCAATAGGAGGTTCACAGTCTTATCCCCATTTTACAGATGAGGTAGCTGAGGCACAGAGAAGTGAAGTGACTCACCCAAGGTCACACAGCAGGCAAGTGACGGAACTGGGATTAGAACCCAGGTCCTTTTGACTCCCGGGCCCGTGCTCTATCCCCTAGACCAGGGTCTTTCCACTAGCCCACACTGCTTCTCAAGGCCATGACGCCTCTGAGAGAGAAACTGTGACAAGAATAATAATAATAATAATAATAATAATAGCATTTATTAAGCGCTTACTATATGCAAAGCACTGTTCTAAGTGCTATTCTAAGGCAAGTTTGGTGTGTTTCTTTCCTGGGGCCAGGGCAGCCAAAAGGGGAGGCCAATGGTCAGGAGCTTGGGGGTTTGAGTCCCTCTTTTGGGGTTCGGGTTTAATACAAGTAGAGAACCAGATCCATGGCGGCACCTGTCTATTTGACCTTCTGGGCAGAATTTAGAGCTCCATGGCACACACTCAGAGAATGATTGATTTGCCTTGCCCCGGAAATAGACACCACATAAATACCCAACAAAAAATTCTGAACTATTGGAAATCTAACAAATTGTCATCAGTGTTCTTTTAATAATTAATGAGAATAATTCTAACTTTTGTCTGAAAGGTTTATGTTGCTGTCTGCTGCTGAAATCAAATGATTCTGAAATTAAACATTCAGAAAGCGATGCTGCTCACTGAATAGCGTCGTGTGTGTGTGTGTGCGCATGCACACACGTGCACTCTCATATGTTTCATTTAGTTTCGGGGATGCTGTGTAGGCACTTGAAAATCTTCAAATAAAAATGAGATTAAGCATTCAGGTTGGCTTAATGAGTTTTACTATGAGTCAAGGCTAAGTGTAGGCATGGAACGTCTAGCCACTGGATCATTTTCATTGTAAAATCTCCAGTTTCACAAGCTGCGATAATGACGTTTGATGAGATTCCACATAATAGAGATCCCTCTAAAGGCTTTTCCCTTTATCCAAAGACCCAGCCAGGTGCACCTCTGAGAGGTTTTCCATCATTCGTTAAGCCCTGAATAGGCACTGAGGTAACTACTGGGGTAGCATCAGGTTGGACATAGTCCCAGTCCCATATAGGGTTCACGGTATTTATCCCCATTTTACAGGTGAGGAAACTGAGGCCCAGAGAAGTGAAGTGACTTGCCCTAAGGACCCAGCAGACAAGAGGAGGAGCCAGTCTTAGATCCCAGGTCCTCTGACTCCCAGTCTTGTGCTCTTTCCACTAGACTACTACATTGCTTCTCCTAACTGGTTAGGTTGAGCCAGATGCATTATTGGTTTGAACTCTGGCCTGTCAGGACCCCCTAAATGGAACAAAATGTGTGTGTGTGTGTGTGTGTGTGTGTGTGTGTGTAGGTTTTCCCTTTAGGTCATTTGACATTTCCCACTTGGCATCAAAAAGCAAGACAAGGACCCAGAGCGAGGTTTGAGTGGTTAGAGCACGGGCCTGGGAATCGGAGGACCTGGGTTCGAATCCCAGCTCTGCCACTAGTCTACTTGTCACTTCACTTCTCTGAGCCTGTTACCTCATCTGTAAAATGGGGATCGAGACCCTGAGCCCCACGTGGGACAGGGACTGTGTCCAACCTGATTGGCTTGTATCTACCCCGGCACTTAGTACAGTGTCTGGCACATAATAAGCACATAAGAAATAACATAATTATTAATGGGAAAGACAGGCATAAAAATGTAACTACAGTACAATCCAATAAACATTCATTAATTCATTCATTCATTGAATCGTATTTATTGAGTGCTTACTGTGTGCAGAGCACAGTACTAAGCACTTGGAAAGTACAGTTCAGCAATAAAGAGAGACAATCCCTGCCCACACTGGGCTTACATATACAGGAGTCCTGAGGATGGGTATAAATAAATTCCTAAGTGTTAGGTTGTGCTTCTGTATACATTAAGAAACCTTGTTTAGTCTTACCCACTCTCACTATCATGTTACCTCCAAGTAGCACAAAAATGTTATGGGACAACACAAATAAAGAAGAACTCGAGTAGTTGAAAATCAGAGCAGCAACGGCAAGCTTGAGACTTGTCTCTTGACAGAACTCTGAATGTCTAAATATATTCAGACAAATATTAGTGGTTCAAATCTTCTCTCGGGTCAAAGTCAAGGAGAGTGAAAACGAGGACTTCAAGGCTGGCAGATTTCAGTTGTCTGAATCAAGGGGAAGATCAGAAAGAGAATTTTGTCCCAGGTCCTGGGTTGGATGGAGAGGAAAGGGTGGATTTTAGCAACATTGTGAAGGTTGAACTTTCAGGATTTAGTGGCTGATGGACTATGTGACGGAGTGACAGAGATGAGTTGAGGATAATGCCAAGGTTTTAGTCGTGTGGGACTGGAAGGATGGTGGTGGTGTCTAGACTGAGAGTCATGGAGAAGTAAGAGTTTGTTTGGAACATGTTAAGTTATGTTTTGGACATGATAAGTTTGAGGACTTGGCGGGACATCCAAGTAGAGATGTCCTGTAGGCAGGAAGAAATGTGATACTGTAGAGAGAGAGAGAAAGATCAGGGCTGGAGATGTAGATTTGGGAATCATCTACAGAGAGGTGGTAGTTGAGCCCATGGGAGTGAATGAGTTCTCCAAGGGAATGGGTGTAGATGGAGAATAGAAGGAAACCCAGCACCGAACCTTGAGGGACTCCCACAGTTAGGAGGTGAGAGACAGAGGAAGAGCCCATAAAAAGACTGAGAATGAGCGGTCAGAGAGATAGGACATTTGCTCTCTTGACACTTTCTGGGTCTAAAGGAAGGCCTCTGGGGAAAAGATGTGTTATTCAGCTCTTCAGTCTTTAGCAAAAAGATACTGCCAGCGAATGTAGATTAAAGGCAGTTCTAAGTCCTGCAAAACAACCAACTCTAAACTTGCTCTATCTGTGGTTGGCTCCACAGTAGTTATTAGTTTTATTCTCTAATTCCCCCATCCCTAATCTATTTTAATGTCTGTCTCCCCCTGTAGACATAAACTCTTTGTGGGCAGTGATTACATCTACTAACTCTGTTTTATTGTACTTTCCCAAGTGCTTAGTGCAGTGTTCTGCACACAGTAAGCACTCAATAAATACCATTGTTAGATTAATTGTTCGATCCATTATTAGATCCAAATGCTTACACTTCACTAGGTATTCAGTAAATATCTAGTAAATACTGAGCTTCAATACATCCCCAAATATACTTCCATAGGCACATGCAAGGAGTTCTGTAGACACTCAAGTTCTGTAAACATTGAAGAAGCATGGCCTAGTGGATAGAGTATGGGCCTAAGAGTCAGAAGGACCTGGGTTCTAGCTCCTGCTCCACCACTTGTCTGACGTGTGACCTTGGGCAAGTCACTTCACTTTTCTATGCCTCAGTTACCTCATCTGTAAAATGGAAATTGAGACTATGAGCCCCGTGTGGGACATGGACTGTGTCCAACCTGATTACCTTGTATCTACCCCAGTGCTTAGAACCATGCCTGGCATATAGTAAGTGCTTAACAAATACCACTAATAAAAGGTTTTCCTGTTTTCCTGAATAATCGTGTGGAATAAACTGTCCTCCATCCTATGCCGTAAGATTAGTGAAAGACTAGAATCCTGAATTTTGGTATTCTGACTGTTTTGATGATTAGTCCCATCTCCTCCCAGAATAATCCACGGTGCCAGAGAATTCTGGGTAAAGTAGTTGTCGGGGTTTCACGATAGATTGGCACTTTATGTGCTGCGACACGTGAATTGAGCAAAATCTTTCAAGATGATCTGAAAGAGGGGCGTTTTTTAGTGGCTCCTGGTCGACTGTCTTCATAGTTTTAATTATGAAGATGCCCAATCTTCCCACTGAGGGGAGGTGCCGGGAAAGAGGGAGGTGGGACTTAGCATGAAGCTCTGGAGAAAGAGATCCAGGCAGACCGTAGATGTGAGGATTAGGGAATTCCTTGAATCCAGGAGGGGAGCAGATCGCCCACCTGGGTTGTGCATGTGCATGGGCCAGCATCTGATTACATCATACAACTCACAGATATCAATCATAGGGGGGACTGGAGTCATGTTGGGCTGTAGTTCAACCCCTTCAGTCAGTCAACTGTATGTATTGAGTACCTACTGTGCGCAGAGCACTGTACTAAGTGCTTGGGAGAGTACAATATAACAATACGACATACCCATTTCCTGCCCATAATGAGCTTACAGTCTAGAGGGAGTCTCAACTGGCCCGTATAGGGATTGAACCCGCCATCTTGCCATTATTAGATTGGTTGGGATGCCCGTACACATTTGTAATTAAACTAATGCCTCTAATGCAAATTGCACCCCTCTTCCCAGAAAGAACAAGGCTACAAGATTAAGCTTTCTAATCCTCCTTCAATTAATGAGTTCTGTTTATTGGACGTTCACTGTGGGCAGGGCAAAATATTAAGCACAAGGGAGGATACAATAGATCCCTACCTTTAAGGACCTGACAGTCTCGTGATTGTATGTCTCTTGTAGCTCCCTTTGATAATAGTTCTGTCCCCCAAAGGGGCCTGAATATTTCTACAATCAGGCTGAATCCAAAATAGCCAGTGAAGCCTCTAGCTATTTCCTATCACCCCACCCTTGCTTATATGCTATCTTCATCTGCCATTTCCAAGTGCTTTTTCTTCATTTCTCTTAAGCCAACCTTCTAGGTATATCTCACTCTCAGCTGCCTGGCCTCTATCCCCTCATTCAGACTTTTTTCCCAGCTTGGATCGCCTTCCTTCCCCAACCCAAATCTGACAAAGTACAGTTTGCCCCGCATCCAAAGTCCTCCAAAATTCCCTCCACTTCCAACAAGTCCACCTTGGTAGATTCCCCACACCCAAAGTTATAGAAACCCTCCAGCCAATTCCAGCACTTATGAACCTATTTATACCCACCTTCAGCACATTTGTACATATGTTCATTCACTTGTTTATTTTGATTACTTCAGTTGAATTTCTATATCTCTGTCCCCATTATATTGTAAGGTCCTTATGTCATTTTTCTGTTTTATTATTTCCCAAATGCCTAGTACAGTGCACTGTATCAGGTGGTTGCTCAATAAATCTGACCATTAATATTATTGCAGAGTTTGCATCCTTCCCTTATGTGTTCCCTGCTGAACCTTAGTTCTTATGGTGGTAACTGAGACATCAGAAAACTTGAAAATACATTTTAAAAAAAGGATCAGTTCCCCTCTTTAATTCTTTTCCCCGCTCTCCCTTCCTCTGCTCTAGCCATTTTTTTCCCCGCATCTCTCCCTGAAGAAGATAGGAAGGTAATAACTTAAATATAAGCTGCATTTCATTTTAGTCCCTGAATTTTAAATACTCTGATATGAGGAAAAAATACAGGTGATAAAATAAAAAAAGCAGCACTCTTTATCATGTGTCTCGCATAAATTGTGACAGTCTCCGTATACGGGCAAAAGCAGGGAGGGCCTAGTGAAAAGAGCACAGGCCTGGGAGTTAGGAGACCTGGGTTCTAATCCTGGCTCTGCCACCTGTCTGCTTTGTGACCTTGGGACAGGTCACTTCACTTCTCTGGGCCTCAGTTTCAACATCTGTAAAATGGGGAGTCAAGGCTTGTCCTCTTTCTTACTTAGACTGTGAGCCCATGTGGGACTGGAACTAATATGATTATCTTGTATCTACTCCAGTTCTTAGAACACAGCGCTCGAGACAGTAAATATTTTAACTAATACCATTGTTGTTAATATTAATGAAAGGCCATTTTCCAGTCTTCCCCAGAATTTAGGGTACAGATTCCATAGTGCCAAATAAATTGGTTTTCCCAGGCTCACCAAATTGCATATGGAGTTCCCAGATTTAGCTTCCTAAAATGGTAGGCACCATAGGAAAGTACCTGGATATGCAATGTAAATATTTGTGGACTGTGAGCTCGTTGTGGACAGGAATGTGTCAGTTTGTTGTTATATTTTATTCTCCCAAGAGCTTAGTACCGTGCTTTGTACACAGTAAGCTCGATAAATATGATTGAATGAATGAATGAAAAGGCCATCTACAGTTGTTGTGTGCATTTTCCAGATCAATTCCCAGCGTTGTGTCAGCGAATAATGCTCAGGATTTAGAAAAATCTAGCCTAGGAGAATTTTGGTGACTTCCTACATTATTTCAGAACAATGAAGTTGCTCCTTGGGGGGCTGTAGTTTTTTCAACTTTCAGCCCCAGAGAAGGTGAATGTATTAGTTGCATTCAAAAATGGATTTTTATTTCCAGAACAGAACAATAAGAAAATGACTTTGCAGTAAAAGGAAAAGCTCTCTTCACCAGGCTAATAGCAAAAAAGAAAGAGGAAAAGCCTGGTGATGTTAAAAATAATCATAAAGTTGTGTATTGGGTTTCCTTGTTTTTTTTGAGTTTCTTTTCATTGAAATGATGCAGAATCTATATGTTGAAATTCCTTCAGTCTTTGGGATGGGGTAACAAAATTGGGGCATAATTATCCAGTAGTATTTATTGAGCACCTACTAGGGGTAATAATAATAATGATGGCATTTATTAAGCTCTTACTATGTGCAAAGCACTGTTCTAAGCGCTGGGGAGGTTGCAAGGTGATCAGGTTGTCCCATGGGGGCCTCACAGTCTTAATCCCCATTTTACAGAGCACTGTCTAGGTTTTGGGAAGAATGCAGTAAATAAAGTGAGGCTACACAATCCCTGCCCTCAGGAATAATAACAATAACGTTGATAATAATGGTATTTATTAAGTGCTTACTATTTGCCAAGCAATGTACTAAACACTAGAGTAGATACAAAATAATCGGATTGGACGTGGTCCCTGTCCCACAGAGGGCTCATAGTACAATAAAGGTATTAAATCCCCACAGTACAGATGAGAAAACTGAGACACAGGCAAGTTGTGTAACTTCCCCAAGGTCACGCAGAAGGCAAATAGCAGAGTCGGGATTAGAACCTGGATCTTCTGACTCCCAGACCTGTTTTTTTCCACTAGGCCACGTAATTTTTCAGGGAGTTTATAATCTGGTCAGGGAGACAGGCAGAAAATTAATACAAAGAGGAGGAAGAAGAGAAGGGAAAGATGGTTATGTGAATGACTATGTATTTAAATAGTAATTTTTCTTAATGTCTGTCTCCCGTGCTAGATTCTAAATTCTTCCAGGGCAGGGATTGTGTCTACCTGCTCTATTGTACTATCCCAAGCACTTAGTAGAATGTTTGGTGCAACTGATTGATTGATTGCTTCTTATTTTTTAAGCACTTACTGTATGCAGAGTACAGTGCTTAATGCTTGGGAGAGAACAATAAAACAGGGTTGGTAGATGTGGTTCCTGCCCACAAGGAACTAGCAGTTTATAAGGGGAGACAGACATTACAATAAATTACAGATATGTATAGAAGTTCTAAAGAATGAATAAAAGGTACAAATCCACAAGTGGAAGGATGACACAGAAGGGAGAGGATGTAGGGGAAATGAGGGCTTAATCAGGAATGACCTCTTGGCCTTTATTATGATTTTAATAAGGCTTTGAAGGTGGGGAAAGTCGTGGTCTGATGACTATGAAGGGGAAGGGGGTTCCAGGCTAGAGACAGGACATGGGCGAGGAGTCGGCGGTGAGATAGACGAGGTCAAGGAACAGTGAGTAGGTTGGCATTAGAGGAGCGAAGTGAGCCCGTTGTTGGGTAGGGACCATCTCTATATGTTGTCAACTTGTACTTCCCAAGTGCTTAGTACAGTGCTGTGCACAAAGTCAGCGCTCAGTAAATACGATTGAATGAATGAATGAATAGTAAGAAATCAGTGAGGTAAGAGAGGATGGAGCAAGGTGACTGAGTGCTTTAAAGCCAATGAAAAGGAGTTTCTGTTTGAGGCGGAGGTGGATGGGCAACCACTGGTGGTTCATTGAGTGGGGAAACATGGACTGAATGGTTTCTGAGAAAAATGATGATCTGGGCAGCGGAGTGAAGTATCGACAGCAGTGGGGAGAGGCAGGAGACAGGGAGGTCAGCAAGGAGGCTGGTGCAGTAGTCAAGGTGGGATAGGATAAATACTTGGATCAGCAGAATAGCTGTTTGGATGGAGAGGAAAGGACAGATTTTAGCACTGTGGAGTGAAGGTAGAACTGACAGGATTCGGTGACAGATTGTTATGTGGATGAAATGAGAGGGATGAGATGTTGATAATGCCAAGGTTACCGGCTTTGGAGGCAGGGAGAATGGTGGTGCTGTACAGCACAGGTGATGGGAAAGTCATGGGGAGGACGAGGTTTGGGTGGAAAGGCTTAGAGCTCTCCCTACAGAAATCCTCTTGGAGGTTGTGAGCGCATAAGTGTCGAGGTGGAGGGTGGGAAGCTGTGGCCCAGGAGAAGAAAAATTAATGAGAATAGGTCTCCTAGAGAAGGTGGACTTTCAGAAGGGTGGTTATTCACTTAATTTATTTAACTGTTGACTTTTAATCAATCTCTGTTGCCTGTTGCCTCTGAAAGAAGCTTCTTTAGGATGGTGAGCCAAGGAGGTAAAGCCAGATTCTTTGTCCAATGACCAAAGTAGTATCACACGAGAAAGTCTCTGTGGGCAGCCAGGACTTTGCGCTTCACATTCGCCTTGGCCGTTGTCGCCACACACCTACAGGTGAATGCTACTTGTGGTGACATTGTCTTTGAGTAGTAGCGTGGCCTAGTAGATAGAGCACAGACTCGGGAGTCGGAGGGACCTGGGTTCTAATCCCAGCTCTGCCACTTGTCAGCTGTGTGACACCTTGGACAACACACTTCACTTCTCTGGGCCTCAGTAAAATGGGGATTGATAGTGCCAGTCCTGTGGGGGACAGGGAATGTGTTCAACCTGATCATCTACCCCAGTGCTTACAGCGTGGTTTAGTGGAAAGAGCACGGGCTTGGGAGTCAGAGGTCATGGGTCCTAATCCCAGATCTGCCACTTGTCAGATGTGTGACTTTGGGCAAGTCACTTAACTTCTCTGTGCCTCAGCTTCCTCATCTGTGAAATGGGGATTAAGACCGTGAGCCCCACATGGGACAACCTAATTACCTTGTATCTGCCCCAGTGCTTAGAACAGTGCTCGGCACATAGTAAGTGCTTAACAAATACTATCTTATTATTATCCAGTGCTTAGGACAGTGCTTGGCACATAGTAAGCACTTAACAAATACCATCATCATCATTACAGTGCCTGGCACTTAGGAAGCGTTTAATAAATACCTTAAAAAGGAGTTCAAAGGACAGCTGAATACATACACTCTCTTCCTCTTGTATGTTGGACAGTTCAGGTCTGCTCTGTTCCCCACTAGACTGTAAGCTTCTCTGAGGAAGGGACCATGTATTTCACTTGTGCTGTGTGTTTCCAAATGTTTAGTTCATGGTCTGCAATTCTTTTGATGGTGATGAACTGTAATGGGCTGGTACCTTGTTGTGTCCCCAGAAAATGTAACCCCAAATGGATCTGGGCTCAGTGACTTGTATTCACAGTGGGGAGCTAGAAGCCCCTCCTTCTTTTCACTCCGCTTTCCTCCTTCTCTGATGCCAAGTCTTGGCATCATACCTTGAGTTGCTTTTCTTCATTTGATATGCCACTCTGATCCTGCCAGTTCCTCCAACAGAATTATGCAGATGACACAGAGATGATTTAATATGCTCTGCTGCTCTTCGCCTTTTCTTCTTTGGTTTTCATGTAATCTCCATCTATGGGGAAACTCTAAAGTGCAGCTGGGTGATTTTCTGCTTTTGAAATGCAGTATGGCCGACCGTTGTGGGGAATGGGTTAGGAGATGATAGTGTCAGGAAATGTGAAGATGGCAAATGCAGTATTGGGATTGGTGATGATACTTGAGGGCTTTGGAAAGTAAAAAAGGTGTGGAAAGAAAAATTCCCCTTATTGAGGGGTCATGTGAGATGGTATATATATGACAAAAACCGTGGATTTTTCCCCAAAATTATTTTATTTTTGCCCTCAGGATTTAATGATAGTCAAAATAACTCGAACTTTACCTACAAATGATAAAAAGAACTTTCCTCAGACTAATTTGCCAATGTAATGGTGTTATTTCATTGTCTGGCTATCTTATCCTTTTATATACCCTGTGTATTTCATATTTCAAAAATGGTTATATAGATAGGGACATAGTATCAAAAAAAGAGAACAGATAACAGCACATCAGAGTGATGAGAAAATATGTATTGTTTTCAGCAGATAGGTTGGAAAAAAAAAAACCCTTCGTTCTAGTTGTATTGCTATGGAGCTGTTTCAGGGTCTCTGGAAATTAAACTCATTACTTAGAGATTTCCCATAGCAGATTACGAGTCCTCTAGTTCTTTCCGCTTGGATGGTACAAAGCTTTCTATATAAGATTTTGATTGAATGCCCAAATTAAGCTACAAAATAGCTACTCTGCAGCTTCAGAGGCACAGAGCTGGTGTTTATGTTATGACTTAGAAATGATCAATTTAATAAAGGCCACATGAAAGTAATTGTCTGAATGTTATAGAAGACTCCATACTGCTCATGTTACTAGCAGCAATTATAAAAAGGGGGAAATATAGCAATAGGGACCCCGTTTCTTCCTGTATTTAAGTAAGGCTGAACTGAATCTCCACACAGGGCAAGAGGCACTTGGCTGTGTAACACTTAGGCAGACTTCATTATGAAAATTTTATTAACTTGGGGGAAAAAAAGAAATTGGTAAAATTTTCCCACCCCTGTGGAGTTTCTTTATGTCTCCAAACTTGTAAATGACTGGTCATTCAAGGTAAGAAACAATCTGTGCTGGGCTAATGGAAAAGAAGGATGATTTCATTGATTTAGAAACTCAGCAAACTTTCAGGGAGACGGGCAAGACAGTGAAGAAGTGTTTGGTGCATTTTTTGCTACTTGTTTGCAGGGAAGGTCCAAGGGTGATTGTTTTTTACTCAATAGGCACTTAGCCCTTTGGTTTCTCCCCTTCCCCAGCCCCACAGCACTTATGTAAATAGCCATCTGTAATTTATTTTTAAGTTTGTCTTTAAGCTTCTTGTGGGCAGGGATCATTTTATTCCTCCTCCTTTGAATTTAACTCTCCTAAGGACTTAGTACACTGCTCTGCACACAGTAAACCCTCAGTAACTTCCATTGATTGATGGATTGATTATGTTGTGCCTCTCTGAAATTTTTAATGCTTAATGTTGTCTTGACCCCTGATGGATAAGTTGAGTTGGGATGGGATGGAAAGTGGGTGGGGGGCGAAAATGTTGTCTTGACCCATGGTGGATAAGTTGAGTTGGGATGGGATGGGAAGTGGGTGGAGGGCGAAAATAAATCAATTAATCAGTGGTATTTATTGAACATTTATAAGCCCCTCCTGTAGATTGTAAGCTCCTTGTGGGCAAGGGACATGTCTACCGACTCCGTTATATTGTACTCTCCTAAGCTGTTAATACAGTGCTCTCCCAAACTCTCGATACATACATCGATTGATTGCAAAACATTGTACTAAGCACTTGGGAGAATAGAGTAGAGACACAATTTCTTCCCTCAAAGACCTCACAATCTAGCAGGGAGACACTTTGAAATAAATTCTAGAGGGAAGCAACAGAGTTTGAAGATAGGGTGTTTTCCTTTTCATCGGTAGTTGCTGAGGACAATGCCTCGTTAGTCCTAGGAGAAGTAGCGTGGCGTGGTGGATCGAGCACTGGTCTGGGCGTCAGAAGGTCGTGGGTTCTAATTCGGGCTCCACCACTGGTCTGCTGTGTGACCCTGGGCAAGTCACTTCACTTCTCTGTGCCTCAGTTACCTCATCTGCCAAATGGGGATTGAGACTGTAAGTCCCATGTGGGATTGGGACTGTGTCCAACCCGATTTGCTTGCATCCACCCCAGCACTTAGTAATCAATCAATCGTATTTATTGTGCGCTTACTGTGTGTAGAGCACTGTACTAAGCGCTTGGGAAGTACAAGTTGGCAACATATAGAGACAGTCCCTACCCGACAGTGGGCTCACAGTCTAAAAGGGGGGGGGGGGGGGGGGGGGGACAGTACAGTGCCTGGCACAAGGTAAGTGTTTAAAAAGTACCACAATTATTATTATTATCAGTCCTTGTGTTGGGAGAATTCTCCTCATGATCTTATAGGTTTGAATAACAGGAAGGGGTAATGGGAATAGGATAATCAGGTACGCCATGTCAACTAGTGCCTCTGGCAATTTTTCCATGAGCGTCTCCTGTAAAATAAGAAGCAGCTTGTCCTAGTGGATAGAGCAGAGTCTTGGGTGTCAGAAGGACCTGGGTTCTAACCCCACACCCACCTCTTGTCTTCGGTGTGACCTTGGGTAAGTCACTTCACTTCTCTGTGCCTCAGCGACCTCATCTGTAAAATGGGGATTAAGACTGTGAGCTTCGTTAGAGACAGGGACTTTTTCCTAACGGATAAGCTTGTATCTACCCCAGTGCTTACTACAGTGCCTGGCATGTAGTAAGTGCTTAACAAATACCATAAAAAAAAATGGGATCGGTATTTGATGCATATATCACCCCGGGCTGCTGGGCCGGTTCAGAAAGTAATGGGAAGTAGGATAGATCAGTGACTCTGAGTTCTGATGTTATTTGCCAGTTTCTTTGGGTTATTTTTTTTAATGGTATTTGTTAGGCACTTACTATGTGCCAGACACTTTACTAAGTGCTGGGTAGACACAAGCTAATCAGGTTGGACACCATGCCTGTCCCACATAGGGTCTCGTGGTCTCAATTCCCATTTTACAGATGAGGTAACTGAGCCATGGGGAAGTGAAGTAACTTGCCCAAGGTCACACAGCAGACAAGTGGCAAAACCGGGATTAGAACCCAGTTCTGAATCCCAGGCCTGTGTTGTACTCACTAGGCCACCCTTATCTGCTGTGTAAAACTGCACAGCCTCTCTGGACCTTAGTTATGTACCTTTAAAGAACAGAACAAACAGACCCGATGAGGTGATATGATTCTCATCTATTAAAACAGATTTTCAGAACACTTTATTGGTCTGCTGTCTGTGTTGTGAAACAGCTGAAAGGAATGCTTTAAAAAAGAGGCACATTTCTTTGCATGGGTCAGGTTGAAGCTAAGCTAGAGAAATGGCAATCTATGGACTCAGGAAGTATGGTGCTGGACAGAAGGGAGCATTCATTCATTCATTCAATCGTATTTATTGAGCGCTTACTGTGTGCAGAGCACTGCACTAAGCTCTTGGGAAGTACAAGTTGGCAACATATAGAGACGGTCCCTACCCAACAGCGGGCTCACAGTCTAGAAGGGGGAGACAGAGAACAAAACATATTAATAAAATAAATAGCAGTAATGCCAGTCAGGGCACTCCTCATTCCTCTTCTGGCAGAAATACCAGCATAAGCGCTGGAGGTCCAGAGTCCCCTGGGGGCTTAGAGAAGCAGTATGGAGTAGTGGATAGAGCACAAGCCTGGGAGTTGTAAGGTCATGGGTTCTAATCCCAGCTCTGCCACTTGTCCTCTGTGTGACCTTGGACAAGTCACTTCACTTCTCTGGGCCTCAGTTACCTCATCTGTAAAATAGGGATTGAGACCGTGAGCCTCATGTGGGACAGGGACCGTGTTCTAGCCGATTTGCTTGTATCTCCACCCCAGAGCCTGGCACATAATAGCTTAACAAATACTGCTGCTATTATTATTATTATTATTATCATTATTATTATTATTAGGGTCCCATGCATAAAACAGTCCAGTTTCCCAGAGGCAGTTAACTGGGGACTGGAAAATCTAGGACCCTCAGCATTTCAGAATAAAGAATTGGGCATCCCAATTCCACAGATGAAGAAATGTATTCAAGAGACCAAGTACTTTGTGTCAAGATACATGGGAAGAAAGATTCATTCATTCAACTGTATTTATCGAGCGTGTCTGTGTGCAAAGCACTGTACTAAGCCCTTGGGAAAGTACAATATACCAATAAACGGTGACATTCCCTACCCACAATGAACCGACAGTCTAGAGGATCAAACTAAGATTGAAATCAGGTCTCCTCCTGAGCTCCCAGCCCCCAAACCCTGGCCTCCTGAATCAGAAGCGGTTCTTATGCTGAAGGGTTGTTACTGGTCTCTAGTTTTGATTGGACATCAGGGTTTTTCTGGAAGCCCCATCGGACCCATGGACAAAGATGTCATGCTTGATAAATAAGACCATTTATAAACCCAGATTCAGTTTTGTCCAAGAGTTGTATTACTTTGAGCTGCAAAGTGGATTCTTCAAAGGGATAGAATTAGATTGTAGGCTTTTAAAGCATTAATCCCCCAATACAAACCCTAGGGTTTTCTATACAGTGAAAACGATGCCTTCCCAGTTACCCATCCTGCACGCAAATTTTTCGTGGCATTTTCTCAAACGCACTTGTGCCGGGACCAATTCCACAAATTGGGAAAACTCATGTATGCAACTGTTGGGCATGGCACATTGTGAACTGTGATCCTCATCCCTTCGGCTCAGTTGGATTTCTAAAATGTACATTTTAGCTCCTTTCAGATAGGAGAAATGGGTTATTATCGATTACCTCATCTCTCAGAACTATCTAAGGATTATGACTCGCCTGTATCTCTCTACATGGGTGCGTATCTATTGCTGTTGTTCTTTATTTTTTTCTGGCTGTTTGTCAGTTGGGTTAGTTCATCCTCTGAAATCATCCTTCTCCAATTGATTTGGCAAAAAGCAACATTTTTTTTAACAACAGTTTTCTTGGACTAGCAGAGATAATGAATGTCTTGCTTCCCTGATCCACTTATTGGTCATTCAAGCCAATTGGTTTGACAGGGAGGAAATCTGAACTCCGAGAGACAAAACATTTCTGGAAATTTTTTTTGGTGAAAAGCAGCCCTGTGGAAAAGAAAAGGTATCATGGCGAAGTCACCATGTCTTTCCCAGGGCCCATCATCATCCTGCTTATTCTTCCGTGGGTGAGGGTTTGGGTTCACGTAGAAAAGCTTCTGAGTCAGATATCATAGAGCCAGTTGTTGCGTGGGAAGATGAATTGGGAAGCCATCCTCACTAATGTGTCTTTCTGCACTCAAGAAATGCTGGGCTAAAGAACCAGAGGACTCTTTTTTTCTCGATTTCTAGAGATGTATTAAAAAAGGGAACACTTCTATTTGGTACAGAATTTTAGAGCAGCTGGGATTGAGCACTTGATTTCTCCAAATATAGACAAGAAACACGTAATACTGTTAACAAGAAAATGAAACGTGGTAGACTAGTAAAGCTGGAAAAAGGGATGTTAAGAGGTCATTTGTCCCTGTTCCCCTTCCTCTGGATCGGAGGTTGCTACGTTTTCCAGAACAGATTGGTGTCCTTTCTGGTCTAGATTCTAAGCCCATTGTGGGCAGGGATTGTCTCTATTGCTGAATTATACTTTCCAAATGCTTAGTACAGTGCTATGCACACAGTAAGCATTCAATAAATACAATTGAATGAATGAATGGTCTTCAAGATATTCAAGGTCTGAGACTTCTCAGCCACCCTGGAAACCACATTTATTCCAGAATTTTCACTCCTGTACACTCAAAAATAACATATATGTGTGTTCAACCTGTGTTACCCCCTAGGTGCTTATGAAGCAATCAATGCTATTTGTTGAGTGCTCACTATGTGAAGAGCACTGTACCAAGTGCTTGGAAGAGAATAATACAGTAGAGTCAGTAGACACATTCCTCACCCTCAAGGAGTTCATTGCTCTTGAGAAGCAGGGTGACATAGTGGATAGAGAACAGGTCTGGGAGTACAAGGACCTGGGTTCCAATCCTGACCTGGCCACTTGTTGCTGTGTGACCTTGGGCAAATCACCTCACTTCTCTGTGCCTCAGTTTCCTCATCTGTAAAATGAGGATTGAGACTGTGAGCCCTATGTGGGATGGGACATAACCAACCTGATCACCTTTTATCTACCCCAGTGCTTAGTACTGTGCCCGGTACATAATAATAATAATAATAATAATAATGGCATTTATTAAGCGCTTACTATGTGCAAAGCACAGTTCTAAGCACTGGGGAGGTTACAAGGTGATGAGGTTGTCCCACGGGGGGCTCACAGTCTTAATCCCCATTTTACAGATGAGGTCACTGAGGCCCAGAGAAGTGAAGTGACTTGCCCGAAGTCACACAGCTGACAAGTGGCGGAGCCGGGATTTGAACCCATGACATAGTAAGGGATTAACAAGTACCACAGTTACCATCACCCTCTGTCCCAAAGGGAATGTGACTGGCTGGGACCAGAGATTGTGGGTGGCACCATATACAAACCAGTAACACTATAATTAACCCTTTCCTACACTTGGGTTCTTGGTCTTGAAGCCTCTTGCCTAGTAATAATAATAACTCTGGCATTTGTTACATGCTCACTAAGAACCCAGCACTGGGCTAAACACTGAGGTAGACTGAAGGTAATCAAGTCACTCACAGTCTAGGAAGGAGGGACTACAGGTATACTACAGGTAAAACCTCCATTTTAAGGATGAGGCATAGAGAAATGAAGTGGTTTTACATGAAGGTCCTCCAACAGGCAAGTGGCAGAGTTGGGATAAGAACCCAGGTGTTCTGACTCCAGGCCTGTGGTCTTTCCACTGGACCACACTGCTTCTCGTGACTGAACCGGGGTTCCCCCACGTTCTTGACATAGGAGACAGCAATGATCCAAGATATCCATTCCCAAAGCAGGTTCTCCTTTTCCTTTTTTCCATGCATTCCAAAGAGCATATCTCTGACAATCCTGGCCCACATCACTCTATAAAAATTTAGACTGAAGTGTCTCTTCTGTTTTCTCTCTGTGACGAACGTGAAGCGATCCATAATTCAGCCCTGTTTGCAGCCCCAAGGAGATAAATAAATGTCGAGACATGCACTGTTGAAGTGGACATCGCATCCTTCTCCACAAAGAATGCCGAGGCATTGAAAAAGCATGGTTGACTTGGGAGCAGAACTGTTTTTTGTTTCATCCTCACTGGGATGATCTCCTGCCCAGCAGTGGGTCACTTCTACAGAGTCACTTTTCCTCAGTCAGGGAGAAGGAAACAAAATATGTTGTCATTTGGAAATCCGTTGCCAATCACCAAGACAGTGAAATTTCTGACACTTCAAATCTTCCAGAATCGTATCTTTATTTGGCTCACTGCGTGTGAGGTCTTTTCCATTCCAAGATCTTTGTCTGGGAAAATGAAAAGTGCCACGCTCCCCAGTGCTTCTCATCCTGAGAAAGCTGTTGAATGAAATTGAACAACAGCTTTGAGTGAGTCCTGTAGATTCCAGTGAATAGGCAGCAGAACAGGTCTTTGTTATCCTCCAAAAGTGAAAATGGATAGGTCAGATGGCTTCGGGCTACAAACTGCCAATCTGCCCAAATGTTGCCATGAAATCGTGAGGAACACAGACAGAGACAATCAACTACTGCGAAAATGTGTGACAAACTAGAGCATCGTTGATACCGATGTGCTGTAGTTGGGCTTTTGTAATAATAATGATAATAGTAATAATGATTGTGGTATTTGTTAAGCACTTCATTGTACTAAGCAATGAAGATAATTAGGTCCCAGATGGAGCTCACAGTCTAAGTAGAGGGAAGACAGGAATCCCCATTTTTCAAATGAGGGAACTGAGATGCAGAGAAGTGAAATGACTTGCCCAAGGACACACAGCAGACAAGTGGCAGGGCTGGGATTAGAATGCAGGTTCTCTAACTCCTAGGCCCGTGCTTTTTCCACTAGGCTATGCTACTTCTCACACTTGGTAACAAAGTGAAGGGTCTATCATCTCATCACACTGGAAAATTCAAAGGCAATGTGGAAGTTCTTGTTTGAAAAAGATGGAGCTGACTCTTCATCAAGCCTTTGCAATTTTTTATGGTTTACTAAGCACTTACTATGTGTCAGCGCTTAGATACAAGATAATTGAGTTGGACAAAGTCCCTGTCCCACACAGGGCTCTCAATCCCTATTTTCAGATGAGGTAACTGAGGAAAAGTGAAGTTAAGCGACTTCCTCAAGGTCACAAAGCAGGCAAGTGGTGGAGCTGGGATTAGAACCCAGATCCTCTGGCACCCAGGCTCGAGTTCCTTCAGCTAGATAACGTGGAGAAGCAGTATGGCCTAGTGGATAGAGCCCAGACCTGGGAGTTAGAAAGGTCTGGGTTCTAATCTCAGCTCTGCCACTTGTCTCCTGTGTGGCCTTGGGCAAGTCATTTAACTTCCCTGTGCCTCAGTTACTTCATCCGCAAAATGAGGATTAAGACTGTGAGCCCCACATGGGACAGGGACTGTGTCCAACCTGACAACCTTGTATCTCCCCCAGCACTTAGTACAGTACCTGGCACATAGTAAGAGCTTAACAAATACCATTAAAAAAACAAAAAGCTTAGGCCATGCTGCCGGTCAGTCAGTACTGCTTGTTTGCAGTCGCTCGCCAGAGTAAATGTGAATGTGACAGTGCTTGGGCAAGCAAACTAAATTATTTTTATGCTGGTGGATTCAAAGCAGTACTTCAGTGTGAATTCAACTTCGACATGTCTTTTGTTGAGCCACTATGATTATATGATAGAAACCGGAGCTCCGTAAAACAGCTTCATCTGACAAAAAGTTTGGCACAAATAAAACGGACCACCAATTGAGATAATTGTTTAACTAGATTCTTGCTTGTTGCTATTTGAAATGTTGTGGAAATTTCCACACCCTCTCCAATTCCTTCTCTTGCGACAACCTGAATAAGCGTGGCCTAGTGTTAATCGTACAGGCCTTGGGAATCAGGAGACCTGGTACTTAGCCCAGCTCCACCACTTGCCTGCAGTGTGACTTTGGGAGAGTCACTTAACTGCTGTGTGACTTGGTTTCCTCATCTGTCAAATGAGGATAAAATTTCTATTCTCCTTCCCCCTTACACTGGGAGTCCTGTGTGGGTCTGGGACTCTGTATGATCAGTTTGCATTGTATCTTCCCCAGCACTTAGTACAGTACTTGGCAAATAGTAAGCACTTAAGTGCCACAGTTAATATGAATTATTTTTAACCGTGGCCCTGCTTATTGCCCCTCCCCTACCAACACATAGTCTTCATGTTCAGCACTTTAAACTTGTATTTCCCCTGCCTGCAAATTACTATATTTTCTGTCTCCCCCGCTAGATTGTAAACTTCTCGAGGGCAGAAATTATGTCCACCACCTGTACTGCACTCTCCCAAGAGCTTTGTGCGTTGGCCTGGGAGTCAGAGGTTGTGGGTTCTAATCCCAGCTCTGCCACGTGTCTGCTGTGTGACTTTGGGCAAATCACTTATCTGTGCCTCAATTACCTCATCTGTAAAATGGGGATCAAGATTGTGAGCCCCACAAGGGATATGGACTGTATGCAACCTGATTAGCTTATTTCTACCCCAGCACTTAGAACAGTGCTTGGCATATAGTAAGTGCTTAGCAAATACCACAATTATTAATATTATTACTAGGCTAGACAATATTATCATTATTATTATTACTAGAGTGCTCTGCACACAGTGAGTGCTCAAAAAATACCACTGACTGAGGTGAGATGGGGTGGAACTAAGTCAATCCATCTTCAAGGGGAGAGGGAGAAAGGAATTTCTGCATCTACCTGTGCAAAAATAAACCCATTCTTCTGAGACTGGTTCAAACAGTGGTATTTATTGAGCATTTACTGTGTGCAAAGCACTGAACTAAATGCTTGGCAAAGTAGAATAGAGTAGGTAGCGACTATCCCTGCCCCTAGTAAATCAAGTAGTGGTATATATTGAATGTCTTACTGTGTGCAGAGCACTGTACTAAGCTCTTGGGAGAGTACAGTACAGTTGGTAGGTATGATTCCTGCTCTGAAGGGGCTAACAATCTAATGGGGGAGGTGGGAGCACCAGTTATTCAGTGAGCATTAGAACAAGAGGAAGAACAAGTATGTCAGGCTGGAATAACAGTAAATAATTGAACTTTTAATTCTGTATACATTTTTATGCACCCAGAAGTGCTGAGATTGGGTATGAAAACATAGATGCCAACAGTGGCAGTTTCTTAGCCACTTGATATCAATGGAACAGCATTTCTACAGAACCTTGAAAATTTTGGTTTCAAATGAATTTCAACATTCCCCACTCTATGTGATTGAATAAGAGCACTCCATTTGATCTCAATCTTCTTGAAATAACTGAAACCCATTTCCTAGTCAAATCAGAGAAAAAAAGTCTCTCCTCGCTTCCCTTCTCCCCCAACCCCATCCTTTGATGAAGCTAGAGGTTTAAAATTAAATAAGAATTGTGCTTTTCGATCTGTGCCAAGTGTTCCGAATCTGTAAATATTCTGCCTGGAAAATTATTTGGCCATTAATTCCTGACTGACCTGGCTGCGCAAGCTACAATATAGTCACTTTGTTTAATGCTTTGGCCATTTTGCAGGTTTACTTATTTTATTTTTGAAAACAAAAGTGTTGTCCTTAACTGATCTTAAATGGAGACTGCGACCGGTAGGGACATTAGTGTGAGAAATAAGGAGTCTTATCTCCTGATTTTGCAGAATCACAGCTCTGTTTTTGAAGTATTGCACTGGCTCTTCTGGAAAGGGGGGGATTCTCATGTCTAAGCAGAAGGGACACAATAAGGGGAGAGAGCAGAAGACAGAGAGAGATGCAAACACATTCATCTCATAAGTGATAGGATTGTTACACTGCTCTCTACAGTATTTTAACACACAAATTGTAGCACAAGCCAGAAATATTATAAGTGGAGCTACGCCTTTTTAATTTAATAAGACCATTCCATAATACACTATACTTTGAATCTAAAAAATGAGTTATGGAGACTTGTCTGATGAAGGATTCAGTCATGAATGCTGGTTTGCCCTCTTCTTCCTCTCCTTCCTAATCAGAGTGGTTGCGTTTAATATGGCCAACCAACAGAATGGGTTTTTCCTCTGAGGGAGGATGGAGACAAGACCTATATGTGGTACAATGAGGAGGGGATCGTGGGAGGAGATGAGGGGTGTGAGCTGGTTGCATTGCAGGAGGAGAGAAAGAATAAATAAGGAGACAACTGGGGAGTATCTAGAAGCTGTATCATATGCAACTGTAAAGTCGTCTCTATACTGTAAACTCATTGTGGACAGGGAATGTGTCAGTTCATTGTTATAGTGTACTCTCCCAAGTGCTTAGTACAGTGCTTTGCACCCAATAAGTGCTGAATAAATGCTATTAAATGAGTGAATGAACTGAACAACCACATCATATTTGAATCCTCAAAGTTGCTGTTTGATCTATCCTCTGTTTTCGTTTCCTTTCTTTCCCTTTGTGCATTTCTGGGCTTTGCCAAATAATCATTCATTGTAGAATGATTGAATATCCAGTGTCAAACAACTCAAGTTGGAAGAAGAATCTATTGTTTGCCTCATTCAAGTTCACCAGAGTTCACACACCGTCCCCATAAACTGCTCTGTAGTTCGTGGAAAATCAAATGATTCTTTTGCAAAACTCATTCAGCCTAGTGTCCTTCTGGATGTGTCTTTGATCATTCTGATCTACTGTACTTGTAACAATTTTAGAGCTTTGGTAAATAAACTCCTGAAGTAAATCAGAGTTATTCCTTTTTTATTGGTATGTCAGAGTTGTTTTGTTCATGGAGAGGTAGTTTGAGCAAAGTCATATCCTTCAGGGCATGCTGTGGGCAAAGACCTCCCTTTCATAGCTTATTTGGGTATTCAAGATTGTTTCTTAAGCTTGTATAATGTTTCATTCTTCAGAAGTTGACTACAACTTAATTACCCAAATTTCTCATCTATTGGTTTTGTTTCATTGTGGGGATAGTGGCCTGGAGGCTAAGTTTCTAAGATGATGACATAAAACTGATTGAGAAATTCTTATGTGAGCAGCCCACTTGCTCCCCCATTTTTTTTTGTATGTCTTTTTAAGGATTCTGACATTCCTTTCTCCTACACTTCATCCAATCAATCAGTCATATTTATTGAGCGCTTACTGTGTGCAGAGCACTGTACTAAGCGCTTGGGAAGTACAAGTTGGCAACATATAGAGACAGTCCCTACCCAACAGTGGGCTCACAGTCTAAAAGGGGGAGACAGAGAACAAAACCAGAATACAAACATGTGTAAGGAATCAATTCAGAATCTGAATCTCTTTTTTCTTCTGGGCCATGGAGGATATGTAGATGGTTTGAAAAGCAGGGTTGGATTACCTCAGGGGTTTAGGGGCTTGCAGCTAAAGGTCATCCCCCCCAGCCCCCAGGACCCCTGTATGCAGCCTAGAGCTGCTGCAGCATCTGACCGTAATTACATGCTCCCTGACCCTACCGAGATGGAGCCCGTTCCAGCCCTGCTAAGGTGGCTGCCACACTTAATAATAATAATACTTGTTAAGCACTTACTATGTGCAAAGCACAGTTCTAAGCACTAGAGTAGATACAAGTTAATCAGGTTGGGCACAGTCCCTGTCCCACATGGGGCTCACACTCCTAATTCCCATTTCACAGATGAGGTAACTGAGGCCCAGGGAAATGAAGTGACTTGCTCAAGGTCACACAGCAGACAAGTGGCAGAGCCGGGATTAGAACCCAGGTCCTTCTGACTCCCAGGGCCGGGTTCTGTCCACTGAGCCACGCTGCTTCCCGTGAATAAGCATATGCACGTGCTTGAGCTGACCTGCGGTTCCCGCCTTCCTGCTCCTTCTGATGCTGTGCACGGGTGTCAGCTGTCTTGCAATTCTTGTCACCACAGAGGGGAGCTGGGAATTGCAGGGGGATTCACCTCACGTAAAAACGACTGGCGCAAGGTGGTAGTAGGGAGGGGGAAGCCAGCTGAGCCCCAGTGGGCAGCTAATGATGGAGGTGGTGGAGACCCCATGGCGGCGTGGGTTGGAGCTACGCCCCAGCCCCCAGGTCCTACTCAGTACCCCCTAGACTGTATTCTCACTGTGGGCAGAGAATGTGTCTGTTATATTGTTATAATATATGCACCCAAGCTCTCAGTACAGTTCTCTGCACGCAGTAAGCGGTCAATAAAAATGATTCACTGACTGAGTGACTCAACAGTGCCACGCTGCCCAGACAGGGCTGTGACTCTGCTGCTGGACCACCAATCAATCAATCAATCAATCAATCGTATTTATTGAGCGCTTACTGTGTGCAGAGCACTGTACTAAGCGCTTGGGAAGTACAAGTTGGCAACATGAGAGACAGTCCCTACCCAACAGTTGGCTCACAGTCTAGAAGAGGGAGACAGAGAACAAAACCAAACATAGACCACCGGCCCACAGCCCTCCAACCCAGCAAAGCCCGGGAGGATGAGGCAGCGGGTCCAGCTTGCTCCAGACAGCTGCCCCTGCCCAACTTCATCATGGTGGCCTCCCCTTTAAGTGGAATTTGGCAGTGGACCGGGAACCGTCTCTGGGCTTCCCTGGCTGACCACCATGGGGAGAGTTTTAATCTCTCTGATTTAATCTTTAATTTTTAATTAATCTTTAATCTCTCTGATTTAATCTTTAATCTCTCTGATTAAAGTCTTGCTGATGACACCCAGATCTACATCTCTGCTCCTGCTCTCTCCCCCTCTCTGAAGGGAATCTCAGTGAAGGGAAGCACTTCTCAGGGCTTCTGTTACCTCACTGGAAAATGGGGATTTAGATTGGGAACCCCATGTGGGACAGGTACTGTCTCCAATGCAACTACCATGTTTCTACCCCAGTTTTTAGTACAGATCCTGGAACATAGTAAGTGCTTCACAAATACCACAATGTTCATTATTATTATTAATATTATTACAGTGAAGTACTGGGAAGGACCCATTAGAAATCTGGAAGTTTTCAGGACTTAGTTGTGGCCTTCCCATTCATTCATTCATTCAGTTGTATTTATTGAGTGCTTACTGTGTGCAAAGCATTGTACTAAGTGCTTAGGAGAGTACAAAATGACAACGAACAGACACATTCCTGCCCACAATGAGCTTACAGACTAGAGGGGGAGAGACCATCATCAGTGTCTTCTGCTCCATCCCGAAGACTGAGTGTCATTTTCTGATAGGGTGGCACTGGGGTCTGCATGAAAAGGGAAATTGTATCGGAGCTGGGGAAGTGGCAGGAAAGTCCCCTCCCAACTCCTCCAAGGAGAAGTCCCCCATAGTCAGGACACAAAGGAGGGGGAGACTCACCCCACCTCAGTCCTGCAGCCCTCTTGTACATACCCTTATGCTCTGGAATTTATCCCAATGCCTGCCTCCCTGTCTGGATTGCAAGCTCCTTGAGGGCAGGGATTGTGACTACCAACTCTATCGCATTACACGATGCCAAGCTCTTGGTACAGTGCTCTGCGCACAGTAAGCCCTTCAAAAATGGCATTGATGTATTGATCGATTGAGGGAGTTGGGAGGGATATTTGCAGGGTCCAGCTGGATGCCATTTATTCCACGCTCTGGAGGGCTTGCCAGGAAGAGGGGCAAATTTGGAAAAAAGGGGCAAGGGAGCCATCGCAATGATGGAAGAGGGTCCCTGCTCAATGTGTAATCATTGCTGTGGGCAGAGGCTGTCTCTCTTTATTGCTGTATTGTACTTTCCCAAGTGCTTAGTACAGCGCTGTGCACACAGTAAGAGCTCAATAAATATGATTGAATGAGAAACCATGAGCCCCCACCCAGTCACTCCAGAACGGTCTGCCCTGCTCCACCCCATGGGGTCAGGGAGCGACTTCAGGAAGGGGATGGAATCAGGGCAAAGATGGGGTGATGGCTATCATGCACAGCCTGTTGAAACGATGCAATCACATGGCCCCACATCCTGTGATGAGGGAACAAGGAACGGCCCCCGGGGCCAACGGTGATTCGGGTGGGAGGTGGTGAATCTGACCCAGGACGCGATGGGCTGAGGTTGGGAGATGATTTTCCCACCGGTGTTTCCAAGCACTGCTGATTCATCCACATTTCCATTTTACAGCTAGCAAATGATTGAGATGCAAATATAGAAAAACCTTATTCTGATTAAATCTCTTGCATTGCATTTAAAAACAGTTGCCTTGGATATTCCGTTATTGACCATGCAATTTCTCTTTTCTTTTCAGTAAGAGATGCTAAGAATCTAGTCCCTATGGACCCTAATGGCTTGTCAGATCCGTATGTAAAGCTTAAACTTATTCCTGATCCCAAGAGTGAGAGCAAGCAGAAGACTAAAACCATTAAATGCTCCCTCAACCCGGAATGGAACGAGACATTTAAATTGTAAGTTAAAGAAAAAGAAAAAAAAAATAATGGCGTGTTTTATGAATGATTGCTGCTTTTGATCTATTTACCTGTATCAGATTGACATAACATAGGAGAGAAGTATGATTTAATTTATGATGCATATGGCTACTGCATTAAAAAAACAGTCTTTAGAGTGGTTCAGTTTTTCCCTTATTGTTCATATTTGGCCAGGTAGTGTAATTAGATGGGATGAGAAAATGGGTTAGATTCAAGTAAGGGCTTTAGGGGTTGAAATCCTGGGCCCTAGATTTCAGGGGCACCCGCTGAATACTGATGCTATTGTCTTACCGAAAGAGTCTTTACAGTGGCCAATTTTTCCTCCATGTTTTCATCTTTAATATGGTCTATTTGTATGAGGTCAGAGCAGGACAGGGGATGGAGTTTTTAGGAAGGTGGACTGCAAAAGAAACAAAAACAGAAAAAGAGACAGATGAGACCAAAGTAGGCAGAGAAAGGAGGAAAAAAGGAGGGAGGGGATGAAGGGACAAAGAGGGGAATAAGGAAAACAGAAAGTGAAGGATAAATGCTAGTACAGGGCTCTGCACAAAGTAAGTGCTCAATAAATGCTACTGATTGATGATTGATAAACCAGGAAAAAGAGACAGAAAGGTGGAGGTGTAGGGAAGGGTGACATATACCCACATGCCAGCATTCTCCTATACAAATCAAATAGGGAAAACTGGAGGTGTAGGGAAGGGTGACACATAACCACATGCCAACATTCTTCTATACAAATCAAATAGGGAAAACAGCATGGCGTAGTGGATAGAGCACAGGCCTGGGAGTTGGAAAGTCATGGGTTCTAATCCTGGCTTTGCCACTTGTGTGCTGTGTGATCTTAGGCAAGTCATTTTGCTTCTATGGGCCACAGTTCCCTCATTTATAAAATGGGGATTAAGGCTGTGAGCCCCATGAGAGACAGGGACCGTGTCCAATCCGATTTGCTTGTATCCATCCCAGTGCTTAGTACAGTGCCTGGCACATAGTACTTAACAAATACCACAGTTATTATTATTACTACAATGTAACTTCTGCAGTCCTAGCAGCGGAATTTCTTCCTCCATGGTCTGGAAGGCCTCAGCTTCCATGGTCTGGTCATGCCAACCTATCCCTCCTGCTACCCCATTACGGTCAGCAGAAGCACAAACCATTGCAGTCCAGTCCTGGATCTCATCCCTCTGGCCTAGCCTGGCAGGCTCCCTTCCCTCCTTCCCCCTCCCCCCAGTACAGCCAATGTGATTTCCTATAGGTCTTCCACTTAATAATTGGGATATTTGTTAAGCTCTTACTATGTGCCAAGCACTGCACTAAGAACTGGGGTGGATACACGCATATTGGATTGTATGCAGTCCTTATCCCACATGGGGTTCACAGTCTCAATCCCCATTTTCTAGATGAGGGAACTGAGGCACAAAGAAGTGAAGTGACTTGCCCAAGGTCACACAGCAGAAACGTAGAGGAACCAGGACTAGAACCCAAGACCTTCTGACTCTCTGGTCTGTGCTGTATCCACTAAGTCATGCTGCTTTTCTATGGCATGGCAAGCCCCTTGTAGGCAGGGAATACGCGTACCAACTAGAGAAGCAGCGTGGCTTAGTGGAAAGAGCACGGGCTATGGAGTCAGAGGTCATGGGTTCAAATCCTGGCTCCGCCACTTGTCAGCTGTGTGACTTTGGGCAAGTCACTTCATTTCTCTGTGCCTCAGTTCCCTCATCTGTAAAATGGGGATTAAGACTGTGAGCCCCCTGGTGGGACAACCTGATCACCTTGTAACCTCCCCAGCGCTTAGTGCCTTGCACATAGTAAGTGCTTAATAAAAATGCCATAAAAAACTGTTGTATTGTACTTTCCAGAGCGCTTAGTACAGAGTGCTGCACAAAGTAAGTATTAAATGTGCCAGGTATGGTATAAGCCCTGGGGTAGATAAAAGTTTATCAGATTGGACACAGTCCCTGTCCTACATGAGGCTCATGGCCTTAACCCCCATTTTGCAGAAGGGGTAACTGAGGCACAGGGAAGTGAAGTGACTTGCCCGACAAGTGGTGGAGAAGAGAATGACCTAGGTCCTTCTGACACCCAGGCCTGTGCTCTTTCCACTAGGCCACGCTGCTTCTCGATTAGTGATCCGCTTAGAACAGAGCTTTGCATATAGTAAGCGCTTAATAAATGCCATCATTATTACTAAATTCGTTAGTCATGTTAAGGCAAACGAAGTAGGGAAAGAGGAAGGACAACAGAAAACATGAAGGAAACTAGCCTAGGGGATTCAGTCGGTAAATCAGAATGGTAGGCTGCTGATGGAGGAGTTGTTTTCCTAGGCTTAAAGGTGAAATATCAGTCCTATACAGGTCCCAAAACCTGGTGTTTTTCTGCATCATGCCTTTCCTGCTAATAGTAGGTTAACACTGAGGGTTAGATTCACTCAGTGAATCTGCTTCTTGCAGATTCAAGTCAAATACCGTTCTTTTCCACTGGACAAAAAGAAAAAAAATCCTTTCAAAGTGTATGCCTGTTTTGCGCAGACACAATCAATAATGGGTTTCAGTTGGTGGGGGCAAATACAGTATTCTCTGGGAATTAATTGCAGAATGCTGGTAAGATATCAAGATGGATAAATGCTAGCTGTCTCTGGCCCTAGCCTCATTTCGAATGTTTTTTTTTCATAAACTTCAAGGACTTCCACTCATTTAGAAGATTATCACTCGGTCTCTTGTTCTATCTTGTATCGACCTCATATGCAAAGCTTAAAAAGTTAAGTATTTCTCAGAGCTAAACCTTCTTCTCTTTGCAGTCAGCTGAAAGAATCCGACAAAGACAGAAGGTTATCAGTGGAAATTTGGGATTGGGACCTCACCAGCAGGAATGACTTCATGGGATCTTTGTCTTTTGGAATTTCAGAGCTGCAGAAGGCAAGCGTTGATGGATGGTAAGAAAGCTTTTGTTGCAAAAGACGCCAAAAAGAAGTCGACGTCCTCCTTTCCTAAATAAGAAAAGGGACCATAATTGTGGCTCAATACTCACATAAACAAAGGAGGCAGGGAAATTTTAACAAGCATCAACTTAATTCGAATTAATACATGGAACATCTATCTTCTCTGTGGTGGCTTGAAAGTCCAAATTAATTAGGCAGCAAAGGTATTTCAAAGTTGCCTTCCCTTTCTGCGTGAGGTTTCTAGCTTTAATCCCACTAACCTTCCTGCTCATTACAAAGCTCAGAACTGAGAAAAGCCCTGATTAAGGGGCTCAGTAAAAGGTATCAGGGGAGAAGAATCAGAAGAAATTCAACCTGACACTACTGCTCCTACAGCAAAGGTGTCGACAAAGTGTTGATTAGGGGTTGTTTTCAGAGATGTAAGAAATATTGTCCAAAGCATGCAATTACTGTCACTTGTTACCACATGAAAGATGAACACACCAAGTCCATAAAACCTCTCCTGAATTGGTCTATTCATTTCCATTTTATCTTTCTCAGCAGGATGCATGCCATTTTAATTTCCTTTTTTAATTTGTAGGTCCCTGAGAGCGAAGTTATCTTATTATGGGAAGTGAAATGGGTTCAACTTTTGTTGCAGATGGCACTGGTCCCAGCCCAGTCCCTGCATGGCCCCCACCTGCCACTCCCACCAACTCCCACTCCATTTTCTTTCTTTTTTTAATGATATTTGATAGCGCTTATTGTCTGCCAGGCATTGTCCAAAGCCCTGGGATAGACACAAGATAATCAAGTTGAACCCAGTTCGTGCCACATATGAAACTCACAGTCTTTTTTAATGACATTTGTTAAGCACTGTCTAGAGAGGCAGCATGGTGTAGTGGATAATAATAATAATAATGATGGTATTTATTAAGTGCTTACTATGTGCAAAGCACTGTTCTAAGCGCTGGGAGGGATACAAGGTGATCAGGTTGTCCCACGTGGGGCTCACAGTCTTCATTCCGATTTTACAGATGAGGGAACTGAGGCACAGAGAAGTTAAGTGACTTGCCCGAAGTCACACAGCTGACAATTGGCAGAGCCAGGATTTGAACCCATGACCTCTGACTCCAAAGCCCGTGCTCTTTCCACTGAGCCACGCTGCTTCTCTTGGATAGAGCCAAGGCCTGAGAGTCAGAAGGCCATGGGTTCTAATCATGGCTCCACCACTTGTCTGTTGCTTGAGCTTGGGCAAATCATTTCACTTCTCTGTGTCTCAGTTGTCTCACTGGGATTGAGAATGCGGATTGATGGAGATTGAGACTGTGAGTCCCATGTGGGGCAGGGACTGTGTCCAACCCGATTTGCTTTTCTCCACAACCGTGGTTAGTACAATGTCTGGCACATAGCGCTTAAAATACATTACTATGATGATGATGATGATGATGATGATTATTATTATTATTATTATTATTATTATTATGATCATGTCAGGCTTTGTACTAAGCTCTAGGGTAGAGACAACATAGATTGGACACAGTCCATGTCTCACATGGGGCTCACAATATTAATCCCGATTTTACAGGTGAGGTAACTGAGGCACAGAGAAGTGAAGCAACTCACCCTCAGTCACACAGCAGACAAACTCCCTTCTGAGTCACCCTTACTTGCTCCATTTGCTTCCCCTCCCCACCCCCTCACAGTCCACAGTACTTATGTATATGTCTGAATATTTTTTTTGTATTGATGTCTGTTTATTTATACTGATGCTTGTCTCCCCCCCAAGTCTAGACTGTGAGTTTGGTGTGGGCAAGGATTGTCACTGTTTATTGTTCATTCATTCATTCATTCAATCGTATTTATTGAGCGCTTACTGTGTGCAGAGCACTGTACTAAGCGCTTGGGAAGTACAAGTTGGCAACATATAGAGACTGTACTTTCCCAAGTGCTTAGTACAGTGCTCTGCACGCAGTAAGCACTTAATACGATTGAATGAACGAATGAGAAAGCAGCAGAGCCAGGATTAGAACAAAGATCCTTCTGACTCCCAGGGCAGTGCTCTTTCCCCCAGGGCATGCTACTTATCATTTTCTAGAGGCAGAGAGTTCAACAGAAAGCCTGAATTATCATCTGTCTGAAGAATTGATGAAAAATAATTTGCTTAAATAATAGGAATAGGGAAGTTGTGATCATTTATAGGGGGTGGAAGGGAGGCAGTCAATCAGTGGAATTTACTGAGATTTTACTGTGTGCAGAACACTTCACTGAGCATCTAAGAGAGTACAGTTGTGTTAGTAGTAATAATAATTGTGGTATTTGTTAAGCGCTTCCTATGTGCCATGCACTGTACTATGCACTGGGGGAGATACAAGCAAATGAGTTTAGTATATATGATCCTGCCCACAGGAGCTTACACATTTTTGAGCAACGACTAAATCATGTGTTGTCTGTTTTTTAATGGTCATCTCCCCAGCGCTTAGAACAGTGCTTTGCACATAGTAAGCACTTAAAAAATGCCATCATCATCATCATCATATGTTAAATGATTACTATGTGGCAGGCACTGTATTAAGCACTGGGTTAGACACAAGCTAGTCAGGTTGGACACAGTTCACCTTTCATATAGGGCTCACATGCTTAATTCCTTTTGTACAGATGAGGTAACTGAAGCCGAAGGTTGTACAGCAGACAAATGGCGGAGCCAGGATTAGAACCCAGCTCCCTTGCTCCCAGGCCCATGCTCTTTCCACTGGGCCAAGCTGATGTTTAGATCCATATTCACCAGTAGATGTTGAGTGCTGATAAATGTTCATCATCATCATCATCATCAATCATCAATCGTATTTATTGAGCGCTTACTGTGTGCAGAGCACTGTACTAAGTGCTTGGGAAGTACAAGTTGGCAACAAATAGAGACAGTCCCTACCCAACAGTGGGCTCACAGTCTAAATGTTCCTTGGAAGTCCTTTATAATAATAATAATAATAATAATAATGGCATTTATTAAGCGCTTACTATGTGCAAAGCACTGTTCTAAGCACTGGGGTGGGGATACAAGGTGATCAGGTTGTCCCATGTGGGGCTCACAGTCAATCCCCATTTTCCAGATGAGGTAACTGAGGCCCAGAGAAGTGAAGTGACTTGCCCAAAGTCACACAGCAGACAAGAGGCGGAGCCAGGATTAGAACCCACGACCCCTGACTGCCAAGCCCGGGCTCTTTCCACTGAGCCACGCTGCTTCTCCACGCTGCTTCCCAGGCTGTTCTAAGTGCCTTTATTCAATGCCACATGCCTGGGAAATTGGTAGCTTAGTGGTAAAAGCACAGGCTTGGGAGTCAGAGGACATGAGTTCTAATCCTGGCTCCTCCACTTGTCCGCTGTGTGACCTTGTGCAAGTCACTTAGCTTCTCCGTGCCTCAGTTACCTAATCTGGAAAATGGGAATTAAGACACGTGGGACAAACTGATTACCTTGTATCTACCCCAGCACTTAGAACAGTGCTTGACACATAGTAAGCGCTTAGCAAATACCATAATAATAATAATCCATCCTTCTGGAATGCTTTTAAGTAGGGGTAATCAAATTCTGGCTACATCAGCTATTTACTAATGCCCAGTAATGACTTCTGTGCAGCAGGTCCACAGGGGATGGATACCAAAAAAGACTCACTGGCCTTTCCTCCCCTTTAGACTGTGAGCCCACTGTTGGGTAGGGACTGTCTCTATATGTTGCCAACTTGTACTTACCAAGCGCTTAGTACAGTACTGTGCACACAGTAAGCGCTCAATAAATATGATTGATTGATTGATTGATTGATTTAGCACTGAGATCAACTGCCATTAGCTTCAGTCATGAAAAAATGAGCCCTAGATTCCTTTCCGCTATGCTTGCCTACAACATATTCTCCCCATATCCACGTTCCCTGCCCGTAATAAGCTTATAGTTGGAGAGGGGGAGACAGGCGTTAATGTGAATAAATAAGTAATTTATAGTGGTGAATCCCTCTGGGCTCCCTGGGAGAAGCTGGACCATCTCATGTTTGTCCCTTCCCTTCGTGATCCAGAGCATGTCTTGGCTTGACCACGTCGCTGGATTCAGAGGCCCTGTCTACTGGGTCGGACAGATTGTTTCGAGAGTGCATAGTATATGACAAATTGCTTCTTGTTCTGTTCTTAGGAACTTTAAGACGAGATCTAAGTGATTTTTCTCGTCACAGCATTTATCTGGAAGAAAGCTCAGGGAAATGCTTTGGTGCATTTTTCACATCTAAACATCTGCAGTTAATGGGGAAAATTGGCTCAAAGGAAGGGTCCATCCCTGTGTTATGCAAATAGTGGTTTGTTCACTCAGTGTTGATGTGAAACTGTCTCCAGATAAGATCCAGCTGACAAAGCCTGCTCTTGTACTGTCAGGGAGAAGAATTAATTGATTGATCTGACGTTTAGCCTGAGGTGGAATAAAATGGTTCAGATCTGAATGGTATTTTCAGGATTTTGTGAATATCCCTGTTTAAAGTTTTTCTTCTTAGACCCACCCGCTACAACCTGGTAGGACTCCTGTTCTTCAGTCCAGAAGACCTGTTTGTGGATAGAACTTGGGCCTGGGGGCCTGGAGACCTGGGTTCTAATCTCAACTCTGCCATTTGTCTGCTGTGTGACCTTGAGCAAGTCACTTAGCTTTTCTGTGCCTCAGTTTCTTCCTCTCTAAAATGGGAATTAAATGTCTGTTCTCCCTCCGTCTTAGACTGCGAGAGACATGTGTCTGACCTCATCATCATCATTATCATCATCAATGGTATTTATTGAGTGCTTACTGTGTGCAGCGGGCTGTATTAAGTGCTTGGGGGACTACAATATAACAGACATGTTAGACACAGTCCCTGCCCACAACAAGCTTACGGTCTAGATGGGGAGACAGATATTAATATAAATAAATAATTTATAATATCTCATTTATCTTGTATCTACCCTAGTGCTTGATACTGGTGTGTAAGAAATACAACAATTATTATCATTTTTAGTGCCGAGCTAAGCACCCTGGACCCCTAGGTTTTTAAATGTGCTTTGATGAGGATGTTCATGAAAGAAGATACTATGTACAGTTCTAATTTTCATTACTTTGCTTCTTAATTCTGTCATTCCCTCATATCACTCTGTGGTATAAACTGTCTAGGATGAGGTAGCAGGGAGTAGAATAATAACATTAATGATAATAATAATGAGAAGCAGCATGGCTCAGTGGAAAAAGTGCGGGCTTTGGAGTCAGAGGTCATGGGTTCAAATCCGGGCTCTGCCAGTTGTCAGCTGTGTGACTTCGGGCAAGTCATTTCATTTCTCTGGGCCTCAGTTCCCTCATTTGTAAAACGGGGATTAAGACTGTGAGCCCCCCGTGGGACAACCGGATCACTTTATAACCTCCCCAGCGATTAGAACAGTGCTTTGCACACAGTAAGTGCTTAATAAATGCCATTATTATAGTTATTATTATTAATAATAATGGTAATGGCATTTGTTAAACACTATGAGCCAAGCACTGTACTAAGCGGTGGGGTGGATACAAGTAAACTGGGTTGGACACAGTACCTGTTCCACATGGAACTCATAGTCTTAATCCCAATTTTTGACAGATGAGGTAACTCGGGCAAGGAGAAGTTAAGTGATTTGCCCAAAGTCACAGAGCAAACAAGTGGTGGCAGAGCCGGGATTCGGCCAGGTCCTTCTGATTCCCAGGCTTGTGCTTTGTCCACTAGAAGAAAGAAATCCATTTTCTCTCCCACACCTAGTGGGGATGGTTGCAGAAGATGGGGCAGGAATTTTTAGTTAACTCCTCTATTAGCATGTGAGCTCCTAGAGTGCCAGGACTGTGTCCTTTCCTTTCATTGTGCTCCCCGCAAGTGCCCAGCACAGTGCTCTGCAACCTAGAGGTACTCGGAATATTGGAATGAGTGAATTGAATGACTGAATGCATGTGAAATGGGAAGATGAGACCATTCTTGAGGAGTAGTATGGTCTAGTAGAAAAAGCATGAGACTGGGAGTCAGAGGACCTGAGTTTTAATCCTGACTCCTCCACGTGCCTTCTGTATGACCTTGGGCAAGTCACTTCACTAGTCCTCAGTTACCTCATCTGTAAAATAATAATAATCATAATGATGGTATTTGTTAAGCACTTACTATGTGTGAAGCACTGTTCTAAGCGCTGGGGAATGCAAGGTGATGAGGTTGTCCCACATGGGGCTCACAGTCTTAATCCCCATTTTACAGATGAGGTAACTGAGGCACAGAGCAGTTAAGTAGCTTGCCCAAGGTCACACAGCTGACAAGTGGTAGAGCCGGGATTCGAACCAATGACCTCTGACTCTAAAGCCCAGGCTCTTTCCAGTGGAGCCACGCTGCTTCTCTTTGAGGATGCAGTACCTGTTCTCCTTCCTACTTAGGCTGTGAGCCTCATATGGGACGGGGACTGTTTCTGACCAAACAGTCTTGTACCTTCCCCAGTGCTTAGAATAGCACTTGACATACAGTAAGCACTTAATAAATACCACTATTATTATCATCATTATTATTGAGATACGCTAAACCAACAGGATCAACATTTCCTGCATTCCATTATGTCGGATCAACATTTCCTGCATTCCATTACGTCACAATCAATTAATGGAATCTATTGTATATTTACTTTGAGCACTGTACTAAATAGTTGGGACAATATTGCTGGATTGTAAGCTCTTTGAGGAAAAGAATCATGTCTATCTTCTGTACAGCAGCGTGGTATAGGGGATAGAGCATGGTCCTGGGAGTCAGAAGGTCATGGGTTCTAATTCCGACTCCACCACTTATCTGCTGTGTGACCTGGGGCAAGTCACTTCACTTCTCTGTGCCTCAGCTACCTCATATGTAAAAAAGGGGGATTAAGAATGTGAGCCCAGTGCGAATCAGGGACTGTGTCCAACCTGATTAACTTATATCTACCCCAGCACTTAGAACAGTGCTTGACATGTAGTAGGTGCTTAGCAAGTATCATAATTATTATTATTATTATTATTATTATTATTATTACTGACCTCACCCAAATGCTTAATGCAGTGCTCTGCACCTAGTAAGCCTCCAGTGAATGCCACTGATTGATTAATTAATGCAGCAGAAGCAAAAGACATCCATTGTCTCTGCCCAGAGAGAGCTTAGCGTCACAAGACTTCTAGACTGTGAGCCCACTGTTGGGTAGGGACCATCACTATATGTTGCCAACTTGTACTTCCCAAGAGCTTAGTACAGTGCTCTGCACACAGTAAGTGCTCAATAAATACGACTGAATGAAAGACTCGATCTTCTACTCTTCTCCTTTGATCCTTGTGTACCACTGGTGGCAAGGAACAAATGGAAATCCCATTTGCACTCAACCTCCTAGTGGCCTTCCGTTTTAGTAGGAGGATACTTTATCTCTTAAATGACCCCTCTAGGGAAATGGACAAAGTTACCCCAAAAGTGGGTTGTTTGCTACTGATATACACCAGGACAAAAGATGTACATAAATTATAAGCCTGAATAAAAATAGGCCAGAAAATTTAGCATCTCGTTTGTACTCTGCCCCAGAGTTGCCAGCATGAAGCCTGGTTTCAGAGATTTATTTGAAGAACTCTTCAAAAAGATCATAGAATCCTCCGAGTGGGAAGAACTTGAGAGGTCCATTGTGTTCTCTCCCCTGGACTTAAATCACTCGGGTCCCAAAGATGCATAGCAGAGGGGGCATTCATCTGGTTTCAATCTGGGCGGTCCAATTTAGTGCCCGTCTGTCTGATACAGATACACGTCGAGTACTTTTACTTCTGATGTTTCTCCTTTTGGCCCCAGGCTCTGCCACATCCCGTGGCTGCCACCACTTCCCCTTCCGTTCCCAGCGCTACAGCACTTATTTCCATATAGGTCATTTATTTATTTACATTAATGTCTGTCTCCCCCTCTAGACTGTAAGCTCTTTGTGGGCAGGGAATGTGTCTGCTTATTGTTATATTGTACTCTCCCAAGCTCTTAGTACAGTGTTGTGCACACAGTAAATGCACAATAAATATGATTGGCTGATTGACTGATGGGTCCTCTGAATCCCAGGCCCTTGCTCTTTCCACTAGGCCACACTGCTTCTCTGTTGAATTAGCTTTCTGCTTAGATATCTAAGCCAAAGAAGACCTCATCCGTCTTCTCCTGGTTTGGAGGTCTAGAATATATGCTCCATAGCAGTATATCCTACTGGAAAGAACACTGGCCTGCAAGTCACAGGACCCGGGTTCTAATTCCAGGTCTGAGAGTTGTCTGCTGTGTGACCTTGGGCAAGTCACTTAACTCCTCTGTGCTTGTTACTTCATGTGCAAAGTGGGGAATCGCTGCCTGTTTTCCCTCCTACTTGGACTGTTATCTTGCATCTACCCAACATTTACACATACTAAGTGATTAACAAATACCATTATTATTATTACCATTATTGACATTATTATTGTTATAATTTCTCCCTTCCACCTGGAGACATTCTATTTGTTGGTCTCCTTTTGTTTCCTGGGTAGCCATCTTTGTGATCAATCAGTCAGATCTACTGAGCACCCACCCTTATGTAGAGCACTGTACTAAGCCCTTAGGGGAGGAAAGTACAATACCAATCTTCCCTTTTATCCCTGCTTATCCTGCCTGTGCCCGGCTTCTATTCCCTTAGCTTCTTGAACAGCAAAACTTGTCAACGGATTGGAGAACCTCCTAATTGCCACATTTTTCCTGTCTTCCTCTAGGTTTAAATTGCTGAGCCAGGAGGAGGGGGAGTATTTTAATGTTCCGGTTCCCCCAGAAGGAGAAGAAGGGAATGAAGAGCTCAGGCAGAAATTTGAGGTAAGCGTCGTTCCTGGTCCTTAGGAATGAATTGAATCCTTGGGAATGAAGTTTTCATTTTAATAGCATACAAAACTCACAAAAATCTCACTCTTACCTAGGCAGCTAATAAAGAATGGGAGTTTTACTTGAATCCTCTGGGTCATTTTCCCAGTTCTATGTATGCTTTGCCTATGAAGATGACCTTATTATGGGTTTTCTACTAGTGTGTGTGTTCTCTATTCCTCTTAGTGAGGGCGAATTCTTCAGGATCCATAACTGAAATAATTCCATTTTTAAGGCACTCTGGGGCCCTTTTGGTCTTCATCAAGAGCCTACAGACCCTTCACGCGTTGCGGGAGACGTGTTTTCCGACAGTAGACAAAAATGCTTATCATAAAAAAAATACCAAGCTGATTAGCACCTACTGTGTGCAAAAGGTAATAACTGATGGGGGAGGAGTAGAAGGGGAAAGAAGGGAAAAAGTGTAAGAAAAAACATTAAAGGGGAGAGAAGGTATGTAATTATAGGGAGAGTTTGTAGCTCTTCCTCTAGACTAAGATCATTGTGGCTGGAAATGTGTCTATGAACTCTGTTATACTCTCCCAAGTGCTTAGTACAGTGCTCTGTACCCAGTAAGCGCTCAATCAGTATGATTGATGAATTGATTATCGATGGGCTAATAAACAGTGAATGAAATGTCTTCTCCAAATATGGCTCTGTAACTCTTAGCGCAGGACTCGGTGCCTGTAAGTGCTTAATACCATGATTCATTCATATTTATTGAGCAGTTACTGCGTGCAGAACACTGTACTCAATGCTTGGGAGAGTACAGTATAACAACAAACAGACACATTCCTGCCCACAATGAGCTCATGGTCTACAGCGGGAGACAGACATTAATATAAATAAATAAAAAGATAAATAAATAAATACATAAATGAATTACAGATATGTACACATGAACAGTAGATGGATGGTGCATAGCTCCTTTAAAAGTTGTAGGTTAAACAAGTTTCCAGCTGAAATGATGTCCAAGTTCAGTTTATAGTAGAAAAAGACAGATTGCACAAGCTCTTTGTTTAGGACATCAAATTAAGACAGTCTTGGAAATAGATCCTTTAGTTTTGTCATTGCCTCAGTGGCAAGAGCATGGGTTTGGGAGTCAGAGGATGTTGGTTCTAATCCTGGCTTCGCCACTTGTCTGCTGTGTGACCTTGGGCAAGCCACTTAACTTCTCTGGGCCTCAGTTACCTCATCTGTAAAATGGGGATTAAAACGGTGAGCCCCATGTGGGACAACTTGATTACCTTGTATATACTCCAGTGCTTAGAACAGTGCTTGGCACACAGTAAGTGCTTAACACATACTATAATTATTCTTTCATTCAATTGTATTTATTGAGCGCTTACTGTGTGCAGAGCACTGTACTAAGTGCTTGGGAAGTACAAGTTGGCAACATATAGAGACGGTCCCTACCCAACAGCAGGCTCACAGTCTAGAAGGGGGAGACAGACAACAAAGCAAAACATATAAACCAAATAAAATAAATAGAATAAATATGTACAAATGAAATACATCAGTAAATAGAGTAATAAATATGTACAGAAATATATATAAATATATACAGATGCTGTGGGAAGGGGAAGTAGGGGGAGAGGAAGGAGGGGGCTCAGTCTGGGAAGGCCTCCTGGGGGAGATGAGCTCTCAGTAGGGCTTTGAAGAGAGGAAGAGAGCTAGCTAGGCGGATGTGCAGAGGGAGGGCATTCCAGGTCAGGGGGATGACGTGGGCCGGGGGTCGACGGCGGGAACGAGGCACAGTGAGGAGATTAGCGGCAGAGGAGTGGAGGATGCGGGGTGGGCTGTAGAAGGAGAGAAGGGAAGTGAGGTAGGAGGGGGCGAGGTGATGGACAGCCTTGAAGCCCAGGGTGAGGAGTTTTTGCCTGATGCGTAGGTTGATTGGTAGCCCTTTTGAGGAGGGGAATAACATGCCCAGAGCGTTTCTGCACAAAGACGACCTGGGCAGCAGCGTGAAGTATGGATTGAAGTAGGGAGAGACAGGAGGATGGGAGATCAGAGAGGAGGCTGATGCAGTAATCCAGTCGGGATAGGATGAGAGATTGAACGAGTAGAGTAACAGTTTGGGTGGAGAGGAAAGGGCGGATCTTGGCGATGTTGCGGAGGTGAGACCGGCAGGATTTGGTGATGGATTGGATGTGAGAGGTGAACGAGAGAGTGGAGTCGAGGATGACACCAAGGTTGTGGGCTTGTGAGACGGGAAAGATGGTAGTGCCATCCGTATTAATAATAAGGATCAATAGTAATAACATCAATATTAATATGATAAGATATTAATATTAATAATAGTTATAATTAATAAATATAAAGAATTAATTGTATTGATAATAAGGATGATTATTTATTATTATTATTATTATTATTATTATTATTATTATTATTATTATTATTATTATTATTATTATTATCCTTCCCCCTCTTCCTAGTTGTACAGGGTTTTTGTCCTGACCCAAATCCACCAGGCTGGACTCTCTGGTCATTCCCCACCCAGGTTCACTTTTTTCTGCTTAACTCTAGGGCAATGGTAGGGTAGGGGGCTTAGCTTGCCTTCCTCCTTCCCCACTACCCTCAACTCTCCATCTCCTGGGAATTCTGTACCCCTGATAGTCGGGACTGCCTCCTTCCTAGATTCTAAGCCACTTGTTTTCATTCAACATTTAGAGCAGCGCTCTGCACACAGTCAGCACACAGTAATTGATTTTTCGATTCAACTAATATTACCTTAAATTTGCGTACCACATTTATTTTTCCAAACTGTTTTCAAGGCAATTTTATTTTTACAACATCCCTGAGAAGTGGGGAAAGATAAGTTTTATTGCTCCTATTTTACAGATGAGAAAAGTGAGGCACGGAGAGGTTCAGGAACTTGCCCATTCGCGATCTTAGAGCAAGTCAGAGGAAGAGACTTGGTTTTCTATCCTCTTGGCCACACTACCCCACAGGAAATGATTCGATAAATTTTTAGTGCTGGGATTTGTTTGGGGGGTTGTTTTTCTATCTCTGTGCCTTGTTCTCTTGACATCAAAGAAATAGCTGCAGACTTTGAGCCATTCCTCAAACTAAATGCTTAATCAAAGTCACTGCTTTGTTGAGGAGGAGAGTGTTTGTAAATAATTTTTAAGCTAATTTGTTCTTGTGGCACTGATCCATCAGTACCTGACAATCTGAGGGTGAGATTTGAGCCCTGGTCTGACTTTCAAACACACCCTCATAGTTACCAACCCATGCATTTGTATTATAAACTCAGATTTTTCTTTGAAGACACTGCAATAGGTGGATGTGAGAGTACAACAGAATATCCTGCCTCGAGGACCTTGCAATCTAGAGGATTGTAAATATTTTAATCCTCTTCCTTTTTCCTTTCTTCCCATCTGTTGTCCCTCCTTTTGCTTTCCTGCTCTTTCTCCATTTTCCTCTCTTCCCTTCTCTTGAAAAAAAACAACCTCTCTCGTGGCTTCCTCTGTACTCAGTGGGAATTGGAAAGATACTTCCATCTTCCCTTTATGCTCTAGATCAGTCATCTGCGTCAGACTTTGTTGCCTTCCTGGGTGAGGGCAAGCGGGCATGTGAGCCATGGCTTATAGCTTCTGACTGCAGCTCAGAAACAGTGGCTTCTCCTTCAGACTCCTGGTTCTGGGGCATTTCTGATTTGGGGGTGAAGCTGTGGGGTCACCGTTGGCCTCGCAAATACCAGACGCACAGATGCGTGTGGCATCACTAGCGTTAGGTTAGGCAACCTAGTTCAACCTAATGATGTCATGTACCCCACTTTGTGGAAGTCTTGTGAGTCCCCCTCCAAGCCAAGAATGTTGCTTTAATGCCATCCCAGGCCACCACCCTCTTTCTCAGAGTCTGTGTATCACCCATCCCAGATCCTCATGATACCCAGTGTACTTCTGGGCCGTGGATGGAGGCGGAGGGAACTTGTTGTTGTCTTATGCCGTCGAGTCGTGTCTGACCCATAGTGATTAGTGCTTTGCACATAGTAAGCGCTTAATAAATGCCATCATTATTATTATTATTAAATGACCCCCGCTCAAGGCTCAGGAGCAATAATGACAATAGCTCCAATCCGGAATGTTCCATGGAGTTGCCCACAGCATAGAACTAGGGGAGACAAGCTAAGTGGCCAGTCTCCCAAATCTGAGCTGGAGCAGTCCATGGAGGCAGATCATCATCATCAATCGTATTTATTGAGCGCTTACTATGTGCAGAGTACTGTACTAAGCGCTTGGGAAGTACAAGCGCTTGGGAAGGCAGATGGGGTGTGGGAACTCCCCTGTCCTTAGGGTGTCATCTTTTTTTTTTTTATGGCATCTGTTAAGCACAATGTGCCAGGTTCTTTACTGAGCGCTGGGGTAGATGCAAGTTTATCAGGTTGGATGCAGTCCTGTCCCACATTGGACTCATAGCCTTAAACCCCATTTTACAGATGCAGTAGCTGAGGTCCGGAAAAGCCCGAGGTCCAGAAAAGCCCAAGGTCCCACAGCAGACAATTGGCGGAGCTGGGATTAGAAGCCAGGTCCTTCTGACTCCCAAACCCGTGCTCGATCCATTAGGCCATGCTGCTTCTGCTGAATCTCCACCCACTTGCTCGCTTTAAATATTTGGATTTTCTTCATCCACGCTGAAGCATGCCCCAAGGCATTTGTGGGATTTATAGTGGACGTATACCAGGAATACTGGAAGACTTTAACCCCTCACTAAATTACAATAACAATAATAGTCATAACAATAATAATGGTATTTTTTTAAGAACTTTCCATGTACCAAGCACTGTTCTATGTGCTGGGTTGGATGCAAGGTAATCAGGTTGTCCCACAGTCTTAATCACCATTTTAATCAATCAATCAAACATATCTATTCTATTTATTTTATTTTGTTAGTATGTTTGGTTTTGTTGTCTGTCTCCCCCTTTTAGACTGTGAGCCCACTGTTGGGTAGGGACTGTCTCTAGATGTTGCCAACTTGTACTTCCCAAGCGCTTAGTACAGTGCTCTGCACACAGTAAGCGCTCAATAAATACGATTGATGATGATGATGATGATGATTTATTGAGCTCTTACTGTGTGCAGAGCACTGTACTAAGCGCTTGGGAAGTACAAGTCGGCAACATACAGAGGCGGTCCCTACCCAACAACGGGCTCACAGTCTAGAAGGGGGAGACAGACAACAAAACAAAACATGTAGACAGGCTTCAAAATCGTCAGAACAAATACAATTAAAGCTATGTGTACATCATTAACAAAATAAATAGAGTAGTAAATATGGACAAGTAAAATAGAATAATAAATCTGTACAAATATATGAGGTAACTGAGGCACAGAGAAGTTAAGCGGCTTGACCAAGGTCACACGGCAGACAATGGGGGAGCAGGGTTAGAACTCACAACCTCTGCCTCCTGAGTCCGTGCTCTTTCCACCAAGCTGCTTCCCCACTTCTCCCGCTCCATCTGGCTCTGCGTCCCCCTGCTCCCATCCGGTTTCCCCTGCTTCTGACCACTTCCCCCTGGCCTGAAGCAGGTTCAGACCCAGTTGGAGCAGTGTGAGGAGTAGCCATAACCTGGACAAGGGACTGAATGACATCACCTTATTACCTCAACCCTTCATCTCCATGGAGCCAGCTCTGCCTGCTGAACTCTGGACTTTGCTCTCCTGGGTCACCCTCACTCTGACTCAATCAATCATTTATTGAACGCTTACTGTGTGCAGAGCAATCAATCAATCAATCGTATTTATTGAGCGCTTACTGTGTGCACAGCACTGTACTAAGCACTTGGGAAGTACAAGTTGGCAACATATAGAGACAGTCCCTACCCAACAGTGGGCTCACAGTCTAAAAGGGGGAGACAGAGAACAAAACCAAACATACTAACAAAATAAAATAGAATAGATATGTACAAGTAAAATAAATAGAGTAATAAATATGTACAAACATATATACATATATGCAGGTGCTGTAAGTGCTTGGGAGAGTACAATATAACAACAGAACGGAGTTGGTTGACACATTCCCTCCCCACAACAAACTCTCTCATCTCGGTCTACCTCTGATTTTCAGCGGTTACATCGAAAACACTCCCTAAATGACACCTCCTCAAGTTAGGGCTGTAATAGTTGAGCTTGTTATGTCAACGAAAGGTAGTTTCCCAGAATCCTGGTGATTTCTTGGGAAATTTTGTCCTACCTGATTTTCTTCAAAGCAGACTTAAGACGAACATAACTTTTCCCTGTTGTTTTCAAGAGGCTCTTTCCAAGAATGTGGCTTTCCGCAAATTAGCGTTTGTGAAGATGGGCCCCGATTGTAGCCAGGGGAGAAGAAATTAACATGTTAATGGACTCTAAAAGTTACAATTTAATTTAAGGAAGAAGAGGAAGAAGAACCCAGCCTTCTGCTGTCAGAACAATGGAAACATTGTTAGATGCGGAAACATAATGGGATTTGTTCATCTGATTCATCTTTAGTATCTGGAGTCAGATTAATATAATCAAATGAAATATTGATATAATTGGATTTGAGACAAAAATTAAACTGAAATCATTTAGGAAATTCAATACTGGTGATCAGTACTCATTGTGCCGAGGTGATTTAAAAGCTCACAAATTATGTAGTGCGTTTAAGATGAGAAAGGGTATTTCAGATGTGTCAGAGGAAAGTAAAATGCTCCAAGATTCGACATTCATATATCCTTTGTGAACCAGCTTTGCATGAATAATAGTCAAGTCTGCTGTCTTGGTTTTTAGAGTCTTAACTCATCAGGCACTGAGCTGTGCAGCTATGCTAATGAGAACATTTTGGCTAGGTCTCTGCCCTCAAAGAGAAGTCAAATATAAGGCAATGACTTTGGTCATCCAAAATATTGTCACTTTTATTCGTTTATTTATTATGCCATTTGTTAAATGTTTATTATGTGTCAAACACCGTTGTAAGTGTTGGGGTAGATACAAGTTAATCAGTTTGGGCACGGTCCCTGTCCCACATGGGGCTCACAGCTTAAATAGGAGGGAGAACAGGTATTGAATTCCCATTTTACACTTGAGGAAACTGAAGCCCACAGAGGTTAAGTGATTTGCCCAAGGTCGCAGAGCAGACACCGGGCAGAGCCAGGATGAGAACCCAGGTCCTCTGCTTCCCAGATCTGTGCTCTCTCCATTAGGCCATGCTGCTTCAAACAGCGTGACTTAGTGGAAAGAGCACAGGCTTGGGAGTCAGAGGTTGTGCGATCTAATCCTGGTTCTGCCACTTTACTGCTGTGTGACTTTGAGCAAGTCACTTCACTTCTCTGTGCCTCAGTTACCTCATCTTTAAAATGGGGATTAAGACTGTGAGCCCCATGTGGGACAACCTGATTACCGTGTATTTACCCCAGTGTTTGGTACTTTGTAACTGCTTAACAAATACCATTATTATTGTTCATTCATTCAATTGTATTTATTGAGCACTTACTGTGTGCAGAGCTCTGTACTAAGCGCTTGGGAAGTACAAGTTGGCAACATACAGAGACGGCCCCTACCCAACAGCAGGCTCACAGTCTAGAAGGGGGAGACAGACAACAAAACAAAACATATTAACAAAATATTATTATTTTGGGGTAAGATTCTCTCAATATCATTCTCCATTTTCCACTCGTCTTTAGCCATGGGGCCTTGGTCTCTTTGTAACTGAACTTAGCATTTTTTTAGAATTTTGTTTTCTCATCTTGTTTCCTCAGAATTAGGATTCGGGTTTGAGATCTACTGAAATCTTATAGGTGCACAGACCCAGAATGATTACTTCAGATTCTAGAGGTTTAGGACTGATTATAAACATGTACATCATTTTGGTCAGTCTATCTCTGCCATTATTGACTCACTGAGGGGAGAGAACAAACATATTTTGCATCTCTTGTGCACTCAGTAAATACCATTGATTAAACACTATGTTTTATAGTTTTAAGGAGTTATACAATCATTTTCCCTAGGTTTTTAACTTCCTCAGGTGGATGTTCCAGGTGTTTCTTTTCAGCTGGTGATTAGAGTTTACTTGAATCAGTCAATTTACTGTCTATTATACTCTAGGATTCCTGTATTTCTCCCTCTTAACTGTTTTACTTGTTAAATTCCAATCTAGTGTCAGATTTTTCATGAGCTAGTTCTAAACTAAGAAGAGAAAGCAGAATAAAAGATGCTAAATCACCTAATCCGTCAATCATATTTATTGAGCACTTCTTCTCAGAGCACTGTATTAAGTGCTTGGGAGATTAGAGAATACTTGAGTTGGTAGACACATTCCCTGCCCACAAGGAGCATGCAAGAGTACATTTGGGAATAGTTTCCCCTCTCCCCAACATAACTCCTGGGGTCTGGAACAAAAAGGCAAGGAGCTACTGCTTTCATTTTGTTTCTCTATAACAATCATAATAATAATGGTATTTGCACTGTACTAAACATTGGGATAGATGATAATCATGTCGGACATAGTCTGTGTCCCACATGGGACTCCTAGTCTAGTAGTAAGGAAGAATAGGTAATAATAATAATTATGGTATTTTTTAGGTGATTACTATGTGCTAAGCACTGTTCCAAGCACTGGGGTAGATACAGGGTAATCAGGTTGTCCCACGTGGGGCTCATACTTTTAATCCCCATTTTAGAGATGAGGTAACTGAGGCACAGAGAATTTAAGTGACTTGCCCAAGCAGACAAGTGGTGGAGGCAGGATTAGAACCCACGTCCTCTGGCTCCTAAGCCCGTGCTCTTTCCACTAAGTCACGCTGCTTCTCTTTCAGAAAGTATTAGGTATTTAGGTATTTAATCCTTATTTTATAGATGAGTCAGTCGAGGCCCAGATCATTTAAGTAACGTATCCAGGATCATGCAACAGGTACATGGTGGAGCAGGGAATAGAACCCAGGTCCTCAAACTTCCAGATCTGTATTCTTTCCACTAGGCCACACTGTTCTTTAAATTCAGGACCTGAATTGTCTCTTGGGCTTTCATTCCCCTATTTGTAGCTGCTAGAACCTTCTATATCTCCCTTCTGATCCCCCTTAATCCACCCTCTTCCATCTGCCTCAGTCTGGACCTCCATGCAGCCAGGCCCATTCCCCACAAGGAGTGGTCTGCCTCCCCAAATCCTCCTTAACATTCAGCAAGACCTTACCCCACTTCCATTAAGGCAGAGAACTTGAATTGGAAAGTTTTTCTCTGTTGGCATGCAACAAATGAATGATCACACTTCATGGAATGGATTATTAAAAGCCTTGGCTGCTTTTTATTCTGCTTTTGAGCAACAGTGCATTTTCATCCATTCGTTCATTCATTCATTAATCTTATTTATTAAGTGCTTAATGCGTGCAGATCACTGTACTAAGTGCTTGGAAAAGTACAGTACAGCAATAAAGAGTGATAATCCCTGCCCGCAACCATCTCACACCTCTTTACAAGATAATGGCAGGCATTTTAATCATTCAGTAATATTTTTGGGGTCCCTACTGAATAAAGGACCCCGAGCTAAACTCTTGAGAAAGCAGGCTGAAAACCAAACACATTTTCCCTGCCCTCAAGGAGTTTACACTCTATTCTTGTTGTTCTGTCCTAGGGGTTGCTCCTTGTTAATAATGGTATTTGTTAAGTGCTGACTATGTGCCAGGCATTGTACTAAGCACTGGGGTAGATAGAAGGTTGGACACAGTCCATGTCCCACATGGGGCTCACAGTCTTAAGCCCCATTTTACAGATGAGGGAACTGAGTGAAGCACAGAGAAATTAAATGACTTGCCCAAGGTCACATAGCAGATCAGTGCTTAGAACAGTGTTTTGCACATAGTAAGCGCAAAATAAATGCCATTATAATTATTATTATTATTAGATAAGTGCTGGCTCTATAGAGGAGAGGGGAGACCTATGAAAACTGGGGCCAGGGGAGGTCTCCACAATGGGAAGTGAAAAATGAGGCAATGATTGTAGCCACCCATAGCCCAAAGTGGTCTGGGATCTTGAGAGCCCTTTAGTGATTTAGACTGGCGATGAATAGCAATGGCAGAAAATCAGACTGGAGCTAAAAAATAATCACATGACAGGCTTCCACACTATGATCAAACTGCATCTCTTTTCCTTTATCTTTTTGTTTGGTTTCCAGGGAAAATAGTGCTTGTTGGGGAAGTCTGAGTCTGCCTATTTTGGGCAGGTGTCTGTGACCTCTTAGCAAAATAATACTGAGAGCTTGAATTAAAAGTACAGTCTTTCTGGAAGGGAGCCAGGCTTTGGTGGGCCAGGAGATGATTTTGTGGGCAAGTAAAAGTTTTCGGGGGCTCCCAAAGATATTTTCAAGCCTATCTGCAAGGCCATAATTGAAATTCACCTTGAGCATTTGAGAAGTAATTACTTTCCTTCAGGCTTTACAGCTCTTTCTTAGCTCTAGGCTTCACACGTGAGTGGAATGAATATCTCTGATCAGCCAGCCTGTGAATTACTCCTGCCGGATGTGTTCAGCTGCAGCCTGTAGTTTGGGATTGATGTGAAGCAATTATTGGTGAGGAACACAAACCTATGATAACCAACTTGCAGAGAAAAGATGAGCTTTGGCCAAATAATTCCATAAAAGAACACCTTAAACAGGTCTGGTCCTTGGTTTAAGCAGGAATACATCAATGGGGCCACAAGCTATCAAGAGACTATGAGAGTAGAGAATTTATTCATTTACTTTTTGGTTGTTGGTTTCCAAAATAAAACCGAAAAGTATTAAGTTCAAACTATACAAAGGCATAATGATGAGTTTTGAACAGGAAATAGATTAAAGAAAGTAAAGGGCTGTGAAGCCCGAAGTAAGCCCTGAGGGTTTATTGAGCACATACTATGTACTGAGTACTGTACTAAGTGCTTGGGAGAATACAACACAACATTATAACTGACACATTCCCTCCTTGGATGGAATTATCTCAGTTAAGAGTGTACACGATTTGGATTTTATTCTGTCTCTTGATTACTGCCAAGCTTCTTTTGTCATTTTGGCCAGGACTTTACAGACAGTGGGAAGCTTTATTCTTAGCTAGCTGTAATTTTTTAAATGCCTGTCTCCCCCTATAGACTGTAAACTCATTGTAGGTAGGAATTGTGTCTACCAACTTGTTTGTATTGTTCTGTCCCAATTGCCCACTCCTCAAGAAACTCCAATGCTTGCCCATCCAATTCCATATCAAACAAAAACTCCTCACTATTTGGCTTCAAAGCTCTCAGTTACCTTGCCCCCTCCTACCTCACCTCACTTCTCTCCTTCTACAACCCAGCTCACACACTTTGCTCCTCTAATGCTAACTTTCTCACTGTGCCTCGTTCTCATCTTTCTCGCCAACAACCCCTCGCCCACGTCCTCCCTCTGGCCCGTATCACCCTCTCTTTTCAAATATGACAGAAAATTACTTTCCCCCACTTCAAGGCCTTATTGAAGGCATATCTCCAAGAGGCCTTCCCTGACAAAGCCCACTTTCCTCTTCTCCCACTCCTTTCTGCAACTCCCTGATTTGCTTCCTGTATTCATGCCCCCTCCCAGCCCCACAGCACTAATGTATACATCCATAATTTATTTATTTATATTAGTGTCTGCCTTATTTATTCATATTAATGTCTGCCTTCCCCTCTCAACTGTAAGCTTGTTGTGGGCAGGGAATGTGTCTGTTTATTACTATATTGTACTCTCCCAAGTGCTTAGGACAGTGTTCTACACACAGTAAGCACTCAATAAATATGATTGAATGAATGAATAAGCCTCTCAACCAATCAATTAATTGTATTTATTGAGCACTTACTCTGTGCAGAGCACCATACTAAGAACGAGGAAGAGCACAATACAGTAGAGTTGGTATACATGTTCCCTGCCCACAAGGAGCTTACAGTCCTGAGGGGGAGGTGGGCATTAGTAGAAATAAATAATAATAATAATAATAATGGCATTTATTAAGTGCTGACTACGTGCAAAGCACTGTTCTAAGTGCTGGGGAGGTTACAGGGTGATCAGGTTGTCCCACGGGGGGCTCATAGTCTTAATCCCCATTTTCTAGATGAGGTAACTGAGGCACAGAGAAGTGAAGTGACTTGCCCAAAGTCACACAGCCGACAATTGGCGAGGCTGGGATTTGAACCCATGACTTCTGACTCCAAAGCCCGTGCTCTTTCCACTGAAATTATAGATACACACCTACGTGCAGTGAGGCTGTGTGTAGTGTAATTAATGGTGCAAATCCAAGTGCAAGAGAAAACAATACAACAGAGTTGGCAGACATGTTCCCTGCCCTGCAGGAGCTTACAGTCTCTCCCCATCTTACCTCATTTCACTGATCTAGTACAGCCCAGTCCACACACTCTGCTCCTCTTGCCACAGCTTATTCACGGTGCCCCCGGCACATCTATCTTGCTGCCGACCCCTTTCCCACATCCTCCTCCTAGTCTGGAACTCCCTCCCCATCCATGTAATGCCAGACTACCAGTCTTCTCTACCTTCAAATCATTATTAAAGTTGCATCTCCTTCAAGAGGTTTTCCCCGATTAAGCCCTCTTTCCCCTGACTCGCTCTCCCTTCTGTGACGTCTGTGACCTTTGGACATTTGATATTCACCCCACCCCCAACCCTACAGCAGTTATGTACATATCTTGAAATCATTATATATTATAAATCATTTATTTATTCATATTAATATCTTATCTCCTGCTCTAAACCATAAGCTCATTATGGGCAAGGAACATTTCTGCTAATTCTGCTGTAGTGTACTCTCCTGAGTAGTCAGTACAGTGCTCTGCACATAGTCAGTGCTCAATAAATACTGAATAAATACTGCATATACAAAACGTATTTTAATGTCTGGGTCCCTGTCATCAGCATTGATCATGATGGTGATGATGGGAGGGCAGAAATTAAAATACATTTTGGATAGGCATTAAAATCAATTATGTTAGGAAGCTAGCATGTTAAAGAACATTAAATAATGGGAAAAAGTGCAATCCTTTCCTTTCCTTTGGCTTTCTAAAATTCTGAGCCTCTGTCTCTCTAAAATCAAAGTTGCCTTTTGAAGCTGTTGGGTGCTTTAGGAAATGCATCTAAATCGCAGTCATTAGTTTCTCCTGCAGTATTTTGCTGTACGGCTCTGAAGATTATGGTAGTAATGCTTAGGAGCTGGTGTCTTTTCAGCTCTGAGAGCCATCTTCAAACATGCTGCAAAAGACCAAATACATTTCAGTTCTCACAGTTTGGGGTTCTTAAAGACCTCCAGGGTTTTGCAGCAGTGTATTATAGTCTAAACATCTCCTTCTCTTTGAGGGTGGGGGGAAGGGTATGTGTGTGTGTGCGCGTGCACCCTCACTCATTTCCTGTGGTAATACTTTAATTTTCACTCCTGTTTTGGCACCTGTTGTGTTTGTGCTAGACATAACTGTCACATGCCCTGCACAAATGAAGAAGGTTTTCAGGAATTGTTGGCTTTTCATCTGCCTGTAATTAAACTCTTGTGAGAAAGTCTTTCACTTCTGAACATTCTTTTACCTCTATATGCTAGAGACAAAATTATATATCTTTTCTATGGTGCGAGCTCTGTCTTTGTGGGACTTATCTCTGACCTTGGGAGGGCAAGATCCTCTCCCTTGCTCTTTCCCTCTAAGGAGTCCAGCCCCACCACATTCTCAGCTCTGACAATGCCTTTCCAAGGCCCATCTAAAATCATCAACCACAGATCTTTGTCTGGGACATTAGCTGTCCAGGAAAGGAGGAGAAAAGATCTTAATGAAGCCACATGTCCTACTGGATAGAGAACGGTCCTGGGAATCAGAAGGACCTGGCTTCTCATCCTGGCTCTGCCACTTATCTGTTGTGTTACCTTGGGCAAGTCACTTCACCTCTCTGCACCTCAGTACCCTCATCTACAGTGCTCTGCACACAGTAAGCGCTCAATACATACGATTGATTGAATGAATGAATAAAATGAGGATTAAGACTGTGAGCCCCAGGGACTGTGTCCAACTTAATTAGCCTGTTTCTTTCCAGTGCCTGACACATAGTAAGTGCTTAACAAATACCATTTAAAAAAATGAAGGCTTGCTTGTTTTGGTTCCTTCCGGTTTGTTCTTTTATTTTTCCCTGCTGAAGTTTGTTGGTTACTAAGCTCCCAGCTGACGATGCTTTAATCCCTGTTAGCCAACAAGTACTGAAAACACAGCAGGCCTTCCATCTCTTCCATGTTCCACTAGCCTGCTTCTGTCCTAGGAATCAGATGGGTAGTTCAAATCAAAGTTTCTGATGTATCCAGGGGGAACTCAACTAAAGTTTTGAGAAGCAGCTTGGCGTAGTGGATAGAACACAGATCTGGGAATCAGAAGACTGTGGCTTCTAATCCTAACTCTGCTACTTGTATGCTGCGTGGCTTTGGGCAAGTCACTTCACTACTTTGGGCCTCAGTTACCTCATCTGTGATAAGGGGATTGAGACTGTGAACTCCACCTGCTACAGGGACTGGACCCAACCCGATTTACTTGTATTCACCCCGGAGCATAGTACAATGCCTCACACATAGTAAGCATATAACAAATACCATAATGTCTATTAAAGTTTTAAAAGATGAAAATCAGGCTCCTTTTTACTCTTTTTACAAAAGTCACTGGTCCTGGATAAGTGAACAAGAAGCTATTTCCAAAGCTATTTGTTCTCTATGTGCTCATTCCCAGGAAATAATGAAGGTGACAGAGACCAACAATTATGACTTCACTAGTGGAGGAATGTCAAAACCAGTTTTGCTCCCTAGATTTTGCTTCTAAGGTGCCAGAATATCTGACGATATCTGAGAATATCTGCCAGCAACCTGCCTTAGACTGCTCAGCCATAATAGCCTCTTTATCCAGTTCTTCACTCTTTTGTTTGCCTTACTGAGCTATAATATACCTATATCATTCATGCTCTATCTCTTGGGATTCTTGTTGTGGATTTTTTTTATCCTTTCCTTTTCACGCTTTCTAGAACTATTTCTCTCTGCACATAGTCAAAGATCTTTTCCAAAGCAATGAAAGCTGTATAAAATGCCTTATGCTTTCTGGCAGCCATCTTGCAAACCAGCTGCAGTCTCTTTGAATAATATGTTCGGATAAATCCCTACTGAAACTTACCTGCATCCAGAAAGTCCAGTAGCACATCTATGAAATATATAGGGATTACCTGGGGAAGCATATGTAATGTGAATTCCTACCCTAGGTGTGACTAAGTCATTAGTGCTTTTGGCCCCCTGGGAGGGAAGGGTAAGGGGGCAGCTTGTCTTTCTTTGGGCTGAGGTTGACGGGAATCTCATGAGTCCCCAGGCCAGGTGGGGCCATGTTGTGGAGGTGGGGCCATGTTGTGGAGACGGAGAGAAAGAGTGGAGCCCCCATCTTGGCCCCTTTCCAACTCAAAGCAGAAGGACAGGCCAATGATTTCCACTCCCATAAACTGTGCAAGTAAGGCTAATGGTGTGACCTCCATGGGTGCGTGCTTATACCCAAGAGCCAAATTGAGTTCCAAGAAAAATTAGATATGGTCATGCGGCTTAGGTTGCCAACCTCTGAATTTGATTTTCATTTCTAGAGTCCTTCTGTTTGTCAGTAGATATTTGGTGAAACAAATCCAATGGTCCAGTGGCCGTCTGCCTGGGTCTTACAGCCTTAATTTAGTTTAGCGTAGTCGTGATTCTCTTTTGGGACACCATAGATCTTACATTAATTTATCGCACCCTCTCCCACTCCCTAATTGGGAAGTCTATCTGGAGAAATGTAAATCCACAGACGTCTTGAAAACCTTGCAGACATGACGTGCAGATGAAGCAGTGTGGCTAAGTGGAAAGAGCACGGGCTTTGGAGTCACAGTTCGTGGGTTCAAATCCCGGCTCTGCCAATTGTCAGCTGTGTGACTTGGGGCAAGTCACGTAACTGTGCTTCAGTTACCTCATCTGTAAAATGGGGATTAAGACTGTGAGCCCCCCGTGGGACAACCTGATCACCTTGTAACCTCCCCAGAGTTTAGAACAGTGCTTTGCACATAGTGCTTAATAAATGCCATTATTATTATTATTATCGAGCTAAGTGCCAAGTATCCAACTTTCTCACTCATCAGTCAGTCAGTGGTATTTGTTGAGCACTTGCTGTGTTCAGAGCACTGTACTAAGCACTTAGTACAATACAACAGAATTAGCAGACACATTCCCTGCCCAAAGTGAGCTTACAGCCTAGAGCGGAGCTAACACATCTTGTTCCTTTTCTTGTTGTGGTTTCCCGTTGTGCTGAAGGCACATTGCCACTTTAGGTTGTGAGCTCAGAGTGCTTCTAGTATTGGCAAACAGTCCTTGGCAGAATTGCATCCAGCTGAACCACATTCTCAAAAATCAGGAGAGCCTCCCCTTATTGAGATGCTGATGAAAGCTCTGTCTTTTCTTACAGTGCCTGTGCAGTGAATCCTAGTCCTTAGTAAATGTGTCCATTTATAACCAAAACAATGTTCAGTGCTAGAACGTACCAGTCACACCCGGACAGATGGGTTTAAAGAGACCAGAATGATCCGTAGGAAGCTCCATCGTGCTAATTGGGATGCAGCAGCCAAAGGAGCTGTCATTTTCTTTAGAAAGATAAGGAATATAAAGAATCGTCCAATCGATTAGTATTGCTTGATCCTGTGTGTTTCTTGGCAGCAGAAATCAATAAGAAAAAGCCTCAGCCCATATGACAGCTTTTTTTATATATTTGGGTGATTTAAGAACATTAAAAGGAACAGGAAACAATATATTTCACATTCTAAGAGGCATTATCTAGCCATATAGGACCCTTCTGAAGACATCTAGACTGTTCTGTCTGGTTTCTTAGCTGTGATTGATTCTGCAGTAGTCCTTCTGTTATGAAGAAGATGCCACCAATAGTAAAATTCACCTAGGGATGTGGCTATAGCAGAAAAAGCCCATGTGAGTCCTACATCCTGGTTATCTGTGCACACATGAAAGCCATCTTTGTCATATCTATCTCTTGTGAGTACCTGAAGCTTCTCTGTCTCACGGTCGTTACAGAGCCTACAGTTGATAAAGTTCTTCCTTTCTCCTGCCATCCATTCTCTGTACATGTCCTACCCAGTGCAATTTTGTTGAGGCAAGCATAGCCTCAGTGTTAGGTGACTGAGTTTATTCTAGTATTTCGTTTGTGATCCTGCCTTGCAATTTGATGTTGAGTAGACTGTTGAGTATAGATTGTAAGCTCCTTTGTCATCATCATTAGTGGTGTTTATTGAGTGTCTACCGGGTGATGCATACACAGTACACGATAAGCACTTGGGAGAGTACAGTACAACAGTGTTGGTAGATATGTTCCCTGCCACCAACAAGCTTAGAGTCTATAGGAGGAGACAGACATTAATATAATATGCTTAGTACAGTGCTCTGCACACAGTAAGTGCTTAATGAATACGATTGAATGAATGAACAGACCTTCTAGACTCTGATCCCGTTGTTGGATAGGGATTGTCTCTGTTGCTGAATTGTACTTTTCAAGCGCTTACTACAGTGCTCTGCACACAGTAAGCACTCAATAAATACTATTGAATGAATAATATATCATTTATAGATCTGTCCATAAGTGCTGTGGGGTTGAGGGTGGGGTAGGTATCCTCTTTGTGGGTAGGGTTCATGTTTACCAACTCTTATTGTAGTAATAATAATAATGATATTTGTTAAGAGCTTACTATGTGCCAGGCAGTGTACTAAGCACTGGGGTGGATATAAGCAAATTGGGTTGGACATAGTCCCTGTACCACAGAGGCCTCACAGTCTTAATCCCCATTTTACAGATGAGGGAACTGAGGCACAGAGAAGTCAAATGACTTGCCCAAGGCCTCACAGCAGACAAGTCACGGAGCTGGGATTAGAACCCATGACCTGTTGTTCTTTCCCACTGTACTTTCCCAAACACTTAATACAGTGCTCTGTAAGCAGTAAGTGCTCAGTAAATACCACTGATAGATTTAGCATAGTCTATTGATCATGCCTATGGAACTGCTCAAACAGCCAGAAGTAGCCTTTAAGGGGAGTCCAGATCCCCCAGACAGAGAGAGGTTTAGACAGAACCTCAACTGTATTGAGTTGTAGTTTGACATACAGCCTGATTCTACCCTGCTGCCACTCTCTGCAAATCTCTTAAAAGACGTACTGGCCTTCTTGATTCGGTATTCTACTTCCTTTTCTTTTACTACATCCTTGATCATTGTACTGCCTAGGTAAAGGATTCCGGGCCTTAGTTTAGCTCCATTGCCGATATAGATTTTTGGCCGAGTGCATGGCATCCCGAGTGTAAGCTGATACATTAACTGTAGATTTATGATCAGTCTGCGATGCCCAGCTGATTTTGCAAAGCTGTTTGAAAACATTAGCGTGACTTCTTGGGGTGGGTACCTCTAGGGCACACACAGCTACATACAGCAGTTCTTCACTGACTTGTCTCTAGGACTTTGGATGATGCATGGAGGCTATAGAGTTGAAAGAGTTTTCCAGAGTGGAAGCTTATTCTAACACCTGCATTCAGGTCTCTAGCTCTCATTAATTAATCAATCAATCAAATTTATTGAGCACTTACTATATGCCCTGCATTGTATTAAGCGCTTGGCACAGTACACTATAACAAGTTGGTAGACATGTTCCCTGCCTACAATGAGCTTACAGTCTAGAGGGGGACACAGGCATTAATATAGACAAATGAATTACGGATATGTGGGGCTGAGGAGGAGTAAGTAAAAGTGCAGAAGCAACACAGAAGGGAATAGAAGAGGAAATGAGGGCTTAGCTGGGAAATCCTCTTGGAAGAGGTGGGCCTTCAATAAGGCTTTGAAGGTGGGGAGAGTGATTGTCTGTAAGATATGAAGAGGGAGAGGGTTCTAGGCCAAAGCAGGCTGTCGGAGAAGGCAACGGTGAGATAGATGAGATCGAGGTACAGTGAGAAGGTTAGCATTAGAGGAGTGAAGTTTGCAGGCTGAGTTATTGTAAGAAATCAGGGAGGTAAGGTAGGAGAGGGCAAGGTGATTGAGTGCTTTAAAGCCTTTGGGAAGAAGTTTCTATTTGATGCAGAGGTGGATGGGCAACAACTGGAGATTCTTGAGGAGAACAGTCATCGTCAATGGTATTTATTGAGTGTTTACTGTGTGCAGAGGACTGGACTAAGTACTTGGGAGAGTACAGAAGCAGCGTGGCTCAGTGGAAAGAGCACAGGCTTTGGAGTCAGAGTTCATGGGTTCAAATCCCAGCTCTGCCAATTGTCAGCTGTGTGACTTTGGGCAAGTCACTTAACTTCTCTGTGCCTCAGTTACCTCATCTGTAAAATGGGGATTAAGACTGTGAGCTCCCCATGGGACAAGGTGATCACCTTGTAACCTCCCCAGCGCTTAGAACAGTGCTTTGCACATAGTAAGTGCTTAATAAATGTCATTATTATTATTATTACAGAGTTAGTAGACATGATCTGTGCTCAAAACAAGCTTACAGTCTGGAGTGGTAGACACAGAATACATTGAACAAAACTGGGCCCTCTGCTTTATCCCTGCTTTTCCAAACTGGCAGTAGAATTGGATTGAACACCTCCAACATACCAGGGGACACTGTTCTCTGAATCTCAAAATGACATTCTAGCAGTGAGTTCCTAGCCAGGTAAGCAGTAGTGCTTGAAAAGCCTGAAGCATATTTAACAATCCATTCAACCCTGGAGTCCATAAAGATATTCCCTTGTGAAGATGACTTTTATTACTTAAAATGCCTGTACTGCTTTTGAATCTGCCTCATGGTATTAACAGTCTTCCTGTACCTGTGCTAGAGAATCAATCAATGGTACTTATTGGCTGCTTACTGTACGAAGAGCACTGTACTAAGCACTTGGGAAAGTACGATACAGCAGAGTTGGTAGCCACATTCCCTGCCTACAGGGACCTTACAGTCTAAAGGAGAAGTGACCCTTCTCTTCATCCCCTTGTAGGCTGGTCAGTTTCCTGATTTCTCTCAGCAGTAAGTCCTCTGCTGCATTGTATCAGGTGAATATTATAATTATACATTATATTATAGGGTGTGATCTATAATTATATTGTATATTAAATATACATACATTTTTAGAAATTATTTGGGTGAGTTACCTCATTTCTTGGTTCCTCAGTTTCCCATCTTGAGTAGCAGCGTGACATAGTGGAAAGAGCACGGTCGTGGGTTTTAATCCTGGCTCCGCCACTGACCAGCTGTCTGACTTTGGGCAAGTCACTTAACTTCTCTGTGCCTCAGTTACTTCAACTGTAAAATGGGGATTAGGGCACTGAGCCCCACATGGGACAACCTGATTACCTTATATCTACCCCAGCGGTTAGAACAGTGCTCAGCACATAGAAAGCACTTAACAAATGCCATCATTATTATTATTACCTGTAAAATGGAACTAACACTCCCTGACTCTCCTAATCTCATAAAAATAATTTTGGGCTGCTTCTGTTCATACCTCATGTTCAGAAATTGCCATGCAGGAAAGACTTATCTGGCTCATGGGATGACCAGGTTTGTGTGGTGAGGGTCAGTCTACCAAGCCACTGGCAAAGGCAAATAATGACCCTCATCTCCCCACAGTGGGCCATTTCCACAAGCCACTGTGAGGCTGGGGCCCTGGCCAAAAGTACTAGAAGCAGCATGGCCTCATGGAAAGAGCACGGGTTTGGGAGTCAGAGGATCTGGGTTCAAATCCCAGTTCCGCCACTTATCTGCTGCGTGACCTTGGGCAAGTCACTTCTCTTCTCTGGGCCTCAGTTACCTCATCTGTAAAATACAGATTAAGACTGTGAGCCCCATGTGGGACAGGGATTGTGTCCAACCCGATTATCTCGTATCTACCCCAGCACTTAGTAGAGTACCTGGCATATAATAAGCACTTAACAAATACAAGAAAAGCAGCGTGGTTTAATGCAAAGACCATGATCTTGTGAGTCGGAGGACGTGAGTTCTAATCCCGGCTTCACCGCTTGCCTGCTGTGTGACCTTGGGCGAGCCATTTATCTTCTCTGTGCCTCGGTTACCTTATCTGTAAAATGGAGATTAAGACTGTGAGGCCCATATGGGACAAACTGATTATCTTGTATCTACCGCAGCACTTAGAACAGTGCTTGGCACATAGTAAGTGCTTAACAAATACAATAATAATAGTAGTAATAATAATAATAAATACCAAAATCATTATTATTATTAGTGATTGGCATTTGGCTTCTCCAAAACAATGGGGATAAGCAATTAAACCTTCACAGGCATGTCATCTTCCCATTTACATTGGCAAAATGGAACATGAACATTGTTATAATCAACAATATTTATTAAACACCTATTTATTTCCAAGTACTGTTTTAGGTAGTATAGAAGAAGAAAAACAAACTGGCTCTGACCTCCAAGAGCTTAACTATAAGGGGAAGACAAGCATACATAAATGGACAGCCAGAAAGCTGTTTAGTGATGCTAAATTTGGAGATTTGTTCAATGAATATAACACCTTTTGAGTATGTATAATAAATATTCACCCTATGATATCTGGTTACTTCCATTTCTTTGAACATCCACATGTTTCCCTATACAGAAAGTCATCTCCTAAGATTTGTTACTGGTTAATCGAATGGATTCAAGATTCACAAACTGACAGCTTGTTTGTTTAGCCCATTGTAGCTGGTTTTCAGTGGACAAGGAGTTCTTTTCTTGAACTAATGGTAGGACTGGTTCCAAATATGCTTATAGTGTATTTACTCTTGTGGAATCCATAGTTTTCTAAATTCATTAGGTGAAACTCGGACAGACTGATTAGAGAAAGTGTTCTGCTGGATGCTTTTCAATTTTTTTCAACAGTTTTTTTAATTGCTAATAAATCTATAAAAAGCTTTCTTGCAATAAAGGAAATAGTGGGCTGGTAAAATTTTACTTCTCTTGTCAACATACTAAAAAAAGCAGTGATGAAACTTCTGAAGTAACGGTAAAACATTGCATATGAGAAAGACACTCCTGAAGGAACTATCCATTTGAGATTCAGGAGTTTTTTTTAATCTGCATACTCTAAGACATCTTATTTTTCTTTACAAGAGTTTGAGATGGAAGAATCTCTCTCCAAAAATACTTCTTTCAGATAATAATTGTGATTGGTCAGTCTCCAGTGGTTTCCTGAACCACATTCAGGCTACAAAAACGCTTTCCAACTTAAACATTCTCCTTCATATGTGCAAGCTTCAAATGACCTTGAATGTGAGAGAGTTACCACAAGGCAAACCTTGCAATAACCAATTAGCACGAGAAAAGACTCTGAGATGACTTGCAAGCCTCCTATCTGGAGAAGCTTTGAGCCACAGTCAAATTGAACTGCTGGAATCAGGTTAATGGAATTTCATGGTAGAGTGAGCTCTGTGCAATCTCTACAATATAGTATATTTCAAAAAATTAAAACTAAATGCATTCTGAGATAGCTGTTTCAAATTCTGGCTCAGCAAATTAGATAGCTAAGAAAGGAGATAGCCAGACCAATGAAAAAGGGCGTAGCCATTGATGAGATGTACCATTTAAAATATGTTTTCTGAGTGATTTTAATAAGAAAAGGCTAGATTTGAATTTGCTTCATATATCCTTAAAGCCACCCCACAAAGCACTATGTAGTCTGCATTCAGCATTCATTGGTTTTATGAATTCATCTTTAGGTGGCAACATGAGTCTTTCTAATACCAGGGAGTAGCTCGTTGTGGGCAGGGAATGTCACTGTTTACTGTTGTTTTGTATTTTTCCAAGTGCTTAGTACAGTGCTCTGCCCACAGTATGTGCTCAGTAAATGCGATTGAATGAATGAGTATTGAAATCTTGACCTGATAAGACCTCTGGATTTCTGTAACATATTTCTATGCCTAAAGTCTTCAGTGTTAAGAAAAACATTACTAAAAATGATGCGATTTGGCTTGCAGGAATGAAACCGGTTTTGGTGGTAAAGAGAGTGGGTTTTCCATGTGCAGTGCATTCTTTTTCTCAGAAAAAAAGAGTCAAGGGATTAGTGATTGAAGGACATTGACTTCAGGAATTAAAACAGGCGAACCTACGTTAAATATGTTGTTCACGTACTCCACCATCCACTGTTTGAAAGGGTATCCGCTCAAGCTGTGCTGCCCTAAACAGGGATGGGAAATACCTCGGGCTCATGAAATAGGACAGCCAGAAGGGGATGGGGGTGATATGTCCATTGATCCTCCTGTGACAGGTAGGACTATGTCAAAATCCCTTATGACAGATGGATTTTCATCTCTCTCTTGGAGGTTTCTGAGGCAGTAATTCCGGAGTCTCCAGTATTAGGCTTTCTTCCTTAGTCACTCCTACCAGCCCAGTCAAGCCCAAGCCAGTCTCATCAATATGCCACCTGGATTCTTCTTCAAACTCCCTTACTTTGATCGAGCTTGTCTGGGGCCCATTAGGCTTCCTCTTGTAGCCTCCTAAGATATCTGTGAACATTTACACAAGCACTTTACCCTCAGGCCAATAATAGGGCCATGCTGGATTTCACCATCAAGAAGTGATTCTTGAAGTCTAAACTAAATCCCACTTTATCTGATTTAAGCCTGTTTCCCCTGATCCAACCTTCACAGAGGGTAATTCAGGATCCTACTCATAAGTCATCCTTCCTACTGTCAGTGATGGCTATTAAGTTCCCTTTCAGCTAATTTTTCTCCAGACCAAATGACACTGGCTTCCTTGAATGTTCTTCAGGTCCCATTGTCCAATCTCTTAAATTATATTTGTTCATCGTCTCTGAACCATGGTCAGTTCCTCAACATTCCTCTTAAAATGCAGAGGTCCAAACTGGATTGTTCATAGGGCCCTAGGATTGACCTTCAGGAGATTAGGCTTGTGGCAACTCACCATTGTTGGACTGCTAGTCTATGAGGAGCACTGGATTTTTTTAAACGACATTTATTAAACACTTCCTATGTGTCAAGCACTGTTCTAAGCACTGGGGTAGATACAAGTTTATTAGATTGGACACAGTCCCTGGGGCTCACAGTCTAAGTTGGAGGGAAGAGGATTTAATCCTCGTTTTACAGATGAGATCACTAAGGCACAGAGAAGTTAAGTGACTTGCCCAAAGTCACACAGAAAGCAATTGGCAGATCTGGGATTAGAATACAAGCCCCATGAGTACCTGGCCCATGCTCTTCCCACTAGGCCATGCTCAGAGGGAAATTCTTTCCTTAAATCTCCCCCAATGCTTCCCCCAGTCCTTGAAGGCACAACTCCTCCAAGAGGACTTCCCTAAGTAAGCCCTCCTTTCCTTTTCTCCCACTCCTTTCTGCATCACCCTGACTTGCTCCCTTTATTCGTCTCCCCTCCCAGCCCCACACCACTTATAATATCAATAATAATTATGGTATTTGTAAAACATTTACTATGTGCCAGACACTGTGCTAAGTGCTGGGGTAGGTACAAGCAACTCTGTAATTTATTCATATACATTAACATCTGCCTCCCCCTTTAGGCTGTCAGCTCATTGTGGGTGGGGAATGTGTCTGTTTATTGTTGTATTATACTCTCCCAAGTGCTCAGTACAGTGCTGTGCACACAGTAAGTGCTCAATAAAAGCGATTGACTGATTTTGTGTGCTGGGTTAGCGAGGGTGGCCTACTTTGTCAGGCAGACCATGGACAACTGAGCCTGGACTATGGAAGGAAGAGAGGAGGTTGACCAGGATCTGTGGTGGGCCGAGGGTGGTGGGGGCAGGCACAGATGATCTGATTGTGACGACGCCAACCTTCCCTCTGCTCTCCAGACTGGCGGCACTTCCCCAGGATCCCATTTACCAAAAGAATTAGGGTTCTTTTTGCCTCAGGCCTGGTCCGATTGCACCAATTGACTACTTTAGTGAGGGTCCCGTTGGCCTAACTGATGCTCACTACAGTGAAAGGATCTGTTCCTGCCTCTCTCAAATCATACTCCCGCCTTTCCCTCTCAGTGTCCTGTTGGATTTTTAACAAGTGTACCTCTGATTTCCATGCAATTCTTGGTTCCCTATCAACCCCTAGGCCTTTGGGGTTGACGTAGGGTTTGTAGCTAGTAAATACCCCATATTATAACTGGATTTCTTGACAGTTCTCCATAAATCATTGTTTTCATTGAGTATCGTCCTGATTTTGATGCATCAGTGGCTGTTACTTGGAAAGGTCATTGAGAATTCCGTTCCGGTCTTCTGTGTTGCATCCCAAGGTAACTTCAGGCCATCTGTAAACTTAAAGGGCATATCTTTCATTCTTTCATCAAAGTGATCGATGAAATTATGAAATGATCATAAGTCATTGATAAGTAGGCTGAAAGGCAGGCCAGAGGGAGGGTGAGTGTAAATTTCTGGTGTCTTTAAATGGGCTGTCCTGTAACTGACAAGATTTCACATATTGGCTCTCTTCCACTCTCCATCACTTTGTGCCTTTCACTCCTCCAGTGGTAACCTTCTAACAGCATTAACCTGCTCTTAGCCTTCTATCTCTACTCCACTGCTCTTGCCTTTTCCCCCTGGCTCGAACACCCTCCCGTCTCAGCCTCGCCCAATCACATCTCTCCTCTCATTCAAAACTCTCCTTCAGAGACAAAACATTCCTCAGTTAATTCTCTCACCTTCCCAGTTGAGCCATTCCATCAGCCACCTTGCAGGTCAAGAATGTATTGTCTTCTAAATAGTGGGGGTTTTATGGTATTTGTTAAGCGCTTACTATGTGCTAGGCACTGGATAAGCCCTGGGGTAGATACAAGCTGTTCAGGTTGGACACAGTCCATATCCCACATGGGGCTCGCAAGTCTTATCCCCATTTTTAAGATGAGGTAACTGAGGCACAGAGAAGTAAAGTGACTTACCCAAAGTCATACAGAAGAGGTGGCGAAGCAGAGATTAGAACCCAAGTCTTACTGACTCCTGGGCCCATGTTCTATCCACTTGGCCATGCTGCTTTTTATCTGATGTATCTTATTGATATTTCTCCTCTTGCTCTTCTATCTCTCCTCATACTCTTATTTGTTGTTCATTCATCAACTGATGTACACTCTCTCTCCTATTAGATTGCAAGCTCCTTGAAGGCACTACTTTTGTGTGTCCCACACAGTCAAGCATGATGACACAAAATAGTTGCTTGATAAATAGGGTTATTATTGATACTGATCACTACAAACACCACCTCTTCAGTGTCCTCTTCAATCATCTGTGCACCTGTCTGACTAGCAAGACCCTTCACCTCACTCTCGGCTTCAAGGCTCTCCATCATCTTGCCCGCTTCTACCTCATCTCCCTTCTCTCCTTCTACAGCCCAGCCCGGACCCTCCACTCCTCTGCCGCTAACCTCCTCACTTTACCTCTCTCTCGCCTGTCCTGCCGCCAACCCCGGCCCACGTCCTTCCCCGGCCTGGAATTCCCTCCCTCCACACATCTGCAAAGCTAGCTCTCTTCCTCCCTTCAAAGCCCTACTGAGAGCTCACCTCTTCTAGGAGGCCTTCCCAGACTGAGCCCCCTTTTTCCTCTCCTCCTCCTCCTCCCCATGCCTCCCGCCCTATCTCCTTCCCCTCCCCACAGCACCTGTGTATATATATATATATATATATATATATATATATATATATATATATATATATATGTGTGTACAGATTTATTACTATTTATTTTACTTGTACATATTTACTATTTATTTTGTAATATGTGCATATAGCTTTAATTCTATTTGTTCTGACGATTTGAACACCTGTCTACATGTTTTGTTTTGTTGTCTGTCTCCCCCTTCTAGACTGTGAGCCCGTTGTTGTGTAGGGACTGTCTCTGTTGCCGATTTGTACTTCCCAAGCTCTTAGTACAGTGCTCTGCACACAGTAAGCACTCAATAAATACGATTGAATATTTGAATGACTCAAGGGCCATTTTGGCTGTATCGCCAGCATCGCTGACCCTGAGGTGAAGGCACCTAATGTAGCAGGGACTTCAGCTAGATCTTTCCCAGAACTGAGTTGAACACCTTGGGCTTCCTGGGGACAGGGATCTCTGCGTGGCCTCTCCCAGGATGGAAAAGCGAGGGGACAGTCAACATCTTGGCCTTGGGCTATTCTCCCTAGGATGGATTCAGCCTCCTGGAGGAGTTTCAGGGTTGCAGAGAAGCAGCGTGGATTAGTGGAAAGAGCACGGGCTTGAGAGTCAGGGGTTGTGGGTTCTAATCCCAGCTCCTCCACTTAGCTGTGGAACTTTGGGCAAGTCACCTAACTTCTCTGTGCCTCAGCTACCTCATCTGTAAAATGGGAATTAAAACTGTTAGCCCCATGTGGGGCAACTTGATTACCTTATCTACCCCAGCCCTTAGAACAGTGCTTGGCACATAGTAAGTGCTTAATAAATACCATAATTATTATACTTTTGAGGCGAAAGGCCCAGGCCAGAATCATGAAGTCTCTTCCAAGGGAAAAGTTCATTACTCTGGAGATGGAGAACAATATATGAGGTTTCTTTCTGCTTATTCCTCTCCCACAGTAGAGATCTGATGACCTGGGGTTACTCTTGAACACTACATTGTATACTGTACTCTCCCAAATGCTTAGTACAGTGCTCCACACACAGTCAGCGCTCAAAAAATATGATCGATTGATTGAAGAGTAGAATTGGGATTACCAATTTCAGGGTCATGATCCCTTCCAAACTTTCTTTTAGGGCCCAACCTCCCCTGGGACACACCCAGGAATGTTAATAATTGTCTTATCTCTTAAGCACTTACTGTGTGCCAAGCACTTCACTAAGTGTGGGAAAGAGTCAGTACAATCTCATCAGACAAAATCCCCATCCCACAAGAGGCTCTCAGTTTTAAGGCGAGGGACAACAGGTTTTGAATATGGAGAAAATGAGTCACGGAGACATTCAGCGACTAGTCCAAAGTCACACAGCAAGCAAGACCTTGGGTGTCCTGATTTTCTGTCCTGTGGTCTTTCCACTAGGCCACATTAAGCTTAATAATGGAAGGCTCATTTTTGAAACCATGTCAGAACAGTCTGAACAAAACCTCCAGAGTCGAATGAGTAGAGAGTTGGTTTCCAAAAACTGGACTCTTCGACCTATTAGAGTTCTCCCATTTCCTAATTTTTATGATTCACCAATAACCTGCAAGAAAAGCAAGCTCTTCATTGGTCATTTTTGATTCCCCACAGACGATGACTCTTTTTAGCAAAGCAAGAGGTTGGGTGCTCGGGTGTCAATGGGAAGATGGGGGAGTTGATCACTGATGAGGCTTTTCAAAGAAACATATTTTTTTTTCTTTTTAGAAATGTATATGCAGCTCCCAAAGCAGAACTGTATGTTCATAGTTGGTCTGTCCAATCTGTTGTTCTTGTTCCAAAGTGTAGTCCTAACGGGAAATGTTTAATGTATAGGTATTATTATTTTCATAAATGCCTTTTCAAATCTTTCATTGTACTCTGTGTGTTTCCTTCTTCAGAGAGCCAAGATTGGTCAAGGCACCAAGGTTGCAGAAGAAAAGACAGCCAACGCTCTGTCCAAATTTGACAACAATGGAAACAGGGATCGAATGAAACTGACAGATTTTAATTTCCTCATGGTCCTGGGAAAAGGGAGCTTTGGCAAGGTAGAGTATAACCTTGTTTCTTTAATGAGCCGAGAGCGAGAGAGAGAGAGAGAGTGTGTCTGTGTGTATGCGTGCATGCGCGCTGGCCCTCTGATATTTAACTTTTCAGCCCCTGAAAGATCTTTTAAACCAAAGTAGCGTCGCCTGGTGGGGGAGCTGACCCAATAGCTGGTCTAGGATAATGGAAGTTGAGACTTAGGTTCTAGTCTGCCAACACCACTCACTATCTCAGTAAGTGCCAATTACTGCAGGCTTCTGTTCCTTGGTTGCTTCATCTATAAAAATGGGAATAAAATCACTGAGGCCTGTCTGCTTCCTGGTGAGGCTGAATTAGTCACCGATTGTAAAAACTCCACTTTGCCCTTCTTTCTCAAGGATTTCAGTTTAAGCCAATATGGGTGTAGAAGGACTATTTAGAACAGTATTTCCAATTTGTTCAACTATAGTCATGAATGGTGAGCGTCGGAATTACGTGAACAGAGAATCTGGTTGGGCCCAAAAGAATTTTTCCAGACATTTTAATTACAGTGAGACATTAGTTGATCACGTTTGATCTTGAAAACTGAAAGGTTTTTACTGCTGCTGCTCAAATCCGTCAATCATGTTTGTTGAGTATTTACTATGTGTAGAACACTGTACTAAGTGCTTGGGAGAGTACAATACAACAAGAATAGCAGATATGTTCCCTACCTGTAATTATTTTACAGACTAGAGGGGGAACAAATCCAATTGCTCCTGTCTCTGAGCCAGTGGATAGCTGACCAGAAGTAGGAGTGGGATCAAACTCTTCCTGAGCACTTGGGAAAGTACAATGCAAACAGTTGGTTGTCCCAATCCTGCCCCCAAGGAACTTGCCGTATCTTCTTCAAAGAAGCAAAATCAGATCTCATTTGCATCAATTTTCTGTCCATTTTATCCAGAATTCTGATGAATTTGCAGGTGTCATGCCCAAAAGGGTGGCTCTTCTTTTTTTTATTAATGATATTTGCTAAATGCTTACTACATGCCATACACTATTCTCAACTCTGGCGTGGATTCATGCTAATCAGGTTGGTTACAGTCCAAATCCCACATGGGGCTCACAGTCTCTATCACTATTTTGCAGATGAGGTAACTGAGGCACAGAGAAGTAAAGTGACTGGCCCAAGGTCACACAGCAGACAAGTGATGGGACTAGAATTTGAACTCAGGTCCTTCTGGCTCCTAGGCCTGTGCAAGATCAAACAATTAGTTAATCAATGAATCTTATTCATTGAGTGTTTACTGTGCACAGGACACTGTACTAAGCACTTGGGAGAGTACAATAAGAGTATAACAGAGTTGGTAGACACATTCCCTGCACACAATGGATTTAGAGTGTAGAGAAGGAGACAGATTAATATAAATAAATTACAGGTATATACGTAAGTGCTGTGGGCCTAATGAAGGGGCGAGCAAATCCAAGTGCAAGGTTAACACAGAAGAGAGTTGGAGAAGAGAATATTTGGGCTTAGTCAGGGAAGGCCTTTTGTAGATGTGCCTTTAATAAGGCTTCGAAGGTGGAGAGAGTAATTATGTGTCGGATGGGAAAAGGGAGGGCATTCCAAGCCAGAGGCAGAACATGGACAAAGGGGCCGTCACGAGATAGATGAGATAGAGGTATAAGTGAGTAGGTTGGCAGAAGAGCACAATGTGCAGCTGCGTTGTAGGAGGGGACAAGGTGATGCTTTAAAGTTGATGTTGAGGAGTTTCTGTTTGATGTAGAAGTGGATGGGCAACCACTGGAGGTTCTTGAGGACTGGGGAAACATGAACATGTTTTTGTAGAAAAATGTTCCGGGCAGCAGAGGAAGTATGGACTGGAGTGGGGAGAGACAAGAGGCAGGAAGGTCAGCAAGGAGGCTGATACAGTAATCAAAGTGGAATAGGAAAAATGCTTGGATTAACATGTTAGCAATTTGGGTGGAGATGAAAGGTAAGATTTTTAGTGATGTTGTGAAGGTTGAACTCACAGGATTTAGGGCCAGATTGAATATCTGGGTTCAATGAGAGATGAGTCGAGAATAATGTCAAGGTTAAGGGCTTGTGAGATGGGAAGGATAGTGGTACAGTTTACATTGTTGGGAAAATCTAGGGGAGAATAGGGTTTGAGTGGAAGATAGAGACTCCAGATTTGGACATGTTAAATTTGAGGTGTCTGCAGGGGCATCCAAATCTTGAAGAAAGGAGGAAATATGAGACTAAAGAGATGTAGATTTGGGAAACCATGGGAGCGAATTAGTTCTCTAAGGGAGTGGGAATAGACTGAGAATAGGAGACCCAGAACTAAGCCCTGAGGGACTCCCACAGTTAAGGGGTGGGAGACAAAGGAGGAACCTGCAAAAATAAACTGAGAATGAGAAGCCAGAGAGGTAGGAAGAGAACCAGGAGAGGACAGTGTCAGTGAAGCTAAAGTTGGATAACATTTCCAGGAGAAGGGGGTGGTTGACATCTTAAAAGGCAGCTGAGAGTTCAAGGAGGATTAGGATGGAGTAGAGGCTGTTGGATTTGGCAAGCAGGAGACATTCTGTGACCTTTCTATGTGCTTTGCACATAGTAAGCACTTAACAAATACCATCATTATTATTTATTATTATCTTTGAGGGTGGTTTCTGTGGAGTGAAGGGGATAGAGCAATGCTGCTTCGTATCATAACATGCTGCAGTTCCTGAGAGAGAAGTTAGCTTTATTAGGCACTGGACCATTTGTGGACCTTACGGGTTTTTAAATCACAGCTCTGAAATTCAGAGAATTCGGGGAATTGCCATGACCATGTCTACCTGGAGTCAACCTAATGGAAGCTGAAGGAATTTCACCGAACCTGGCAGCATTAATGACTTAAATGAAATCTGACCTGTTAGCTAGTTTGTATTCAGGGGATTGGATTCAAGAAGTTTTGTCAGCATCGAGGGGCTGAACACTGATGCGGATCACTGGAGCAACGAGAATCATTTCCTGTAACATCAGGTCCTCATCTCATCCAGTTGTACTTCCTGAGCACTTACTGTGTGCAAAGCACTGTACTAAGTGCTTGGGAGAATACAATATAGTACTATAACAGACACATTCCCTGCCCACAACGAGCTTACTGTCTAGAGGGGGAGAGAGACATTAATAGAAATGCATGCCTACCAGGTGGCTGGAAATCCCCCCAAGTGCCAGCTGTCACCCAGGCTTCTGGTAGCGTGCCTTGCAAACCATGCTACTGGCCTGCTTGGGCCAATAAAACTGCCCTTGCCCCTCATTTCTGGTGGCCAGATGATGGGGCATTAGCTTTGGGGGTCACAGGAAGGCTTTCCATGAGCCACACCTTTTGAGATTAGGGTTCTGGGGAGCAGGCTTGGAAGCAGGACTACTTGTTAAATTTGAGGCGGAACATTTCAGGATCCCAAGCCACAGTGGGATCGAGAAGATCCTTGTGATGTTTTGGAAACATTCACAGTAGAGGAAAGGCTACAGAAGTGTTAGTACAGGAGTCCCCACAGAGAGGAAAATTGATTTATGAAAATGAGAGAAGCCAAGATATATTACTATAATTTACAGAGCCCTAGCCAATCTGAGCTCTGGGATGCAACAAGAGGGGTTCGTGAAAATCACAGGGAGAATCCATCCGGATCAGGGTAAACGCTAAGCCCATAATTCTAACATAAATCTAATTAAAAGTGCCCTTCTTGTTTGAATAAATCAGAGGAGACCTACTTACCTAATCCATGCTTAGGAGGAGACGGGGTGCTGAGGGAGAGGAAAGGGCAGGCCGCTACAGCCAAGATGAAACAGCTAAAAAGCAGATGAAAAGGAAGCCAGAGAAGGAGCCTCAAGGCACTGAACCTTTGGTTCTGCCTTTCGATCAGCTTTCCCATAGGTTCTCGGGCCCCATGTGCCTTGACCTTCCATTTGAGCATGCTCAGAGCCAGTCCAGGAATCAAAGAGATGTTCACTTGCATGAAACTTACCAAAGACGAGCCTTGGTTGAGTCTGTATCATCCTGGGGGTGTTCTGCTTGGTGACACCCTGCCAACTTGAAATTATTAACTAGTTCCAAAGCCCATTGTCCCCGGCCCACGTCATCCCCCGGGCTTGGAATGCCCTCCCTCTGCCCATCCGCCAAGCTAGCTCTCTTCCTCCCTTCAAGGCCCTATTGAGCGCTCACCTCCTCCAGGAGGCCTTCCCAGACTGAGCCCCTTCCTTCCTCTCCCCCTCGTCCCCCTCTCCATTACCCCATCTTGCCTCCTTCCCTTCCCCACAGCACCTGTATATATGTATATATGGTTGTACATATTTATTACTCTATTTATTTATTTATTTATTTTACTTGTACATATCTATCCTATTTATTTTATTTTGTTGGTATGTTTGGTTTTGTTCTCTGTCTCCCCCTTTTAGACTGTGAGCCCACTGTTGGGTAGGGACTGTCTCTCTGTGTTGCCAATTTGTACTTCCCAAGCGCTTAGTACAGTGCTCTGCACATAGTAAGCTCTCAATAAATACGATTGATGATGATGATGATGATGAGGTAACTGAGGCAGAGAGAAGTGAAGTGACTTGCCTAAGGCCACACAGCAGACATGCGGCAGAGCTGGGATTAGAACCCATGACCTTCTGACTTTCAGGCCTGGGCTCTAGCCACTACACCATGCTGCTTCCCCCAGCAGCTTCCCCATGCTGCTTTGGTCTTAATCCTTAAGGCCAAAATGCCCAATACATGTTGGAGCCCAGTACTTTCCCAAGTGCTTAGTACAGGGCTCTGCACACAGTAAGTGTTCTATAAATACTAGTGACTGATTGATTGATTAACTGAGTTTGGGGCAATTCCTATACCCAGTAGTCCCAGGGAGGAGGAATTGTCTAAGGAAATTCTGAAGAAGCATTCAATGAGGTAGGACATCACTGTGGAAAGAGCACAGACCTGAAAGTCAGAGAATGTATGTTCTAATCCCGACTCTACCATACGTCTGCTGGGTGACCTTGGGCAAGTCATTTAACTTCTCTGTGCCTCAGTTATCTCGTCTGTAAAATGGGGATGAAGACTCTGAGCCCTGTGTGGGACAGGGACTGTGTCCAACCTGATTAGCATGTATCTAATGAGGTAACTGAGGCACAGAGAAGTAAAGTGACTTGCTCATGGTCACACAGTAGACAAGTAGGAGAGCCAGGATTAGAACCCAGGTCCTCTGTCTCCCAAGCCTGGGCTCTTTCCACTAAACCACGCTGCTTCTCTGCTTCCTCCAGTTCTTGTCATTCTCATGATTGGGCTGAGATCACGGTCCAGCTACTTTTAGAGGGGTTGGATTTTTTTCTGGTTCCTTTTCCTCACTGGAAAGGTAACCCCCTGGAATCCAAAGTCAAGCAAGCCTGAGGGGCCTGAAGTCTAATGTACCAAGCAAGACGTTCCTGTTTTATTGTAAGAAAAGTGTGTTCTCCCTTACCCGGATTAGGGGGAGAAAACTTCTTTCATTTCTTTGGTAGGTGCTTCCTGTGGTTAGTAATTACAAGGAGAATGTGTGCGAACACTTTAATTGGGCATTCCGGCAAGTTACGAGGCATTTGTTGGATTACTTGCGTCTTAGAATAATGAGCCCATACATCTCTGTTGCTCTTGATGGGTTGACACCCTTGGCGGGGCATCCATTAGTTTTAGATCCTAAATGGTTATCTGAACTTCGGAAAACACGGGCGGCTTTGAAGGATGCCCACTTAGCTCTCTGTGTCGAAACACAACAGTCCCTTCTGCGATGCCATATCGCTTCCCGTGCACCTGAACAAAGAGGTAACTCTCACTGACGCTCCTCCTCTGACTGCCTTTGGAATCATTGAGCATGTGGCTGCGGGTAAAGTAGTAATCTGAGCAGTTACTCAAAACAAATAGTGCTTGATATTGAATCACATGGTTTACTATTTGTGCTATCCATTTAACACCAATTGTCCTGTATCCCTCCTGGCCATTTTCTGCTTTTCTTCAGCACTCACAATCCCTACTAGAGGAAAAATTGTTGGTAGCACTCCAAGCCACCAACGTGACTAGGGTTAGTAGGAAAGAGATTTGCCTCTTGTTCTACTTGTCTGCTTAGGAATCAAAGGGGCAGAATTCTGGGAGAGGAAGAGGCATAGAAATCTTTGTTCAAAAAGGTGCTAATCTGAGACTACCCTCTTTGTTGTCCTCTTTATTTCTCTTCTCAATCGGTGGTAAGCTCGTTGTGGGCAGGGAACATGTCTACCAACTCTGTTATAGTGTACTCCCTCAAGCTCTTAATTCATTCATTCATTCACTCAATCGTATTTATTGAGCGCTTACTGTGTGCACAGCACTGTACTAAGCGCTTGGGAAGTACAAGTTGGCAACATGTAGAGACGGTCCCTACCCAACAGCGGGCTTACAGTCTAGAACTTAATACAGTTCTCTGTATTAGAGAAGCAGCGTGGCTCTGTGGAAACAGCACGGGCTTTGGAGTCAGAGGTCATGGGTTCAAATCCCGACTCCCCAATTGTCAGCTGTTTGACTTTGGGCAAGTCACTAACTTATCTGTGCCTCAGTTTCCTCATCTTTAAAATGGGGGTTAAGACTGTGAGTCCCACGTAGGACAACCTGATCACCTTGTATCTCCCCAGTGCTTAGAACAGTGCTTTGCACATAGTAAGCGCTTAACAAATACCATTATTATTATTATTATTATTACTCTGCACACAATAAGCACTCAATAAATACCATTGATTGATTGTATTTGTTGAACTCTTGCTGGGTGTGAGACACTGTACTCAGCACTTACTTGCTTCTCAATCAATCAGTGATATTAATTGAGTGCTTAATGTGTGCAGAGCACTTAATAATAATAATTAATAATTTTGGTATTTGTTAAGCACTTACTATGTGCAAAGTACTGTTCTAACTTACCTGAGCACTTGGGAGCCACAATACAACAAAGTAATTAAAGACAAAATCTCTGCCCTTAAGGGGCTTAAATGAGTTTTCCAAACTGCAGTAATAGTTGGGCTGGAAGAAGTCCAAGGATGCTGCTAATAATAGTAATTGTGGTATTTGGTAAGTGGTTACTATGTGCCAAACACTGTTCTAAGCACTGGGGTAGATACAAGATATTCAGGTCAGACAGCATGCCTGTCCCAGATAGGACTCATGGTCCAATTAGGAAGGAGAACAGATACTGAATCCCCATTTTAAAGATGAGGAAACTGAGGCACAGTGAAGTTAAGCAACTTGCCCAAGCAAGGTCACTTAGCAAACAAATGGCAGAACTGGGATTAGAACCCAGAGGACTGGGATTAGGACTCAGAGGCCCGGGCTCTTTTCTCTAAGCCATGCTGCTTCTCATGTAACCATCTGATAGTGCTTAGAACAGTGCTTAGCAAATACCATCATTATTATTTAATATTCACCTGGCCAGCAGTGAACTAAAGGAGTTTCCTTTCATTAGATGGGATGCCTTATAAGCTCCTAGAGGATAGGAATCATGTTTACTCAGTCGATAGTATTCTCCCAAGCACCTAGTGCATTGTTCTGCATAGAGTAAGTGCTTAATAAATCCCATAGATTGCTCTGCACACAGTATCGCTTCAGTGAATACTATTAACTGATAGTCCTTCCTATCTGACAGAAAATCACTTTCCCCACCTTCAAGGCTTAATGGTATTTGTTAAGCTCTTACTATGTGCCAGGCACTGTACTAAGCAGTGGGGTAGGTACAAGCAACTGAGGTTGGGCACATTCCATGTCTCACATGGGGTTCAAAGTCTTAATCCCCATTTTATGGATGAGGTAACGGAAGCCCAGAGAAGTGAAGTAACTTGCCCAAGGTCACCCAGCGGGTGGAGCTGGGACCAGAACCCAGGTCCTTCCGACTCCCAGACCTGTGCTTTATTCACTAAGCCACACTGCTTCCCAGTGTACTTTTATTAAAAGTACATCTCTTCCACAAGGTCTTCCCTGACTATGCTCTCATTTCATCTCCCACTCCCTTCTGCATCACCCTTGCACTTGGATTTGCACCCTTTATTCATCCCACCCTCAGCTCCACATATCAGTAATTTATTTATTTATATTAGTGTGTGACTCCTCCTCTAGACTGTAAGGGTCTTATGAGCAAGGAAGGTATCTACCAACTCCATTATGTTCATTCAATTGTATTTGTTGGGTGCTTAGTGTGTACAGAGCTTGGGAGGGTACAATATAACAATAAACAGACACATTCCCTGCCCATCACCAGCTTACAGTCTAGACTGGAGGAGACAGACATTAATATAAATAAGTAAATAAAGTGACCTCCCTAGAGCTTCATATCTGCTCTGCACACAGTAAGCGCTCAGTAAATACAAGTGATTGATTGATTACTAACCAGCCAGCCCAGATGCTAAACAGAGAAGACCGCAGTCCATTTCGGTCATTTTTTCCACTTCTCCTTAAATTGAACACCCCCCAAAAGGCAACTACATACTACCTGCCTTCTCCCAATCCAGTCAGTGCCCAGCAAATTAAGCCTCTAAATTGCCTTTCATGAATGAGTATCTTATTTATGGGGGCTGGTGAAGAGAGGATTGAGGCAGAGGAAAGGCAATATTTTAATGAGTTACACCTGGAAGTTTACCTCTGTGCCTGCCTCTCAAAGTGTCAGGCCGGGCATCTGAGAAATGGAAATTTCTTGCCTTCCTTGGTTTAATTGAGGAGCATTAAGTAGACTTTAAGGAACTGCAGTTTATGTAAAGGGATTGCCACCGAAACTGTTGCAACTCAGTGTTATCAATATGCTAATTAGTCCTTGTAAAAACAGAGCCCTAGCTTAAGTGATTAACTCCTGCCTTGCTTGAGTTCTTGCCTGCCTTCTTCAACTGTGGCAGTCCTTCCCCCCTCCCCATCTTCCTCCCTCCTTCTAGCTGCTTCCTTTCTCACTTACTCTGGCAGCTTCACAGAGGAAAAAAAAAAATAATGTGTGTTTTAGAAAGCTATGGCAGGTGTAGGGTGGGGAGTTGGGGGAGAGAAGAGATGCATTTTTACCTCCTTAATCAGGATCTACTGTCCTACTAGCTGTATCTTTTTCAGAATAGTCTGATCCCATCATAGGTATCTCATCCTCAGTAAATCGATCAATCAGTGGTATTTTTTGAACACTTACCCTATGCAGAGCACCATACTAACATTTGGAGAGTACAGCATGGCAGATCTGGTAGACATGATCCCTGCCCTCAAAGAGCTTATGATTTAGTGTGGGAGACAGATGTTAAGATAAATTATAGATAAGGGAAAGGGCAGACTATTTGGGTATGTCCATATGTTCTGGGGGAAGTATCAAAGTGCTTAGGGGGCTACAGACCTAAATACAAGGACCTAAGGGAAAGAGAATAAGATGGGGGATGATCTCTCTTTGAAGCTCACAGTAAAGTCCCCAGGGGCTTCCCTACCTCTGCTCTTCTGTCCTCAGGAAACTCTATTTCTGGAAATATCCCCAGTCTAGTAGTAGTTGTAGTGGTATTTATTGAGCACCCACTAGGTGCACTTTACTATACTAATACTGAGAAGCAGCTTGGCCTAGTGGAGAGAGCACAGACCTGGGTTCTATTCCCAGCTCTGCGTCTTGTCTGCTGTGTGACTCTGGGTAACTCACTTAACATCTCTGTGGCATTAAAGCACTCATTTAGCTCCCTCTTCTTATCTACCTCAATGTTTCCTACTACAGCACAGACCACACACTTCACTCCTTTAATGCCAACCTACCACTGTCCCTCAATCTCATCTCTCTCACAGCCAACCACTTTCCCATGTTCTCCCTCTGATCTGGAACTCCCTCCCCATTTATATACAACAGACCTACACTCTCCCCACCTTCAAATTCTTATTAAAATCACATTCCCTCCGAAAGGCCTTCTCTAAGTCCCGTTCCCTCTCTCTCTCCCTTCTGTGTTACCATGTGCTACCTTTTAAGCAATTAATTTTCACCCCACCCTAAGTCTCACAGCACTTATTTTGTATATCTGTAATTTGTTTTAATATCTGTCACCCCTTCTAGACGTTAAGCTCTTTGTGGACGGGGACTGTGTCTACCAACTCTGTTGTATTGTACTGTTCTAAGTGTACCATCGCTGGAGTGCTTTGTGCAGAGCAATGTTCTAAGCATCTGGGAGAGTGTCTAGATTCAGTAGACATGATAGTGTCTGCCCTCATTGAACTTTCAATTTAGTAGGGGAGGCAGACACTAAAAGAAATTACAGGTAAGGGGATGTAACAGAGAATAAATATCAGGAGTAGCCTGGGCAGACCTGCTTTCTGCCCCATCGCTACATATGGTAGGACGTGAGATGCAAGAGAATCTTATCTCTTAGCCCTAGACCTCCAGTCCACCCCTAAAAGTGGCACCAGCTCTGGCCACAGTCAAAGCCAAACTGGACCCAAAGCAACATGAGAAGTAGTGTGGCCTAGTACAAAGAGCACAGGCCTAGGAATCAGAAGGACCTGGGTTCTAATCCTAGCTCTGCCACTTGTCTGCTGTGTGACCCTGGGCAATTCACTTCACTTCTCTATGCCTCAGTTACCTCATCTGTAAAATGGTGATTCAGTACCTGATCATCTCCTACTTAGATTACAAGCCCCATGTATAACTAGTCAGTGCCTAATACAGTACCTTCCATAGTAAGAGCTTAACACATACCATAATTATTGTTGTCTACCGTAAAGTGGTGCAGGGACTGGGATATTTTTCCTATTTTATAGATGGGGAAATGGGAGCTTGGCCGTGGCCCCCAACCCCCAAGCCCGTCACAATACTCAGGAAGGGACGACAGGAAGCAACAGGATCTAACCTGGGCCCGGGAATCCTGGGCCCGGGAATCCTGGCTCCTCCACTTTCATTCATTCATTCAATCATATTTATTGAGCACTTACTGTGTTCAGAGCACTGTACTAAGTGCTTGGGAAGTACAAGTTGGCAACATATAGAGACGGTCCCTACCCATCAACGGGCTCACATTCTAGAAGGGGAAGACAGACAACAAAACAAAACATGTGGACAGGTGTCAAGTCATCAGAATAAATAGAAGTAAAGCTAGATGCACATCATTAACAAAATAAATAGAATAGTAAATATGTACAAGTAAAATAGAGTAATCTGTACAAACATATACAGGTGCTGTGGGGAGGGGAAGGAGGTAGGACGGGGGTGAGGAGGGGGAGAGGAAGGAGGGGGCTCAGTCTGGGAATGCCTCCTGGAGGAGGTGAGCTCTCAGTAGGGCTTTGAAGGGAGGAAGAGAGCTAGCTTGGCAGATGTGCGGTGGGAGGGCATTCCAGGCCAGAGGAAGGACGTGGGCCGGGGGTCGACTGCGGGACAGGTGAGAACGAGGCACAGTGAGGAGGTTAGCGGCAGAGGAGTGGAGGGTGCAGGCCGGGCTGTAGAAGGAGAGAAGAGAGGTGAGGTAGGAGGGGGTGAGGTGATGGACAGCCTTGAAGCCGAGAGTGAGGAGTTTTTGCCTGATTCGTAAGTTGACTGGTAGCCACTGGAGATTTTTGAGGAGGGGAATAACAAGCCCAGAGCGTTTCTGCACAGAGATGCTCCAGGCAGCAGCGTGAAGTATAGACTGAAGTGGGGAGAGACAGGAGGATGGGAGATCAGAGAGGAGGCTGATGCAGTAATCCAGTCAGGTTAGGATGAGAGATTGAACCAGCAGGGTAGCGGTTTGGATGGAGAGGAAAGGGTGGATCTTGGCGATGTTGCGGAGGTGAGACTGGCAGGTTTTGGTGATGGATTGGATGTGAGGGGTGAACGAGAGAGCAGAGTCAAGGTTGTGGGCTTGTGAGACGAGAAGGATGGTAGTGCCGTCTACAGTGATGGGAAAGTCAGGAAGAGAGCAGGGTTTGGGAGGGAAGATAAGGAGTTCAGTCTTGGACATATTGAGTTTTAGATGGTGGGCAGACAACCAGATGGAGATGTCCTGAAGGCAGGAGGAGACACGAGCCTGAAGGGAGGGAGAGAGAGCAGGGGCAGAGATGTAGATTTGGGTGTCATCAGCGTAGAGACGATAGTTGAAGCTGTGGGAGCGAATGAGTTCACCAAGGGAGTAAATGTAGATAGAGAACAGAAGGGGACCAAGAACTGACCCTTGAGGAACCCCTACAGTAAGGGGATGGGAGGGGGAGGAGGAGCCCGCAAAAGATATTGAGAATGAACGGCCGGAGAGATAAGAGGAGAACCATTAGAGGACGGAGTCTGTGAAGCCAAGGTTGGATAGCGCGTTGAGGAGAAAGGGGTGGTCCACAGTGTTGAAGGCAGCTGAGAGGTCGAGGAGGACTAGGATAGAGTAGGAGCCGTTGGATTTGTCAAGCAGGAGGTCATTGGTGACCTTTGAGAGGGCATTTTCCGTGGAATGTAGGGGACAGAAGCCCGATTGGAAGGGGTTGAGGAGAGAGTTGGTGTTGAGGAATTCGAGGCAGCAGGTGTAGATGACTCGTTCAAGGAGTTTGGAAAGGAATGACCTGCTGTGTGACCTTGGGCAAGTCACTTCACTTCTCTCTGCCTCTGTTATCTCATCTGTAAAATGGAGATTAAATCTGTGAGCTCCACGTGGGACAGGGACAGGGTCTAACCTGACAAGCTTGTCTTTACCTCTGCACTTAGTACAGTGCCTGGCACATAGTAAACATAGGTATGTCTGTAATTTATTTATTTATACTAATGTCTGTCTCCCCCTGTAGACTGTAAATTTGTTGTGGTCAGGGAGTGTGTTTATTGTTATATTTTGCGCAAGGTCACCCAGTAGACAAATGGCAGAGCTGGGATTAGAACCTAGGTCCTCTTTACTCCCAGGTCGGTGCTCTTTCCACTAGGTCACACTGCTTCCTGTGAAATTGATCGGATCTGATGAAACCTCTTAGCATTAGTCAGCTCTCTGGAAATGTACACATTACCTGTTTAATTATTGTTATTGCTTATTGGTTCCTAGAGCCCAAATTCCCAGCCTTCTTGTACTGTTGCAGTCTACTCTTCCAAGTGCTTACTGTAGTGCTCTTCACACAGTAAGCGCTCAAAAAATACAATTGGCTGACTGACTCAGCACTTAACCAAATAACATGTGAATAAAAAAGGGGAATTGAGTCCATCTGTTCCTAGGTAAAACCATCCATTTCCTGCTTTTCCTCTTTCAAAGGCTGCCTTTCACCATCCAAGCAGAGAGCTACCTGCCCGAAGCAGGGGGATTAATTAGCGGCCCTCACCCTCCAGTGGGGTGATTCTGCAGCCCACGAAGTTTCTCATTATGGACAGACTTCTCTGAAGGGGACAGAGCCAGCGGCGGGTTGGAAGCCCGCTGGCGGTTTAAACAGTGCTGGCATTAAGCAATCATTTCTACAACAAGGGCAGAGTGTCCCCATTCAGCTCATGCGGTTGATTTCCACTTCTAAGATTCCCTAGTCTGGGCAGGGTGAAGTCCATTGTGCAGGACTGAGAGCAAGCCATAGGGAGGCTGATTTAGTCTTATCTTGTCAGTTTGTTTAATGGTTGTTCAGCTCTGTCCTGTTCAATGGACAGTGATAACTGAGTGTTTACTGGGGAACTGGATTGTATTGTATTATAAGAATTATAGTACAGAATTATACTATACTATAGTATAATTCTGTAATATAGAATTATAAGAAGTATAGCAGCGTGGCTCAGTGGAAAGAGCACGGGCTTTGGAGTCGGAGGTCATCGGTTCAAATCCTGACTCCGCCAATAGTCAGCTGTGTGACTTTGGACAAGTCACTTAACTTCTCTGTGCCTCAGTTACCTCATCTGTAAAATGGGGATTAAGACTGTGAGCCGGCCTGTGGGACAACCTGATCATCTTGTAACCGCTCCAGCACTTAGAACAGTTCTTTGCACATAATAAGCGTTTAATAAATGCCATTATTATTATTATTATTATTTGTTAAGTGCTTACCAAATGCCAAGCACTGTTCTAAGTGCTGGAGTAGATAGCAGGTAATCAGATTGGATACAGTCCCTGTCCCACTTAGGGCTCCTCGTCACATGCTCCCAGCCTGGGACTCTCAGGGTCCCTTGAGGGGAAAATGGTGCTAAAACAAAAGTGCAGTGTATTCTCGGCTCTATGAACCCACCCCTTTTGGAAGACAAGCAGCGTGGCTTAGTTCATTCGTTCATTCAATCGTATTTATTGAGCGCTTACTGTGTGCAGAGCACTGTACTAAGCACTTGGGAAGTACAAGTTAGCAACATATAGAGACGGTCCCTACCCAACAACGGGGTCACAGTCTAGAAGGGGGAGACAGACAACAAAACAAAACATGGAGACAGGTGTCAAAATCATCAGAACAAATAGAATTAAAGCTATAGGTACGCCATTAACAAAATAAATAGAATAGTAAATATGGACAAGTAAAATCAATAGAGTAATAAATCTGTACAAATGTATATGCAAGTGCTGTGTGGAGGGGAAGGAGGTAGGGCGAGGGGGATGGGGAGGAGGAGAGGAAAAAGGGGGGCTCAGTCTGGGAAGGCCTCTTAGTGGAAAGAGCCTGGGCTTGGGAGTCAGAGGTTGTGGGTTCCAATCCTCACTCTGCCATTTGTCAGCTGTGTGACTTTGGGCAAGTCATTTAACTTCTCTGGGACTCAGTTACCTCATCTGTAAAATGGAGATTAAGACTGTGAGCCCCACCTGGGACAACCTGATGATCTTGTATGTACCCCAGTGCTTAGAACAGTGCTTGGCACATTGTAAGCACTTAACAAATACCATAATAATAATTATTATTATTATTGTTATTAAGTGTGGGTGGTCATGCACCCAGCCCACTGGACATTGGGAGGAACTGTAGCTCCCTTTGGAGCCTCTGGATGAACTTTGAAGCTCAGCACAGGGAGGTCTGTGATGGCCGCCCATGGTTTCCAACTCATTCAAGTCCGCGAACCTTTCTGAACCCTAAATTTCCTAACTCTGTTCCTCGACATTGCCTCTTCCTGACAGTTAACTAATCACCCGTCTCTGTGGAATTTAAAGAAAATTGTTCACTCTCCGTCAAAATGCGGGAGCAGACCAGGGGCTGTTGGAGGCTTTCCTAAATATTCCAATGTGATGCTAGAATTACCAAGCAAAAGGAAAGTAAAAACTTGTCTAATGCCGTCAAGTCATCTCCGACCCAGAGCGACGCCATGGACACATCTCTCCTAGAACACCCTGCCTCCATCAGCAGTCGCTCTGGTAGTATATCCATAGTTTTCTTGGTAAAAATCCGGAAGTGGTTTACCATTGCCTCCTTCCACGCAGTAAACTTCAGTCTCTACCCTCGACTCTCTCCCCTTCTGCTGCTGCCCAGCACAGGTGAGTTTTGACTTGTAGCAGATTGCCCTCCACTCGCTAGCCACTGCCCAACCTAGGAATGGAATGGAATGGACAGGCCTCCGCTTGACTCTTCCTCCCATAGTTGAGACTGGTAGAGTACTGGAAACTCTCCAGGTGCGACCCTGTGAGGGGGAAGTAAAAGCTAGGGAACCAAAAAACTAGTCCAATGTGCAATAAGAATGGGTAAAGCTAGAGCAAGGGCAGCCATGGAGGTTTAACATGTACAGGAATTCAGGGCTGTTTGCTACTCAATCAATCAATCATATTTATTGAGCTCTTTCTTATTTATTGAGCTTTTTACTGTGTGCAGAATACTATACTAAGCACTGGGAGAGTACAGTATAACTGAGCTGCTAGGCATGTTCCCTTCTCACAAGGAGCTTTCAGTTTTGAGGGGGTGACAACAATTCAAATGAATTAGGGATATGTACGTAAATGATGTGGGGCTGAGAATAGAGTGAGTAAGAAGTACAAATCCTAGGGCAAGGGTGATGCAGAAGGAGTGGGAGTAAGGGAAATGAGGGGTCAATCCGGGAAGGCCTCCTAGAGGAGATGGAATTTAAATAAGGCTTTGAAGAAAAATGTGAAGAAAAATGGCAGATTTGTGTGTTATCCTTGCACGTGGGCCATGCTAATCTTTCTGAATTATTCTAACTTCAGTGTATGTGCTGCCAAAGCCAGAACAGCAAGATGCAATTGTAGGATATTAATAATGTTGGTATTTGTTAAGCGCTTGCTATGTGCCAAGCACTAAGTGCTGGGGTAGGTACAAGGTAATCGGGTTGTCCCACGTGGGGCTCACAGACAATTCCCATTTTACAGATGAGGTAACTGAGGCACAGAAAAGTCAAGTGACTTGCCCAAAGTCACACAGCTGATAAGTGGCAGAGCTGGGATTAGAACCCACGACCTCTGACTCCCAAGCCCAGGCTCTTTCCACTAAGCAGTTGAGGGTACAGAGATGGGCAGAGATCCATGGCTAAACACCTTGTGTCCTGCTCAGTTATCTTCAGCATTAATAATAATAACAATAATAATAATAGTACTTAAGACTTACTATGTGCCACGCACTATTGTAGGCACTGAGGTAGATAAAAGTGAATCACGTTGGACACAGTCCCCATCCCACATGGGGCTCACACTCTTAATTTCCGTTTTACAAATGAGGTAACTGAGACCCAGAGAAGTGAAGTGACTTGTCCAAGGTCATACAGCAGACATATGACAGAGCCAGGTCCTTCTGATTCCCGGGTCCATGTTCTGTCCACTGATAATAATGATGGCATTTATTAAGCGCTTACTATGTGCAAAGCACTATTATAAGCACTGGGGAGGTTACAAGGAGATCAGGTTGTCCCACGGGGAGCTCACAGTCTTAATCCCCATTTTACAGATGAGGGAACTGAGGCACAGAGAAGTTAAGTGACTTGCCCAAAGTCACACAGCTGACAAATGGCAGAAGCCATGCTGCTTCTCAGAAAGGGGCAAGGGTGGCCCGATGGGTTAGCGTGTTGTAGGCAACCCTCTGTCAGGGTCTCCTCACAGATAAAACCATGATGGTGATGTCCTCTCATCATGGATTATTTTGTAGAGGTCTGGCCAAAGTGCGTGGGTTTAAGGTTCAAATATCCAGCTTCACTGTATGTTGTAAATATTTGAGGAAGAGGATTAAGAGCTAGAAGAGGAGAGTGGTGGCTGTTCCACTTATGATCTGAGAGTACATTTGACTAGAAACCTCCAGTAGAGTTTGCCAAATACTCTATGTATCTAGGTATGTACAACTTCTCAGCGGGTTAAGCTTTGAGTCCTCTCTGTGGCTGCTTCCTTCTGTTGTTGATGATGATGATAATGATGATGATGGTAATGGTATTTGTTAAGCACTTACTATGTGCAAAGCACTGTTCTAAGCACTGGGGAGGTTACAAGGTGATCAGGTTGTCCCATGGGGGGCTCACAGTCTTAATCCCCATTTTACAGATGAGGTAACTGAGGCACAGAGAAGTAAAGTGACTTGCCCAAAGTCACACAGCTGACAACTGGCGGAGCCGGGATTTGAACCCATGACCTCTGACTCCAAAGCCCGGGCTCTTTCCACTGAGCCATGCTGCTTCTCTGTTGTTCTTTGCTCAGCACAGAAGTAACAATAAAAATAACAACAAAAATAATAACTGTGGTATTTTTTAAGCCTTACTACGTGTCAAGCATTGTACTAAGCTCTAGGGTAGAGACAAGATACTCAGGTCCCACATGAGGCTCACAGTGCAAGTAGGAAGGAGAACAAGGATTGAGTCCCTATTTTGTAGATGAGGGGACTGAGGCACAGAGAAGTGAAGTGACTTGTTGAAAGTTCAATAGCGGATAAGTGGCAAAGTCAGGATTAGAACTCTGGTCCTTCTGACCCTCAGGCCTGGGTTCTATCCACTAGCCTACTCTGCTATTCAGTAGTTGCTGGTGAATTTAGATTCTGTTGGGGTAGCATTAGCTGAGCTGGAGGAGCAATCTCACTGCTCTTGGGCTTGCCGTTTGAGGGCCTAATGGAAGAGGTACCAGTTTATCATTGTGAGTTTAGAGGGGCTGAGGACAGTCTTCAAAGAGCTCCGCAACCAGAAAGCTTCCATTTTGGATCTTTTCAGTCCTGATGAAAAGCAATTGTCAAGAGACAGAGGAGGAGCAACTCCTTCACTCCCAGGGAAAAGGCTGCTACACGGACAGGTAGCCTAGGTGTGCCCGGTTGGAACACGTGAACAGGGAACATGTCTCCTAGCTCTTTTGTATTGTATTCTCCCAAGCGCTTAGTACTCAATAAGTGCTCAAAAAGTACCACTGATTGATTGATTGGTCAATTCACCATCTCTAGAATTTTCTGCTCCACTTGCAAAGGGCAAGTCTCTTATCTTTCAGTCCTCGGGCCCAGAGAAAAGAGAAAAATTATCTAATAATAATAGTAATTGTGGTATTAAAGTGCTTACTATGTGTCAAGCACTGTAGAAAGTGCTGAGGTAGATAGGAGATAATCAGGTCCCACATGGGGCTTACAGTCTAAGAAGGAAGGAGAACTGGTATTTGACAGGGTGCCCCCACTTCAAAACCTTGTTGAAGGCATATCTCCTCCAAGAAGCCTTCCCGGACTAAGCCTTCCTCTCCTCTTCTCCCACTACCTTTTGTGTTGCTCTTTACTCGCCCCTTCATTCACCCTCCCTCTCATCTCCACAGCAAATATGGATATGTCTGTAATTTATTCATTTATATTAATGTCTGTCTCCCCCTCTAGATGTGAGCTCGTTGTGGACAGGAATGTGTCTGTTGTTATAGTGTACTCTCCCAAGCGCTTTGTACAGTGCTTTGCCCACAGTAAGCTCTCAATAAATATGAATGAATAAATGAATCCCCATTTTGCAGATGGGGAAACTGAAGCACAGAGAAGCTAAATGCCTTGCCCAAGGTCACACAGCAGAGCTGAAATGCAGCCCACCGACCTAGCTCAGGCCTGGGCATTTTTGGTGCAGTGGATAGAACAAAGGCCTGAGAGTGAGAAAATCATGGTTTCTAATCCCGACTCTGCCACTTGTGTGCTTGTGACCTTGGGCCGGTCCCTTAACTTCTCTGTGCCTCCATTACCTCATCTGCAAAATGGGGAGTAAGACTGTGAGCCCCCTGTGGGACAGGGACTGTGTCCAACCTGATTACCTTGTATCTACCCCAGTGCTTAGAACAGTGCTGGGCACAAAGTAAGCACTTAACAAATACCATAATTATATGGCCATTCCGCAGCAACATCTTTAGTGCTGTGCTGTCCTGCTGTGTGACTGTTTACTCAGCAGGAAGCGTAGGATGGCAGCTCCGCTCCTCAGCACCCTTTTCAGGCTCAGCCCTTAATGTTTCCCCTTTCCTCCCCCACAAGGAAGCAGCTTGGCCTAGTGTATAGAGCTTGGGCCTTGGAGTCAGAAGGACCTGGGTTCTAATCCTAGCTGTGCCACTTGTCTGCTGTGTGACCTTGGGCAAATCACTTCATTTGTCTGGGCCTCGGTTACCTCATCTGTAAAATGGGGATTAAGATGGCGAGCCCCACGTGGGACAAGGACTGTGTCCAACCAGATCATCTTATCTACCCCAGTGCTTAGAACGAGGCTTGACACATAGTAAGCGCTTAACAAATACCATCATCATCATCACCCCCCATGAAAATGCCTTCTGACTCCTGGCTGGGTCTGTCAGCTGCCGACTGAGCTCCTTGGATGCTGAAGACATGTTCCTTGTATGTGTTGCTGTGAGTGAGGAAGTACCACACCGGAAATTGGAATTTAGGGCACATTTTGCCCTTTTGAGATGCCACCAAGGTGCCGCAGTATAAAACATTTACAGCCCAAGTAAGCCCTGGAGCCATTTTTCCCATTTAATTTGGTTTATCAGGAAATTGCCGCTCCCAGCTCTGTTCTCGAAGACAGAGGAGGCTTCTGCGGTGACAGATGCGGCCTTTGATTTGATGAGAATGGTTCACTGACATCGCTTCAACGTGATCCATCGGTCTATTTGGAACTTTTACCCCAGAGGGGAGTATCGGTTGAATAAACATACTCCAAGCCTCCACATAATTATTTACAGTTGCTGAAGTCTCATCTCCAGTGACGGCTTTTATCTAGAGATTTAATAAAAAAAAAGAAAATCTACTTCAGGGAGAATTTCAGAACATGTTCAGCCTTATTGTTACCAAAAGGAAACAGCTTCTCTCTCTTTGAAGCTTCAAGGCATAGGATGAGAGAGAGACATCTGAGTCTCTTCTGTTCTTTGTAGGTCACTGTGACTCCTGGGTTGTGAATCTGAAGTTGGTGACTGTTACTCACAAGCGAACAAATGAATTTTCAGTGTTCAATAGGGTCACCAAAATCAGAGGCCTCTTTAGTGTGAATGGAGCTGGTTAATGGATTTCTGATCCTCCGTACCTCAACCTAGCGATATTTCATCCTGGGATTTCTTAAGCGCTTACTATGTGCCAAGCACCGTACTAAGCACTGGGGTAGATCCAAAAGAATCGGATAGGGCACAGTCCCTGTATCACATGGGGCTCACATAGGTAAGGACTCAGAATATAGTTTATTACTCATATCAATCTGTCAGTCAGTGGTATCTATTGAGAATTTACCAGATGGAGAGCTTGGGAACAATAAAAGTGATTATTAAGTGTTTACTGTATGCATTTGAGAGGGCCTGATGGAAGAGGTGCCAACTTACTGGTTACCCATTTACTGGGATAGACTACCTTGGTAGAAATTAGGCATGATCCCTGCCCTTCAGCAGGCTTCCCTGACTAAGCTCTCATTTCTTTCTCTCCCACTCTCTTCTACATCGCCCTGATTTGCTCCATTTATTCACCCTCCCACCCAACCCCATAGCAGTTATGTGCTATGTACCTATCTGCACTATGTACATATGTATAATTGATTGATTTATTTGTTTATATTAATGTCTGTACCCCCTCTAGACTGTATGGTAGTTGTGGACAGGGAATGTGTCCGTTCACTGTTATATTGTACTCTCCCAAGCAGTTAGTACAGTGCTTTGCACACAGTAAGCAGTCGATACTTGCGATTGATTGAATGAATCAATCGATCATGTACATATCCGTAATCTATATGTATATGTTAGTTTCTGTCTCCCCCTCTAGACTGTAAGCTGACTGTGGGCAGGGAATGTGTCTGTTATATTGTTTAACTGCGGCCTCCCAAGCACGTAGTACAGTGCTCTGCACACAGTAAGTGCTCAGTACCAACAATTGATTATATAAAGCACTTGGGAGAGTATAATACAATAGAATTGGTATACGTGATCCCTACCCTCAAGGGGCTTACAGTCTAGTGAGAAGCTTATCTTTTCTTCATAATCCTTGAAGATTCACTCCAAGGATGTTGAATCCTGGCTTCAACTTCTAGCCCTTTTCCATCTGTATACTCACTGCTTACCCAGCAGTAAGGAGGAAGAGTTGTAGTAGGAACAGCAGTTATTGAGTACTCATTTAAAGCAGTGAACTGTACTTGCTGCTTGGGGAGTACAGAATAATGAAGTGGCATATTCCCTGCCCACAAGGAAGTTATACTCTTAACAGGACAGACCAGCGTAAAAATATTCACAACTAGATAGGTTGAAAATAAAGTGGACATACATAAATATATATATATATATACACACACACACATCTACTTCAGGGAGAATTTCAGAACATGTTCAGCCTTATTGTTACCAAAAGGAAACAGCTTCTCTCTCTTTCAAGCTTCAAGGCATAGGATGAGAGAGAGACATCTGAGTTTCTTCTGCTCTTTGTAGGGCACTGTGTATATATGTGTGTATATATATATATGTGCTTACTATGTGCTAAACACTGTACTAAAGGCTGGGCTAGATACAATATAAGCAGATTGGATACAGTCCCTGTCCCACAGAGGCTCAGAATCTGAGGGAGAGAGAGAGAAGGTATTTTATTTCCATTTTACAGATAAGAAAACTGATTATATAATTATAATTATATATGTGTGTGCTAAGGAGAGTGTAAGTAGCATGGCATAGTGGATAGACCACAGGTCTGGGAGTCAGAAGGTCATGGGTTCTAATCCCGGCTCTGCCACATCTGCTTTGTGACTTTGGGTAAGTCACTTCACTTCTCTGTGCCTCAGTTATCTCATCTGTAAAATGGGAGTTGAGACTGTGAGCCCTACATGGGACAGGGGCTGTGACCAGTTCAACTTGCTTGTATCCATCCCAGTACTTAGTGCCTGGAACATAAGAAGCACTTAATACCATTATTATTATTATTATTATTATTATTATTATTACATTTGGTTGAGGGCATGATGTGGCTCAGGGGGCTGAGAAATCAGTTAGGGAAAACTTGTTGGATGGGGTAGGCTTTTAGGAGAGATTTGGATGTGGGGAGAGCTCTGGTTTAATGTGGGGAGGAAGGGAATCCCAAGCCAGGGGAAATGTTTATGTCATGTGTTGGAAGAAGCATTGTTGAAAGCAAGGTACAGCTAGAAGGTGTCTTGAGAGAAATGAAGAGAGCAAGATGAGAAATAGAGGGTGAATAATAATAATGATGGTATTTGTTAAGCGCTTACTATGTGCCAAGCACTGTTCTAAGCACTAGGGTAGATACAGGTCAATCAGGTTGTGCACAGCCCCTGTCCCACATAGGGCTCACACCCTTATTCCCCATTCAACAGATGGGGTAACAGGCACAGAAAATTTGTGACTTGCCCAAGATCATACAGCAGACATGTGACAAAGCTGAGATTAGAAACCAGGTCCTTCCGACTTCCAGGCTGTGCTCTATCCACTGAGCCACGCTGCTTTTTCAGTTAGGTAAGGTGGGGCCAAATGGAGGAGAGCCTTGAAACTGATTGTGAGTTTTTTGGAGGGGTTTTGTTTGTTCATTTTTTGGTGCAAAGAGGCAAAGGGAGTCAGGGTAAGGTTTTGAGGAGAGGAGAGATGTGGCTGAGCAATGCTTCAGGAGTTGCAGGCGTGTGTTATATAGATTGGAATGGGGGAAGGCTAATACGGTCATCTAGCCATGGCAAGACCAGAGTTTGTACCAGGGAGATAGTCGTTTGGGAGGAGAAGAAGGGGAACCCAACCCATCATCATCTCGTCATCTGAGCATCAACCAAAAGTCCTGTTTTGGTTGGGGTGGTGGCAGCTGCAATAAGAAGCCAGGCTGCAAACAGCAGTATAGAGCCTCACCACCAGCAGATGCAGAAAAGGATTCAAGGTGTAGTCTGCCCTGTCACCTTGCTCGTGGCAGTTGCTCATGCTTCCTCTGCTGCATTTTTGGCTACCGTGGGCCGCAGAAGTAGCAGACACAGCCACCCGGGAATGGCCCCCAATTGTGACCTTCCCCATAGATACTGCTGCTGTCTGTGCCATTGTTGGTGGTGGTATTCCTTAGGTGCTTATTGTGTATCAAGCACTTTTCTAAGCACTGGGTTAGTTAAGTAGGTCACACACAGTCATCGTTGTGCGAGGGGCTCAGCGGGGAAGTAGGAGGGAGAAGTTGTATCCCCGTTTTACAATCCTAGAAACTGAACCCCAGAGACATGAAGTGATTTGCCAAGGTCACACAGCAAGCAACTGGCAGAGCTGAGATTAGAACCCAGGTTCTTTTGATTCCCAGGCCTGGGCTCTGTCTACTAAGCCGTTCTCTTGGTTGACACATTCATACTTTATAAAGGCAAGGTACGCCTCTTGGAATCTGTTTCACTCCATCACAGATGTTGGTAAGTTTTCCGATGGTATTGGGTTGATGGCCCCCGGCCTGCCTCCTACTTGACTGGTAGATCCCCAGCTTCCTCATCACACTGCCTTGCTTGGTACCCATTCTCAGCCAAGCTCAGAAGCAGCGTGGCTTAGTGGAAGGAGCCCGGGCTTGGGAGTCAGAGGTCATGGGTTTGAATTCCAGCGCCACCACTTGCCTGCTGTGTGACTTTGGGCAAGTCACTTTACTTCTCTGTGCCTCAGTTATCTTATCTGTAAAATGGTGATTAAGACTGTGAGCCCCATGTGGGACAATTTGATAATCTTGTATCAACCCCAGTGCTTAGAACAGTGCTTGGCACATAGTAAGCGCTTAACAAATACCATCATTATTATTATTCACTCTCTATTTCTCATCTCGCTCTCTTCGCTTCTCTCAAGACAACCTTCTAGCTGTACCTTGCTTTCAACAATGCTTCTTCCAACACCTGACATAAGTATTTCCCCTGGGTTGAGATTCCCTTTCTCCCCACATTAAACCAGGGTTCTAATTCTGGTTCTGCCACTTGTCAGCTGTGTGACCTTGGGCATGTCACTTCACTTCCCTGTGCCTCAGTTGCCTCACCTATAAAATGGGCTAAGGCTGTGAGCCCCATGTGGGACATGGACTATATCCAACCTGATTATTTTGTATATTCCCCAGCACTTAGTACAGTAAAGTGCCTGGCACATAGTAAGTGCTTAACAAATACCACAGGGAAAAAAAAGTTAGTCACCATTTTCAGCCAGGTGCAAGATATACGGGGCTTAATTATGTTTCAAACTCCAGGATTCTGAGCCCATACATATCCCAGCACCTCACAGAGAGCTCTGAAATAAGCCTATTGCACAAATGAAAACATATTTCTTCCCTCACAAATTTGTTACTGAGACTGGGAGTCAACTCTGAACCTGCTCACCGAGCCTTGTTAGGACTTCTCTGGCACCTGCCACCTCCCTTTTCTCCTCTTCTCTTTCAACTCAGGTGGAAGAGACTGAGGTTTGGACTTCCCTTCTGTTCATTCTGTTTCCTTTGATCCAAGAGAGCATAACCTTACAAGCCTCTCTTCCCTGTCTTCCCCCTTATTTTCCCATCACTGAAGGCAGCACCACCCCACTTCCTGGCTCACAAGCCTATAACCTTGGTGTTATCCTTGACTCATCTCTCTCATTCAACCCACGTATCACTAAAACCTTTCCGTTCAATCTTCCCAACACCTCTAAAATCTGCCTTTTCCTCTCCATTCAAACTGCTCCCACAATAATAATAATGATGGTATTTGTTAAGCACTTACTATGTGCAAAGCACTGTTCTAAGTGCTGGGAGGATACAAGGTGATCAGGTTGTCCCAGGTGGGGCTCACAGTCTTCATCCCCATTTTACAGATGAGGTAACTGAGGCACAGAGAAATTAAGTGGCTTGCCCAAGGTCACACAGCTGACAAGTGGCGGAGTCAGGATTCAAACCCATGATCTCTGACTCCCAAGCCCATGCTCTTTCCCCTGAGCCACGCTGCTTCTCTAATCCAAGCATTTATCCTCTCCTGCCTTGATTACTGTATCAGACTCCTTGTTGACCGGCCTGCCTCATGTCTTTCCCGACTCCAGTCCAAACAATCATTCATTCAATCATATTTATTGAGCGCTTACTGTGTGCAGAGCACTGTACTAAGCTCTTGGGAAAGTACAATACAGCAATAGAGACAATCCCTGCCCACAGTGAGCTCGCAGTCTAGCAAAACTGCTGCCTGGATCAGTTTTCTACAAAAATGTTCAGTCCATGATTCCCCACTCTTCAAGAACCTCCAATTGTTGCCCATCTACCTCCACATCAAAGAGTAACTTCCTACTTTCAGCTTTAAAGTACTCAATCACCTTCCCCACTCCTGTCTCACCTCGCTGCTTTCCCAATACAATTCAGCTTGCACACTGCACTCCTGTAATGCTAGCCTATCCACCGTATTTCAATCTCATCTATCTCAGGGCCAACCTCTTGCCGAAGTCCAGCCTCTGTTCTGGAAAGTCCTCCCTCTTCATATCTGACAGACAATTGACTCTTCCCACCTTCAAAGCTTTATTAATAACCTCCAAGAGGCCTTCCATTAATTCATTCATTCGGTTGTATTTATTGAGCACTTACTGTGTGCAGAGCACTGTGCAGTGTAACAGAGTTGGTAGACACTATTACCTGCCCACAAAACGTTTATAGTCCCGAGGGGAAAAAGGTGACAGGGACCAGATCCTCTAGTCTGTAAACTCCGCATGGGCAGGGATCATGCCTACCTCCTCTGTAGTACCGTCTTCTTCCCAGCGTTTAGTCCAGTGCTCTGCACATGGTCAGTAAATACCAATGATTGACTGATTGGGACCCTAGCCCAATTCTTCTCCCCAAATCATCTACTGTGGGGTGAAGGCACTTGGCACCCACACGGGCAGTTCGACTACAGTGCTGGGGCAAAAGGAGAACATTGACCTGGGGAGGCTAGGCTCAGAGAGGATCTAGATAGCCCATAAAACCGGACGGCAGTTTCGCAAAAGACTTGCACTTTAGAAACCCCAAGTTCCAAAAGGTCCGAGTGTCCAGCTGATCCTCCCATCTCTCCTTCTACAGCCCAGCCCGCACCCTCCACTCCTCTGCCACTAAACTCTGCACTGTGCCTCGTTCTCACCTGTCCTGCCATCGACCCCTGGCCTGGAATGCCCTCCCTCTGCACATCCACCAAGCTAGCTCTCTTCCTCCCTTCAAAGCCCTACTGAGAGCTCACCTCCTCCAGGAGGCCTTCCCAGACTGAGCCCCCTCCTTCCTCTCCCCCTCCTCCCCATCCCCATCCCCCCACCTTACCTCCTTCCCCTCCCCACAGCACCTGTATATATGTATATATGTTTGTACGCATGTATTACTCTATTTATTTTACTTGAACATATTCTATTTATTTTATTTTGTTAATATGTTTTGTTTTGTTGTCTGTCTCCCCCTTCTAGACTGTGAGCCTGCTGTTGGGTAGGGACCATCTCTATATGTTGCCAACGTGTACTTCCCAAGCGCTTAGTACAGTGCTCTGCACACAGTAAGCGCTCCATAAATACAATTGAATGAATGAGTAAATGAATGAATATTCCCTGCCCACAGTGAGCTTACATTCTAGAGAAGCATTGTGGCTCAATGGAAAGAGCATGGGCTTGGGAGTCACAGTTCATGGGTTCAAATTCCGGTTCCACCAATTCTCAGCTGTGTGACCTTTGGCAAGTCACTTCACTTCTCTGTGCCTCAGTTTCCTCATCTGTAAAATGGGGATTAAGACTGTGAGCCCCCCGTGGGACAACCTGATCACCTTGTATCCTCTCCAGCACTTAGAACAGTGGTTTGCACATAGTAAGTGCTTAACAAATGCCATTATTATTATTGGTAGAGGGGCTTACAGTCCAGAGAGTTAAGCCTTCATTTCCTCTTCTCTCACTTCCTTCTGCATCACCCTGATTTACTCCCTTTATTCATCCCCCACCACCACAGTCCCATAGCACTTCTAGATCTATCCATAATTTATTTATTTATATTAATATTAATATCTGGGAAATAATATATTTATATTTCTATTTATATCTGGGGATATGTCTACCAACTCTGATATATTATCATATTGTACTCTCCCAGGCATTTAGAACAGTGTTCTGCACACAGTAAGTGCTCAATAAATATGATTGATTGGGACTGGCCTCCTCCCAGTCAACTGATAGCAGCCCCCACGTAAGGCCCTCCTTAGGGATATCTACTTAGGGTGACTATTTTGTGGAGGGCTCAGATGGGAAATTTAATGGGGTCTCCAGGGTGAGGGGTCCCCGGGAGCCAGGGCAAAAAGGCAGGAAAGGAAGACAGAAAGCTGAGCCCGGTAGCCAACCCCCTTTTCTACTTCCTTGCTTCTATGCCTGGAAGACTTTTTAAGAGGTGAGATTGATTTTTATTAATGTCTGTCTCCCCGTATAGATGGTAAGCTCATTGTAGGCAGGGAACATGTCTACCAACTCTGTTATATTGTACTCTCCCAAGCACTTAGTAATAATAATAATTATGATGGCATTTATTAAGCGCTTACTATGTGCAAAGCACTGTTCTAAGCACTGACAGTGCTCTGCACATGTCAAGTGCTCAGTAAACACCATTGATGATGATGACCCCCAAATTCAGACTATTTGGTCACTTACTGTTCACTGCAACCTAGCAAGCTCCACTTTTTTTTTTTCAATAATAATAATTTACGATATTTGTTGAGTGCTTATTATGTGCCAGGCACTGAACTTAGTGCAGGGTAGATGTACGTTAAGCAGGTTGGACCCACTCCCTGTTCCACATGGGGCTCACAATCTTAATCCCCTTTTTACAGCTGAGGCAACTGAGGCCCAAAGAAGTTAAGTGACTTGCTAAGGGTCACACAGCAGACATGTGGCAAAACTGGGATTAGAACCCACACCCTTCTGACTACAGGCCCATACTCTAGCCACTAAGCTATGCTGCTAGCTAGCAGTATTCCCCAGTGCAGCTCCCTGCCAAAAGTGAGTCTCCATAAAGAGCCCTCATTTGCTTAGATTAATGAAAGAATATGTGTAGTACCAGACACCGTGTAGCCCCGGCTCATTGTAAGTAATACAAATTCAGATTGGCTGGTTGGTTTAAAATATTAGTAGGATAAATTATTTTGAGGAGGAAGAGCAAGACATGATGGAGCGTCATTGATTTTTCAGGACGTAATAAGCGGAAGCATGTGCTCCTTTGATTGGGGCCTGTTCCTCTCATTCCTTTCGTCCTGGCTGAAACCCAGAGAGACTGCCGTTTTTGCTCTTATTCCACAGAAATGGCATCTGTAACAGTAATATCTGTCACTGTGCGAATCCCCGTCGTCCCTCCGGTGTTCACAGTTTTGTCTGTCGCCTTCCTTCCCCAGGTGATGCTTTCGGAAAGGAAAGGCACAGACGAGCTGTATGCGGTGAAGATCCTGAAGAAGGATGTCGTTATCCAGGATGATGATGTGGAATGCACCATGGTGGAGAAACGGGTGCTGGCCCTGGCTGGGAAGCCCCCGTTCCTAACACAACTCCACTCCTGCTTCCAGACAATGGTAACACTGCAACCCCCTCGCACCCGCTCCCCCCATTTCTTTTGCCTTGTTGGGAATCAAGCCTGGGAACTGAGAGTAGAGCTGTGCTGGGGTTCTGGCACATGTGGGTAGAGCCCTGGGCTCTCTAAGTGGTACAGTAGTGCTGTGTGATCTTGAACAACTCACTTCACTTCTCTGGGCCTCAGTTACCTCATCTGGAAAATGAGGATTGGGACCTTGAGCCCCATGTAGGACAGAGCAGCATGGCCCAGTGGAAAGAGCACGGGCTTGGGAGCCAGAGGTCATGGGTTCTAATCCTGGCTCCGCCACTTGTCAGCTGTGTGACTTTGGGCAAGTCACTTAATTTCTCTGTGCCTCAGTTACCTCATCTGTAAAATGGGGATTAAGACTGTGAGCCCCACGTAGGACAACCTGATCACCTTGAATCCCCACCAGCCCTTCGGACAGTGCTTGGCACATAGTAAGCACTTAACAAATACCAAAAAAACCCGCCTCCAAAGTGGGTAGGCCATTCTGTTCTACTTTCTTCACTCTCATTCCCCATCCTCATGAATACTGGAGGAAATCAGGATAAAGTTCCTCTGTTTATAAGAGAGGGCATGTCCTCTTTCCATCTTGTCATGGACTTGAAACAAGGATGAGAAGTGTCTAGGTGTTTTCGTCTTTAAGCTCTGACCCCCGTCTTGGGCTTCACAGGTCCCCTCTGCACTCCAACAGCATGGTCCTCCGGACTTGAGACGTTTTCTTACTTAAAGATAGCCAGAGGAGGAAATGGCCCCCGTGGAGCAAGCTATCTTGAGACACAACTGTTATTCCATTCCAAGTAAACAGCATCAGACATTTCTGCATCTTGGAAAAGGAAAAAAAAATCTTTTTTGAAAACAGCCTGCAGTGAAAGAGTTTTAAGATGTGAACAGTAGAATTTCCAAGTGTTTGTCAATTGGTAATCAGCTGTTATAAGTAGATATTACAATAGTTTTCATGAATATTATAATTTGGATATATTGCTAGCAACTGGCATATCAACCAAGATTGCTGAATTTCAGATGTGGGGCGAATTTTCGTCGGTTTATTATAGAACAGTAATCAAAATGTGGCAAAGGAAATAATTTTGCACAGCTTCTGAAAGGAGGCAGAGTGGAATAATTCCTCGAAGATGTGCTGTAGCTTATCAGCAATCCTTCTTGTAATGTAATCAAAATGTTTAGTAAGGCAGAGAATATTATTCTGTGCCAATCCACTTTGTAATCAATTCACTTTATTTTTTAGAGTATTTGTAAGTGCTTACTATGTGCCAGGCACTGTACTAAGCACTGTGGTAGTTCCAAGCTGATCAGGTTGGACACAGTCCATGTCCCTCATGGGGCTTATAGTCTCATTCCCCATTTTACAGATGTTAACTGAGCAACAGAGAAGTGAAGTGACTTGCCCAAGATCACACAGCAGACAAGTGACTGCAAATGAAGAAACGCCACATATGGCCTGCAAGCCACCATACTTTGGCATATAATAATTATGGTGTTGGTTAAACACTTACTGAGTGCCAAGCAAAATACTAAACACTGGGTGGATACAAGATAATCAGGTTGGACACAATCCGGGTCGGACAGAGGAGCGTTTAATCCCATTTTACAAATGAGGGAATTGTATCACAGAGAAGTGAAATGACATGCCAAAGATCGCACAGCAGGGAAGTGGCAGAGCTGGGATTAGAACCCAGGTCCTCTGACTCATAAACCATACTATTTGCACTAGGCCATGCTGATTACCATATATGGTACAATGTTTACATTCGGTTAGCATATATTCTATCTGCCCCAGCTCTTAACGCAGAGCTTGGCCCATAATTAGTACCTATCAAATGCCACAATAATTAGTAGTATATATATATATATATATATATATATATATATATATATATATATATATATATATATATGTTATTAGGACACCTGGGTTCTGAACCCAGCTCTTTCTCTTGCCTGCTTTGACTTGAGCAAGTCACTTAACTTCTCTCAGATTCCTCATGTGTAAAATGGAGATAAGATACCTGTTCTCCATCCCCTTTATACTATGAGCTCAATCAAGCAATTAATTGTATTTATTGAATGCTTACTATGTGCAGAACACTGTGTTAAGCTGTTGGGAGAATACGGTATCCCAACAATATAATAGAGTTGAGACACACATTCGTTGCCCACAGGGAGCTTGCAGTCTAGAGAGGGAGACAGACATAAATATAAATAAATAAATTATGAATTTGTATATATATAAACTGTGGGGCTGAGGGAGGGATGAATAAAGGGAGTGAATCAAGGCAGTGCAGAAGGGAGTGGGAGAAGACAAAATGATGGCTTAGTCAAGGAAGTCCTCTGGGAGGAGATGTGCCTTCAATAGGTGGAAAGAATAATTGTCCTATATAAACAGAGAGGATGTTCCAAGCCAGAGGCAGGATGTGGGCAATAATCAGAGGCAAGATAGACAAGTTCAAGGTACAGGAAGTATTTAAATGAGAGCAGCGTGCAGGCAGTGATGTAGTAAGAGTGGGCAAGGTGATTGAGTGCTTTAAACTGATTGTAAAGAGTTTCTTTTTGATGTGGAGGTGGATGGGCCACCACTAGAGGTTCTTGAGGAGTGGGGAATCATGGACTGAACATTTTTATAGAAAAATGATCCAGGCAGCGGAGTAAAATGTGGACTGGAGTTGGGAGAGACAGGAGGCAGGGAGGTCAGCAAGGCGGCTGATAAAGTAATCAAGGTGGGCTAGGATAAATGTTTGGATTAAGGTGGATTAAGGATTAAGATCAGATTTTAGTGGTGTTGTGAAGGTTGAACTGACAGGATTTAGTGATAAATTGAACGTGTAGGTTGAATAAGAGAGAGGAAACAAGAATAATGTCAAAGTTAAAGGTATATCAGACAGGAAGGATGGTGGTGGTGTCTACAGTAATGGGAAAATCATGGGAGGACAGGGTTTGAGTGGGAAGATAAGAAGTTCTGCTTTGGACATGTTTGGACGTGCTAGGTTAGAGGTGTCGTTGGGACATCCAAATGGAGATGTCTTGAAGACAGGAGGAAATGCGAGACTGCAGAGAGAAAGAGAGAGATCAGGGCTGGAGGTGTAGATTTGGAAATCCTCCTTCTAGAGGTGGTACTTTAATGCTTACTTTATGCCAGGCACTGTTCTAAGCACTGGGGTGGATGCAAGCAAGTCCAATTAGACACAGTCCCTGTCCCTCATGGAGCTCACAGTCTTAATCCCCATTCTTTACACATGAGGAAACTAAGGCACAAAGAAGTGAAGTGACTTGCCCAAGGTCACACAGCAGACAAGTTGTAGAGGTGGTATTAGAACCTGGGTCTTTCTCCCAGGCCCGGGCTCTATTAGGTCACACTGCTTCATTGTAGCACCTGGTGCTTTTTTCACTGTTGCCTCCTTATTTCACAATCTTTGTGGAAATTCTGTTCAAACCGAGGCAATCCCTTCCTGATCGCAGTGCACCCTGTGAGTCTGTCGGCAAATATTTCTGTTAGGATGGAACAATTATCTGAGGCTTTGTTAGCTATATTCTTACATCGTTTCCTCTGTCTTCCTTTCTTTCAATTTGCCAGTCTCAGTTCACCACACAGCAGCCGTTCTGTTATCTAGATACACTCAGTATTTAGGGACCTAAATATATTTTATTCTTCCATAACATGCGTTTTTCACTCTACATTTTGGATGCAACGCTGTTAAGGGAATAGAGAACGTTTTTGCAACATGTATCTTTCTGGTTAGAACATGCTGTCAGGGTAAACCGTTGTCAATCAATTGTATTTATTGATCGCTTACTGTGTGTAGAGCACTATATTAAGCACTGGGGAGAGTACAATACAACAAACTGACACATTCCCTGCCCACAACAAGCTTAAAGTCTAGAGGTTGTGTGTTAAGGTTTGGCACCGATTAAGATGCATTTTTCATGCTACGAGTTTTGATTTATGTGGGTTTTGTCAGAGACATGATCCCCATGTCCTAGAAGAACTGTGTATCAGCTGAATGGATTGATTTCTTTCCTTCGATTAGGACAGGCCTACTCCCTCCTATTTCAAGCCCTTTTTTCACAGTGTGTCAGGTGAATGAAGAAGCAGGTAAGGGAAAAGCTAGTTAACTTACAGAGGGACCCTGGATTGGCTTCATAGTCTGTTTCTATAGCCTTTCCTTCTAGAAATTGGCCAAGGTTGGGCATAGATTCAGCTCTTCAAGTTAATAGCTAGTGGAGCAGTCATTTTGGCTTGGATAGAGAAAGTAAATATTTCCACTGGATTTACAGTCGACCATAAATAGTTCTGGCTTGTTTATGAGATGGGATTGTTGACGGTCAGAGATTAGGGCCTTACTGCTTTGAAATGAGGTGAACAATTTGTTAATTTACCAAACAGAATGTTGCAGACTCTAGAAGAAGTAAAGTTGTTTGCCTGCCTCTGAACGACCACTATATATAACTGCTGATGCAGCTCTGGATCTGTGAGTGATGCCTAACATTCTATCTAATAACTGCAGGAAATTCAATTTCCCTCTTCCCTGCCCTTCCCATTTCTCTCTCCAAAACACAAACTGGAAGTGAAATTCTCTGCTCTATCTGAAAACAGCATAGAAGCACAGTGAGGTAAAAAAAGGCCATCTTAATCTGGCAAGGATCTCTGCCCTTCTTGCCTCGCTCTGATTCTGTGATGCTTTTGAGTGAAGCTGAGAACTCCTGCTTCCTGAGGGTGGAGGAGAAAGAGTCTGTCGAGGCTTCTGCTTAGGCTAGAATCCTAGATCCCTCACCAGTTACGATTTGGGGATTTAAAAATCTTGCATCAGTTTTCAGCAAAATGGGTGAACTTTTTGAAATGATTGAAGAAGACTCTAAGGAAAGGAGTTCAGAGGCGTGCTAAATAGTCAGATGTATTTAGCTTACAACAACGTGCTGTATGGAGAAAGGGAGATGGCTATTGTTCAACCTAAATTGGACACGTGTCACTGAAGTTGAATAGCCACTACCCCAGACAGCAGAGCAAGCTTTTACTTCTGCAGCTTCTTGCAAAGACTAATAAACATATTGCAACTCCTTATTTAGTTAATGTTGTGAAGTAATTCTTTTCATTACTGACTGTAATAGAACATAAATAATACTGCTTTTAATCACCATAACAGAAAATGGATAATACTTTAATGATTTTTAGTGTTACTGAATATTGCACATAAAGGAATTCTATATTTATTTTTCCAGAGGTTTTGGAACAGACTCTAATTTTGTAACGTGAAGTCTACAGGAAAACAATTCCCCGTTATTCCCCATTTGTGATTCACCCACATTTTCAAAAACATATTATGGCTGCATCTTGGGCTACGACTGCACCAGAAACAGAGAAATGGGTTTTGTCTGAATGCTAAGCCAAGGTGGAAGACAAATTTGAAAACCCTTCTTGTGGACGAGTTGTGGATTTTTGAACGGAGTTTAATTTCTCCACACAGAGAGCACCCAAGTAATGTCCTTTCCTCTCCGTCTGTTAGACACCCAATTTTCTTCTGTGTTAGTGGCAGGTCCCCATCTGCCCATTAAAAAAAATTTAAAAGCAAGTGTTTTCTTAAGTGAGGTGAAGAAAAGTGATATTTTTAGTTTGGCTTTCTGTCAGATGTCTGTCTTTATCTGTTGAGATAGCATGAGCCCTGGCCCGAGTGTCAAATGCCACTGTGGCAAATCACTTAAGCAGTCTGTGCCTCCATTGCTGAAAATAAGGATGGTCATTCTGACCCCTACTTACATTCTGAGTAAATTGAAAAAATGAATTAGGTAGTAGACTGTAATCTCCTTGAGGGCAGGGAGCATTGTGGTATTGGGTGAGCACTTACTATGTGCCAGGCACTGAACTAAGCGCTGGGATCAATGCAAGCAAATCGGGTTGGACAAAGTCTCTTTCCCACATGGGGCTCACCATCTTAATCCCCATTTGACAGATGAAGTAACTGAGGCACGGAGAAGTAAAGTGACCTGCCCAAGGGCACAACAGCAGACAGGTGGCAGAGTCAGGATTAGAACCTAGGTCCTTCTGACTCCTAGGACCCTGTTCTATCCACTAGGCCATGCTGCTCTCTGGTATCAACCCTATTCTACTCTCCCAAGGGCTTAGTACTATATTCTGTCTATAGTCAACACTCAGTAAATACCTGATGGATAGTATTAGTAAAAGTAATAATAATAGTCGTAATAATAGCATTCATTGAGTTCCCACTTGGTGTGTATACTAGGCATTTGGAAAGTTCAGAATAATGAAGTGACGCATACCCTGTCCACAAGGATCTTACATTTGCAATGCTAATGCGGGAAGGCAAACAAAAAGATATTTACACCCAAAGATTTAAAAAACAAATAAAGCAGACATATATGCTCAGCCAAGTGCTAAATTCTACTCTGTTATGTAGTACTCACCCAAGCACTTAGTACATATGAAGGGATGAATTGACTTAGGGTACTGAGATATTGTCTGGAAAAATCTTGAACACCTCAAATGAAAATTGCAATTGAAGGCATTTTAGAAAGTGTGCCTTTAAGAGTAACCAGCATGCTGAACAGTAGGGTCATGGCAAATAATAATAATGGCATTTATTAAGCGCTTACTATGTGCAAAGCACTGTTCTAAGCACTGGGGAGATTACAAGGTGATCAGGTTGTCCCACAGGGGGCTCACAGTCTTAATCCCCATTTTACAGATGAGGTAACTGAGGCACAGAGAATAAGAATAATAATAATAATAATAATAATGATGGCATTTATTAAGCGTTTACTATGTGCAAAGCACTGTTCTAAGCGCTGGGGAGATTACAAGGTGATCAGGTTGTCCCACGGGGGGCTCACAGTCTTAATCCCCATTTTACAGATGAGGTAACTGAGACACAGAGAAGTGAAGTGACTTTCCTAAAGTCACCCAGCTGACAATTGGCGGAGCCGGGATTTGAACCCATGACCTCTGACTCCAAAGCCTGGGCTCTTCCCACTGAGCCACGCTGCTTCTCTGTCTATTGTCCTGGTATTTGAAGAGGATTCTGCTTGGCCTAGTGGCTAGAGCGTGGGCCTGGGAGTCAGAAGGACTTGGGTCTAATCCTGGCTTTGCCACTTGTCTGCTGTGTGACCTTGGGCAAGTCACTTCACATCTCTGGACCTCCGTTTCCTCATCTGTAAAATGGGAATTGAGACTGTCCCTGGGGGATAGGGACTGGGTCCAACCTAATTTACTTGAATCCACCCCAGGGCTTAGTACAGTTCCTGGCACACAGAAAGTTTTTAACAAATACCACAATTATTATTAATATTTTTTGAGAGAAAGGAGTAAAACTAAAAAATTCAGTCACGAACAGCACCTCAATACACTGTGAAAATATATGCTGACAATTTTCTGATGGAGGGATGCCCCTGTTTACATTTTTGGCTTTCATTTCTCTTATTCTTTAAAAGATGAAACAGAAAGACCCTCGCTCCAACTCCAGTGGCTGTGCACTGGGCAGTCCTCACCTGTTGCTTCCCAGAAAATAGCAGCTCTGCCACCTCACTTGTAGTTCAACTTGTATCTGAACTTCTTGTTTCTTCTACTTATGTAGAATTAGTCACCACACTTCAACACATCCAAGAGCAGCTCCTTTGGAATCCTACTCTTTCCTGTGCTCACATGTACGCTTGACTTAGTGGATCGAGCACGGGCCTGGGGGTCAGAAGGACATAGGTTCTAATCCCGGCTGTGCCACAAGTCTGCCGTGTGACCTTGGATGAGTCACTTCCCTGGGCCTCAGTTCCCTCATCTATAAAATGGGGATTAAAAGTGTGAGCTTCATGTGGGACAGGGACTGTATCCAACCTGCTTAACATATCTACCCCAGTGCTTAGAACAGTGTGTGGCACATAGTAAGCGCTTAACAAGTACCACAGTTATTATGTACTCCAGTGGTCAAGAGTTGCAGTGAGTAACATGAGTAACAGTGCTTTTTCTGCTGTTCTTGGCTCAGCCCACATTTATGGTGGTTGTTTCCACCCCAAAGGGGCTCCATTTTATCCTTTTCCATCCTGAATTTCATTGCATTTTCATAGTACCATTTCTCAAGTATGTCATTCTGAATTCCATTTCTGCTTTCCAAAGCGTAAGCTGCCCTGCACCTTTTAGTAAAACCTGAAAACACAATTAATGCACTCAATTCCTTAGTCCAGATAATCAATGAATCCCCATCCTCCCCTGCCCTACCTCCTTCCCCTCCCCACAGCACTTGTATATATTTGTACAGATTTATTACTCAATTTATTTTACTTGTGCATATTTACTATTCTATTTATTTTGTTAATGATGTGCATATAATAGAATCTATAGAATCTATAATATATAATATATATTATTATATCTATTATTATATGATATATTAATATATATGATTATATAATGTAGAATCTATATAGATTATAGAATCTATAATTCTGTTTGTTCTGACGATTTTGACACCTGTCTACATGTTTTGTTTTGTTGTCTGTCTCCCCCTTCTAGACTGTGAGCCCATTGTTGGTTAGGGACCGTCTCTATATGTTGCCGACTTATACTTCCCAAGCGCTTAGTACAGTGCTGTGCACACCGTAAGCGCTCAATAAATACGATTGAATGAAAGACATGAAAAGAACTGGCCCAAAGCTCACTAGGCTCTTATGCTCCTCTCAGGTCGATGGAACCTCCATTAATTAACTGATCTTTTGGTGTGAACTTAGAGCTACGTATATGGCCACTAACCAAGAGAATGGTCAAAGACCATGGCTGTCCAGCTAGTCAGTAGGGACGCCCTGTGGGACAGAATTTAAAGCCGTTCCAAAATCTAAATGGATTCCATCTAGCGTTTGTTCTCCCGTCTCCAAGGCCCGACACTATCAGCAGGAGAGAGTGAATGTGTTTGGCATGGTTTACTCTCTACAAAGCCACATTTGCTGTTTTTGAGATTTTCTGTTCATTTAGGCAGTTGGCTGGCTTATATTTAGAAAATAAAATATATTTATAAAATAAATAAGCATAAATATTTATAAAATTAAATTAAATTCACTCCTTGTGACATCTACCATTCACTGAATATGCCTAAATGTGTTTTGTAGATCACTTTACTGCATACGATCCTTTTCAGCCATGCCATGTAATTACCTTGCATTAGCTAACCAAACAGAATATGCTCTCCATTAAGATAAGAATACAGAAGCTGATTTGCATTGGGAATGGCTTCAAATGAGCCCTAAATTTTTCCCGTTTACCTGAAAAAATACAATTGAAAACCACCCAAAGTTTCCTACTGTGAGAGAAGTCAGACTTTATCCTCTAGACTGTAAGCTCCTCGTGGAAAGGGAGTGTAACTAGAAGCTGTTAGTGATCTCATTATGCAAATTACCACCTCTATTGGATAATATCCAAATCTACATCTCCACCTCTGATGTCTGTCCTCCCCGCTGTCCTCCCCCCGACTTTCCCATTGCTGTAGTCGGCACCACCACCCTTCCTGCCTCACAAGCCCATAACCTTGGCATTATCCTTGACTCCTCTCTCTCATTCAACCCATATGTTGCCAATTTGTACTTCCCAAGCGCTTAGTACAGTGCTCTGCACATAGTAAGCGCTCAATAAATGCAATTGATGATGATGATGATGTCTCTCCCTCTCTGCAGTCTGGCATTTCCTCTTGCCTTCAATACTAATAATAATGATGGCATTTGTTAAGCGCTTACTATGTGCAAAGCACTGTTGTAAGCGCTGGGGGGGATTCGCTCCTTCTAGACTGTGAGCCCCATGTTGGGTAGGGACCGTCTCTATATGTTGCCAACTTGTACTTCCCAAGCACTTAGTACAGTGCTCTGCACACAGTAAGTGCTCAATAAATACGATTGAATGAATGAATGAATACAAGGTGATCAGGTTGTCCCACATGGGGCTCACAGTTTTAGTCCCCATTTTACAGGTGAGGTAGCTGAGGCTCAGAGAAGTTAAGTGACTTGCCCAAGGTCACACAGCAGACATGTGGCGGAGTCAGGATTCGAACCCATGACCTCTGACTCCAAAGCCCATGTTCTTTCCACTGAGCCACCGTGCTTCTTCCTTCTTCAGGACATCTTTACTTGGATGTCCTCACCTCACTTCAAGCTCAACATGTCCAAAACTGAACTCCTTATCTTCCCACCCAACCCCTGTCCTCCCCCGTGACTTTCCCGTTGCTGTAGTCGACACCACCACCCTTCCTGCCTCACAAGCCCATAACCTTGGCATTATCCTTGACTCCTCTCTCTCATTCAACCCACATATTCAATCCATCAGTAAATTCTGTCGGTTCCACTTTCACGTCACTAAAATCCGCCCTTTCCTCTCCTTCCAAACTGCTACCATGTTAATACAATCACTCGTCATATTCCACCTGGATTACTGCATCAGCCTCCTTGCTGACTTTCCAGCCTCCTGTCTCTCCTCACTCAAGTCCATACTTCACTCTGCTGCCTGGATCATTTTCCTACAAAATCGTTCCGGACATGTCACTCCGCTCCTCAAAAAGCTCCTGTGGTTTCCCTTCCACCTCCACGTCAAACAGAAACCTCACCACTGGCTATAAAGCACTCCACCACCTTTCCCCTTCCTGTCTCACCTCACTACTCTTTCTAGAACTCAGCCTGAGCTATTCGCTCCTATAGTGCTAACTTTCTCACTGTGCCTCACTTTCGCCTGTCTCGCCACTAACCCCTGGCTCACATCCTACCTCTGGCCTGGATGGCCTGGAATGCCCTCCCTCCTCAAACCTGACAGACAATTTATCTCCCCGACTTCATCAATCATCAATCGTATTTATTGAGTGCTTACTATGTGCAGAGCACTGTACTAAGCGCTTTTCAAAGTTTTATTGAAAGCACATCTCCTCCAAGAGGCCTTCCCAGCCTAGGCTCCCTCTTTCCCCTTCTCCCACTCCCTTCTGTGTCACCCTGACTTGCTCCCTCTATTCTTCCTCCCTCCCAGCCCCACAATGCTTATGCACATATCAGTAATATATTTATATGTAATGATGTCTGTCTCCCCCCTCTAGACTGTAAACTTGTGGACAGGGAATGTGTCTGTTTATTGTTGTATTGTACTTTCCCAAAAGCTTAGTGCAGTGCTGTGCACACACAGTAAGCACTCAATAAATATGATTGAATGAATGAATGAATCTCTCCCAAGCAGTAAGTGCAGTGCTCTATACACATATAAGCACTCAATAAATCATCATCATCATCATCAATCATATTTATTGAGTGCTTACTATGTGCAGAGCACTGTACTAAGCGCTTGGGAAGTACAAATTGGCAACACATAGAGACAGTCCCTACCCAACAGTGGGCTCACAGTCTAAAAGGGGGAGACAGAGAACAAAACCAAACATACCAACAAAATAAAATAAATAGGATAGATATGTACAAGTAAAATAAATAAATAAATAAATAGAGTAATAAATATGTACAACCATATATACATATATACAGGTCAAATGCTCAGTACAGTGCTGTGCACACAGTAAGTGTTCAATAAATATGATTGAATGAATGAATGATTGATTGATTAATTGATCCTCTCACATTAGTGGACAGAGGTCGATAACATACTTTTTTATTTCAAAAAGGCCCAGGCACTCCCTGACACCTTTTTTTTAGAAACACAGTTGGCCCCTCTGATTTCTGGTCCTCAGTCTGTGTCTTCGACTTATCAGCTTCATCATTTACATTCTTCTTTTTCGTTTTCAAAGCTGTTTCCCTAAATGACGATCTATTTTTACAACTTTCTCTTTCTGGCATGGCTTCCTGCATCTGCGTCGCAGGTTCTTTGAATTGAGAAGCAAACAAATATTTTGATGGGAGTGAATGGCCAGCTTGTACAACAGGATTTTTCATTGTGAAACTGCAGATAGGCAAAGATCTTTAAACGGGAGTTAGCACTAGGGGAGATTCTGCTCTTTTCTCATCTGGGGAAACCTCTTTGAAGTGTCTCCCCTTCTAATCTGTAAACTCCTGGAGGGCAGCGAACATGTCTACCCACTCTGATGTAGTGTACTCTCCCAAGTGCTTAGTACAGTGCTCCGTACACTGTAAACACTCAATAAATATGATTGATTGATTCTACCAGCTCTATTACACTCTCCGAAGTGTTTAGTACAGTGCTCTGCACACAGTAAGTGCTCAATAAAGACTACTGATTGGTTGATGTGGATCCTGAGATATGCCAGCCTTGCAAATAAGAGCCTGGCACTGTACTAACCAATGGGATACTAGCTAATTGGGTTGGACACAGTCTATGTCCCACATGGGGCTCACACTCTTAATACCCATTTTAGAGATGAGGTAGCCGAGGCACAGAGAAGTTAAGCGACTTGCCCAAGGTCACAGAACAGACAAATGACAGAGCCGGGATTAGAACCCTGGTCCTTTTGACTCCCAAGCCTATGCTCTATCCACTAGGACATGCTGCGTCTCTAAACAAAGCATTAAAAGAGAGCATGTGTTTATTTCTCACAGCACGTAGCTGTAGTGGTGGGGTTGTGAGGGGGTGGAGGAGGTTGACTGGTAAAACAGTTCAAAGTATTTGCACATTAAGAATTTTCCAGCTCTGACTGACCCTTGGAAGGCCTATCAACTCTGTTATATAAATAAATAATAAATAATGATGGCATTTGTTAAGCGCTTACTATGTGCAAAGCACTGTTCTAAGAGCTGGGGGGGATACAATGTCAAGTTGTCCCACGTGGGGCTCACAGTCTTAATCCCCATTTTTACAGATGAGGTAACTGAGGCTCAGAGAAGTTAAGTGACTTGCCCAAGGTCACACAGCAGACTTGTGGTGGAGCTGGGATACGAACCCATGACCTCTACTCTCTCAAGTGCTTAGTATAGTGCTTTGCATACAGTAAGTAAATGCCATTGATTTTTAAAATGGTGATTCTTAAGTGCTTACTTTGTGTGCAAACCACTGTTCTAAGTGTCAGATGACACAAGGTAATCAGGCCGGACACAACCCCATCCCTCATGGGGCTCATGATCTAAATAGGAGGGAGTAAGATTTAATCTTCATTTTATAGAAGAGGGAACTGAGGCACAGAGAAGTGAAGTGACTTGCCCGAGGTCACACAGCAGACAAATGGCAGCATCAGGATTAGAACCCTGGTCCTTGCACTTCCACTAGGTCATGTTGCCTCCCAGTCAATTGATTGATTGACTGAGGGTCACTCGCTTCAGGTGCATAATAATAATGACAATTGTGGTATTTGTTAAGCACTTACTGTGTGCCAGGCACTGTACTAAGTGCTGGGGTGGATACAAGCAAAATTGGGCTGGACAGAGTCCCTGTTCCATGTGGAGCTCACAGTCTTAATCTCTGTTTTACAGTTGAAGTAAGTGAGGCCCAGAGAAGTTAAGTGACTTGCCCAAGGTCACACAGCAGCTTTGTACCAGATTGGGGATTAGAACCCAGGATGTTCAGACTTTCAAGCCTGTGTTCTCTCCACTAGACCATGCTGCTTTTCATAGGCAGTGATCATGTCCCCAACTACTCTTCTCTCCTCCATGCCCCAGAGTTTTGTGGGACATTGGTGCAGAGTAGGGGACTGGTAGTCGTGATGGCAGAGGGGGAGTTTCTTCCCAGCACTGTGGTGGCCAATCCAAACTTTAGGGAGGTGAAAAAATCTAAATTCTACCCAGGCAATGTGAGGGAGGTAAGGAGTCCAGCAGCAGATGAATAACACTTCTATTTTAATCTGGAGCCTCCCAAATAGAGCTGTGGCTACCCTAAACTGCATCGCCATTTCTTTTGTAAAGATTCTGAAAACACTTTCCCATCCCATCAAAGAAGGTCTCTCTTTGATGCTGAATTGTCCTTCCCAAGCGCTTAGTACAGTGCTCTGCACACAGTAAGCACTCAGTAAATACGATTGAATGAATTGTAAGGGAGCGGGGCTTGACCAGAGAGATTCCCTTCAAGGCCCTACTAAGAGCTCACCTCCTCCAGGAGGCCTTCCCAGACTGAGCCCCTTCCTTCCTCTCCCCCTCGTCCCCCTCTCCATCCCCCTCATCTTACCTCCTTCCCTTCCCCACCGCACCTGTATATATGTATATATGTTTGTACATATTTATTACTCTATTTATTTATTTATTTTATTTGTACATACCTATTCCATTTATTTTATTTTGTTAGTATGTTTGGTTTTGTTCTCTGTCTCCCCCTTTTAGACTGTGAGCCCCCTGTTTGGTAGGGACCATCTCTATATGTTACCAACAGCGCTTAGTACAGGGCTCTGCACACAGTAAGCGCTCAATAAATACAATTGATTGATTGATTGATTGATCACCATGGGCAGCCTATTTCCCAAGACTTTGGAATATTCTTATTGGCCTCTCTGTTCTTAGCCCTCAAAGTCATTCAACTGATAAATACAGCCACTTTCTGCTCCTCAGTATCTCATATATCTACCCTCTCCTCCCTCTTCAGCCACCAAATTTTCTGCTCAAGTTCTGATTAGGTCAGACCTTGATTATTGTAGGACTCCTCCTTGTTGGTCTTCCCCTCTGATCTGTCCCAAAGGCTGATATTAAAACCATCTTCTTGACACCTGTCAAGGTACCACCTGATGAAGATGATTTTGATGGAGTTGTAGAATACAAAGTTATTTTTCCAGAATTATCGGGAGTGTTTTCCTCATTGTTTCCTCTCCTCTCTTGGGACTGTTTTTATGTCCTTCCGACAAGAGTTCAATTTATAGCACCATTTATGATCTATTTGCATCTAGCAATGCTACTAATTTGATTTGTAGGAGCAGTAAAAGTTTTAGTGGATGATGAATTCAGTTCTAGCTCCCCTTGCAATCAAGAAAATGGCAAGGCATGATGTAAGTTAAGTGGATCTCAGAATCATTTCTTAAAGAGAATCCATGCCTTGTTTTTGCTGAGAGACATTGGGGGTAGGTGTAGAAATCAGAGCAGAAGTGTAAAATAAGTGTTCCCAAAGTCTTCATTTGAATAGCTGGCATTTTCCTCCAAAAAAAAAATTTTTTTCTTTGCTGTCATTGTTTTTTTTTTTAACAGAAAAGTGTGTTCAGTCACCCTCAGCCCTGGTCAGACCGTTAATGGACTTTGTGTCCTCTAAACTGTAAGCTCACAGTGGGCAGGGAATGGGTCTGTTATATTGTCATGTTGAACCCTCACAAGCGCTTAGTACAGTGCCCTGCACACAGTAAGTGCTCAATAAATATGATTGATTGATTGTGTCCAGGATTCCCACCACATTTTAAAGAGGAGTTAAAGGAGCTGGATAGGGTCCAAAGGCAATCCATTTCATGCAAAGTTTTTGCTACAAAAAATAGTAAGCACTCAATAAATACCTTTGATTGATTGATTACATTAAAGCATTGTTGGGGAAATTATGTGGAGCCTCTAAGAATTAAGTCTTGCAATAAGGAGAAGAGGAGAATAAAGAGAATTTAAAAGAAGGGGGAGAAAAGGAGAGGAAAAAGAAGAGGAAGGCAAGAGGGCCTTTGAGACTGCATCTGTTACTTTAACTGCTTTCAAAAAGCAGGCCGTGAATTAACTCCTCCTCCCTGCTGCATTGCCACTCTCCCACCTTCATTCTCTATCCCTGGCACAAGTCCATCTTTGTGAGGAACTCCTCATTCCTGTTGCATTGCCACATTCTCATTTGGCTCCTCTTCCTTCTCCTCCTCCTCTTCTTCCTCTTTCTCCTCCTCTCCTTCCTCCTCCTCCTCCTCTCCCTCCAGCATGTGCCGCTATCAATCAGTCAATCAATAAATGGTATTTGTTGAGTGCTTACTTTGGGCAGAGAACTGTACTAAGCACTTGGAAGAGTACAATACAACGGAATTAGCAGACGTGTTTACCGTTATGTGGTACAAAAAAAAAAACCCTTTTAGTTCTTCCTCAAAAATCGGGTGGGGCAGTTACAAGGTGGAAGCAATTATGTGAGGGAATATTGTAGGTCCTGGGAAAAAAGACTAAAAGGAGTTGGCGTTGGTTAACATAGAGGAGAGAAGGTTATGGGATTGCTTAACAGCCTTCGTTTAATTAAAACTTCAAATAAATGAAAGGTTTTTATGAGGAGAATGCTGGACAGCTCTCCATGTCCACTGAGAGCTGAACAAGAGGAATCAGCCCTGAAGCTGGAGTGAATTTAGCTGGACATAATATGAGAATAATAATAGTTGTGGTACTTGTTAATTGCTTACTATATGCCAGGCTCTGTACTAAGTGCTGGGTTAGGTATAAGATAGGTACAAGATTGTCAGATTGGAGTTGTACCTAACCCAGGTACAAGAATAATCGGATTGGACAAAATCCCTGTCTCACACAGGGCTCCTAATTGTAATACCCATTTTACAGATGAGGCACACAGAAATGACTTGGCCAGCAGACAAGTGGTGGAGGAAGGATTAGCCCCCAGCTCCTTCTGACTCCCAGGCCTGACTTCCATCTACTAGGCCACGCTGCTTCTAACAAAACACCGCCAATGGGTTACCAAGGGATGGGTTGAAACTCCATCCCTGGTGGTCATTACATGACTGGACCAATGTAACTCAGTAAATCAGCAGCAACCACACCCACCAGCGACCCAGATATCCAGACTAGGTTGCCTCTCTGGCATTAGAATAACTTGTGCCCGGATGGTATCCACTTTCCGAGCATTGTCTTCTCCCCTTGAAAACGTCCGAGTCCTTCCTGTTGTAGGATAGAGCTGTAAATTGGGGAATTACCCCAGAAACTTGCTGCCTGGATTATCAGTGGAATTCTGGAGCTGGGCAAGACCTAGAGGAGTCATCTGATCCAAGCTCCTGCCTCTGAACAGGTGAACTAGGAGAAGCAATGTGGCCTACTGGATCAATCAGAACCTGAGAGCCAGAGGACTGACTTCAGTTCCAACCTGCCACTTGCCTGCTGTATAACCTTGGGCAAGTCATTTAACGTCTCTGTGGCTCAGTTTAACTTCTCTGTGGCTCAGTTTCCTCAACTGTAAAGTGGGGGTTCGTTCATTCATTCAGTTGTATTTATTGAGCACTTACTGCTTGCAGAGCACTGTACTAAATGCTTGGGAAGTACAATTTGGCAACATACAGAGACAATCCCTACCCAACAATGGGGAGTTCAATACCTGTTCTCACTTCTACTTGACTGTGAGCCCCAAGTAGGACCAGGGACTGTGCCCCACCTGATTAACTTATATCTACTCTAGTGCTTAGAACAAAGCTTGACACATAGTGAGCACTTAACAAATACCGTTACAAAAAAACCCAAAAAAACCCAAAATTATGAAACTACCCAGGATGGTTGGTCACCTTTTATCTTCTTAACTTGTACTTCCCAAGTGCTTAGTACGGTGCTCTGCACACAGTAAGCGCTCAATAAATACGATTGATTGATTGATTCTTAACCTCTGCGCTTCATTCTCCCTCTATGCAAATCAGACAGTGCTCTCCTTTGCTATTTCAAATGGATGATGTGAAGAAGAATGAGTCAAGGGGTGTCAAAGTGTTTGGAACTCTTCAGAATCCAATTCTTTTATTCCATTGTTCTTTCTACCTCTTTTGAAGAGCAGAAACCAACCAGAAGAACTTGCAAATGCTGATGTTGATGTTTGCTTCTGATTTTTCAGGACCGACTGTATTTTGTGATGGAGTACGTGAATGGTGGAGATCTGATGTACCAGATTCAACAGGTTGGCAGATTTAAGGAACCTCATGCTGTGTAAGTGAAGTCCTTTTGGGTAACGTATCTCTGGGGAAACAACACTCATTAGTACAGTGCTCTGCACACAGTAAGCACTCAATAAATATGATTGAATGAATGCATAAAAGAATGAAGTGATGGGAAGTGTTGGATTTCTTTTAAATTGTATTTGGTAAGCACTTACTATGTGTCAAACACTATTCTAAGCGCTGGGGTGGATACAAGTTATTTAGGTAGGATCCAGGCAGAGGAGAGGAGAGGAAAGGAGAGGAGAGGAACACAAGCAGAGAACCTGGAGTCTAACCCAGGCTCTGCTGTGTGACCCTAGGCAAGTCCCTAAATTTCTCTCTGCCTCAGTTTCCTCAACTGTAAAATGGGAATTAAATACTTGTTCTCCCTCTTAGACAGTGAGTCCATGTGGGACAGGGACTTTGTCTAAAATGATTGCTTACCCCAGCACATAGAACAGTGTTTGATTTGTAGTAGTAGTAGTACCATAAGAATTATGGTAAGTTACCTCTAGTAAATTCAAAATATCTTTGAACTTCTATTCTTAGATTTTTGGGCCTTTTAGGAGAATTAGGGAGCTTACCTTTTCCTAGGATTTTTCCTTACCTCCATCTCTGCATTCTGTATCAATCCTTTTCAGCAGATTAGAAAGCAATATGGACACCATGACTCCTTCTTTAGCCTTTAAATGCTGACTTTGAATTGCCCAAGTGGCATCATTCAGGACTGAGACTGCAGTTTCTCTGAATGCCCAAGAATCTGTTCTTAGTACAACAACCTTTTTCTCCTGTCTCTTGGCCTCATTTCTGCTCTTCATCCATTATGTATCCTGAGGTTTGGAATGCAGACCCTCAGGTTATGAACAGGTTCATTTTTTAAATGGCTTCACCTCTGTTAGGAAGGACAGAATTGGTGAGCCTGAAAATAGCCATTTGAGAGTCATATCAGAGCTTGCGCTTTCCCCATCCTTCTCCTTTTTCCACTCTCCCCACTTCTCCTTTGTAACCTCTTCCGCTCTTCTCACCTGCAGCCTCTATTGTCAAAAGGAAAACCCATCTTTTTAGTCCATTCCATCCCCTACTGCTCTGCTGGGATGACCAAAATCACTATTAGGAAGCAGTATGATGTAGTGGAAATAGCAAGAGCCTGGGACTCAAACATGGGTTCTAATCCTGGCTCTGCCACTTGTCTGCTGTGTGGCCTTGGGCAAGTCAGTTCACTTCTCTGAGCCTCAGTTCCCTAATCTGTAAAACGAGGAATAAGACCGTGAGCCCCATGTAGGACAAGGATTTGTTTGTATCTGCCCCAGAGATGCACCAGAGATTAGTACAGAGAAGCAGCATGGCTGCAGAGAAGCAGCATGGCTCAGTGGAAAGAGCACAGGCTTTGGAGTCAGAGGTCACGGGTTCAAATCCTGCCTCCACCAATTGTCAGCTGTGTGACTTTGGACAAGTCACTTAACTTCTCTGTGCCGGTTACCTCATCTGTAAAATGGGCATTAAGACCGTGAGCCCCCCGAGGGACAACCTGATCACCTTGTAACCTCCCCAGTGCTTAGAACAGTGCTTTGCACATAGTAAGTGCTTAATAAATGTTATTATTATTATTATTATTATTACAGTGCCTGGCACATAGTAAGTGATTAACAAACACCACAATTATTATTAATTATTATCAATGACCTGATATTGCCCTTGTGCATTGGAAACTGGACTTCGTTTAGTAATGTTTCAGAGCTGATGATTTCATTCATTTATTCATTATTCAATTGTATTTATTGAGCGCTTACTGTGTGCAGAGCACTGTACTAAGCGCTTGGAAAGTACAAGTCGGCAACATATAGAGACGGTCCCTACCCAACAGCGGGCTACCTGTAAACCCTGGTTACTCCACATTCTCTGACTCCATCAAAGTCCCTATTTTGCAGTCATGATTCCTTCAGTCCGCTAGCTCCTTTAACAAGACAATTACACTCTCCTAGAGTCTCCAAGGTCTGTGGTAACCAAGATAGTTGTTGCTGTCATTACTGTAACAATTTTTATTTCATCTACTTTTATTGTTATCATTATGAAATAGTTCATATGTGACTACACGCTTGCTTAATGTATAGTTAAGTTTCACTGTGGGGCTCTTCTCCTGTAGCCTGTGTCCAGTTCATTAAATTTGGTGTAATGAGATTTAAAAAGCAGTTTGTTTTAAAGTATCCACCTCTTTGGGATACTTCATTCCATTGCATGGATCATTTTTCTGCAAAACTGTTTAGTACATATCTCCCCACTCCTCAAGAACACCAGTCATTGTCCTTCCACCTCTGCATCAAACAGAAACCCCTTACGTCGACTTTAAAGCACTCACTCATCTCACCCCCTTCTACCTCACCTCTCTGATCTCCTACTATACAACTCAGCCCACACACTCCGCTCCTCTGGAGCCAACTTCTCACTGTGCACTGATCTCATCTATTTCACTGCTGACCCCTTTCCCAAACCTCCTTCTATCCTGGAACTCCCTCCCCCTCCAATATACACCAGGCGACCACTCTCCCCTCTTTCAAAACGTTATTAAGGTCACATCTCCTCCAAGAGACCTTCTTCAATTAAGCCTTCTTTATATCCGGCTCCCTCTCCTTCTATGTCGTCTGTGCATTAGCATTTATGATCTTTGGGAATTTAATATTCTCCCCACCTTCAGCCCCAGAGAATTTATGTACACATCTATGAATTATATATTATAAAGTTTATAGTAATGTCTATCTCACCTTCTAGATTGTAAGCTCATTCTGGGCAGGGAACATGTCTATCAACTCTGTTGTATTGTCTTCTCCCAAGCGCGTACAGTGCTCTGCACACGGTAAGTGCTCAATAAATACCATTTATGATGATGAGGAGAATCTTGTTCAATTTTGTATTTCAGATTCTATGCAGCAGAAATTGCCATTGGCCTCTTCTTCTTACAAAGCAAAGGCATTATTTATCGGTAGGTATGCGGGCTTTTCTCTTTCTCCCTAAGCTTTCCTTCTCTCCTTTCCTTGCCAGAAGAGAATATTTAGAATTTCTAAATATGTTTGTTGAGTCTGACAAGAGATGGGGTTTCAGTGTTCGATTTGGCCTAAGACACACTAGGGTTCTAGCTGATCGTGATGTTATTAGTAGTAGTAATGTTAATAGAAATGTAGTAGTAATATAATAGAAAGACCTGGGTTCTAATTCTGCCTCCGCCACTTGTCTGCTGTGTGACCTTGGGCAAGTCACTTAATTTCTCTTTGCCTCAGTTGCCTTATTTGTAAAATGGGGATTAAAACTGTGAGCCCCATGTGGGACAGGAACTGTGTCATAGCTGATTAATTTTTATCTACCCCAGCACTTAGAACAGTGCTTCACACATAGTAAGTGCTCAATAAGTACCATAATTATTATTAGAAATAGTAGTAGGAGGAGGAGGAGGAGGAGAGCTCTGACCACCACCCTCTGAACAGGCCCATATTAAATGGAATTTGCGCCTAGCAAATGTCAAAGGCTTCAAAGAGAGTGGTTTGTCTTTACTTTCCCTTTATAGGTGCGGCAGCTCATAAATGTGGGTTTTATCCTTTTCCTGCCCATGACTTTCACATTTCTTCTGGTGGTAAAATGTGAATCCCAGGAGACAAGATGAATCACTGGGGTGTGACATCTCCATTATGATGAAGCTTTATTTTCTTATAACTGTGACTTAAAAATAAATGTTTATGAAGGATTTGTCCTGAGATTAGCGGATAAACCCAGCACTTGCTATATGAGTGTTTCGAACAGAGGTGGAATGAATGTAGTTTATGACTCATTAAATTCTAGATTAGTGAGATACCTAGCAAGACAAGACCCAGAATTGAAGAAAGTTATTTAAGCAATGAAATCAGCAGGCACCATTCTCCTTAAACCACAGGTGTAATACATGAAGCAATATGGCACAAACTTACAGATATAAGAGGATGCCAAAATAAACTCTTTTTGATCATGTCCTGTTGAAAAATCAACACCACAGAAGATGGAAATGTAGAGGGGAAAAGAAAACGTACGGGCGGGATAATGCTGCAAACTGCTGCTGCTGCTGCTGCTGCAAGATCTATATCTATGTGCCAGGCACTGTACTAAGCACTGGGGTAGTTACAAGCTAATCAGGCTGGACACAGTTCATGTCTCACATGGGGCTCAGAGTTTCCATCCCCATTTTACAGATGAAGTAACTGAGGCATGGAGAAATCAACTGACTTGCTCAAGGTCATACAGCAGACAAGTGGCAGAACTGGGATTAGAACTCAGGTCCTTCTGACCTCCAGTCCCATTCTCTTTCCACTAGGCCCCGCTTCTTCTATTGCTTTATACTGTTGCTCCCGGTGAAAGTGAACATCGCTTTGGGTCTCTCTCCCTCACCCCTCGCCCCTTCAGTCAGGCACTGAGTCAGTAAAAAACATGGTCTGATGTCTTGGCTGGGCCTAGACCAGTAGACTTCTGGGGGTATGTGCCCATTCTATACAAACTTGTTCTCAGCTCAGAGCGGTGGCTGAAGGACAAGAAAGTGGGCTGTGGTAAGCTTTGGCCAGCTCCCGCAAGAGCTGCCCTGTCACCCCCTAAGTCAGTGGGCCAAGAGCAGTTGTCCCTGTGGTCACAATAAAGGGAGCCTAGTGAGAAGACAAGAAAAGAAAGGGTCTCTCGGGTATAGTTGAATCCATCTTCCTGTGCACACTCACAGGATATTTCATGGTGACAAAGGCTTGTCAGAGCAAAGGAATTACCTGTGCACTGCTCAATTCGGCTTTGAAAATAAGGGCAAAGATGTCTACTGGCCTTCTAGAAGCTCCACAGGTAGCAGGTTGGATGAAAATTATGTTCACTGCTGCTCACCCCACCCAAACTTTACCTTTAGCACAGGAGTTGGTGAGCATTTATTTCTCTGCAAGGTTGATGAAAATAATGCAAGATTTCCTAGCTTCTGTGGCCGAGCCCAAAGCTAGAAGTTGGTGGTCCTGAGTAGGCTAATCTCAGCCTAAGACTCCATTCATTCATTCAGTCATATTTAATGAGCACTTATGTGTTTAGAGCACTGTAGTAAGCACTTGGAAAGTACATTGCAGCAACAGAGAGACAATCCCTGCCCACAATGGGCTCACAGTCTAGAAGGGGGAAGTAGGGGGACAGACATCAAAACAAGTAAATAGGCATCAATAGCATCGGTATAAATAAATATAATTATAGATATATACACATCAAAACAAGTAATATAAATAAACAGAATTATAGATACATACATATATATGTACTAAGCTGAGTGATGGCAGTGGGGAAAAATGAGGTTTAAAGAGCAGAAATATTTACTGTGGTCATAGCAGTTCTATTCCTTGAGTTGTCCTTGATTGGCCCCAGGAACTGTTTTCTCCAGGAATTTCATCCTGGGCTTGATTTAGGAAAGGATGGTTTAATGAGTACGACTTTCCTACTGCAGTAGGAAGTAGCTTAACTCTTTCACCAGCCCCTCCTTTCCTTCCCTCCCACAGAGACCAACTCTAGGACCACAAAATGCCACCTTGGTCAGACATAGTGTGGGAGTCAGGAGACCCAATTTCTAGTCTTACCTCAGCTGCTTGCCTGCTGGGTGACTTAGGACAAGTCACTTGACTACTCTGTGACTCAGTTTTCTGATCTGTGAATGGGGATAAAACATGTGTTCTCCCTCCATCTTAGTCTCTGATCCCCATGGGGCAACAGAGATTTCAGTCCACCTGATTCTCTTGAATCTACCCCAGTGCTTAGCACAGGGCCTGATAAACGGTAGACGCTGAATAAGTACCACCATTCTTACTGTACAATCGGGGCTGGGGTGAGAGAGGAGGGGAGTCACTTTTTTGGTCTTTGCACTTAGGGACTGCAACTCTACATCCTCAGGAGTTGTCACATGTTGGAGGAGGGTTGGAACCCCAAAAGCTGTCCCCACTACATTGATAGCCTCTGATAATCATTCAGTATTCCTCTCCCTAAATCCAGTCCTATTTCTGGTGCTGCTCACAAATTCCGTGTGTCATTACAAATGTGATGCTGTCCCCAGAGTGGCCTTGGAGAGAGCAGGAATTTAATCCCCATTTTACAGATGAGAAAACTGAGGCACAGAGGAGTCAAGTGACTTGCTCAAGGTCACACAGCAGGCAAGGGGGATCAGAATCCAGGTCTTCTGAGCACCGGTCCTGTGCTCTCTCCACTATGGCAAGCATGCTTTTATCTTTCCAACTCACACTGTGGCTTTAGATTATAGAGCAGAGGGGAAGGTAGTATCTCTTTGATGATGCCAGTGCTGGAAATGATGGAAATCCAAAGTACTTTCCCTGAACTACCAGTCAATGTCCCTTCATCCTAATCCAAAAAGGAAAATATGTTTAGCAATATCCAAGGTGTCTGGCTGATTTATTGATGGAGCTGTTCAGATCACAGAGCTGTCCTGAAAAGCAAGATGACTTAGTTGATAGAGCACAGGCCTGGGCGGCAGAAGGACTTGGGTTCTAAACCTGGCTCTGCCAGTTGTCTGCTTTGTGACCTTGACTTGCCCAAGGTCTTCTCTGTGCCTCAGTTCTTTCATCTGTAAAATGGTAAGACTGTGAGTCCTATGTAGGGCAGGGATTGTGTTCAATGCAGTTACCTTGTATCTACTCCAGTACTTAGTACAGTGCCTGATACATAGTAAGTGCTTAACAAATGCCACAATTATCATTATTATTAGTGATGTCAGATAAATATTGGATTCCTGCTCCACCCATCAGACAACAGTGATCCCCTTATCTTACCTTGGGACCTTTCCCTTTCAGCAGTTTATTGATGAGATTAAACTGGCGTTTGCTATTGACAATCTTGGGCTCAACACTAAGGAGGAATTCAAGAAAATGACATCTATGAATCTGCTGTGTCCTGAAAATGGGGGTGAATCCTATGTAGAACCTACCAACCTGCTAAGCTTCAAACCAGGTCATGACACCTGGTCATTTAGGGAAACCAGCTTCACTGTGTTTAAATGAGGACCTTTCTAGTTCAGAGCTCCTGCCTTGATTCTGCCTTGCAGCAACACTACACGTCATTCACTAAAAGAATGGGGTTGGGAGGGAGAATAAGAGAGAGAAAGTGGCTTCAATTAGAGGTTTGGAGGGTCTGGAGAAGAGATAATGAGATACACCAGCCTTCCTTTTAGAGGGTAGCTAAGGATGAGGAGAAAAGGGTGGCAGCAATAAGGAAAATGATAAGGTTAACTGTCAGAGAGAGAGATTGTGATAAGGATCTTGAAGGGATGTTAAACAGCAGAAGACTGATGATCCATCCATGTGTGCCCCCGGTTTTCTCCAGGGAAGCTCAGCCTTGAAGTGATTGGCAGCAACTTTGTGTTCCTTCCATAGGAGGGCATGATTGAGATTGCCATCCATTATCTTGCTGTGAAGACCCATGGAATCTGAACAAATAACATTTGCCAAACTGGCAGATGGCGATTAACTTGATGTTTCTGGTTTGGCACTTGATACATCCCCAAGTAGTTTTATGGTTTGGGTGATTACCCTGCTGTCCCTAAAAAGCTCTGGATTAGATTTCCTCCAGGACCCATATGAATTTCCTGTGCCTGTTGGCTAAATAAATAAGACAGGGTATTTTCCTAATCCAAGGTGTGACTTAAAGGTAACCCCATAGCACTTGCTATCCCAATTGTAAATCTGAGCTGATGGCATAACCATTTTGGTTGCCACCTTTTGGTTTATGGATTTCTCAATCTCACCTGGAAGTTTCCATGAAAGAGAGAAAGAGAGAGAGAAAAGAGGAGAGAAAATGAAAGAAAAAGAGAGGGCGAAAGGGTGAGTGAAAATGATGGAAGGAAAGAGGAAAGCAAAAGAGAATAAAAGACAAAAGGGGAGAGGAAGCAAGACAGGGGATAAGGGGGAGAGAGGAAGAGAGAGAAGAAAAGAGGAAGAGAGGAAAGAGGGAGAAAGGAAGGGGGAGAGGGAGAGAAGAAAAGAGAGGAAGAGAGTGAGAAGAGAGAGGGGGAGGAGATAGGAAGTGAGAGAAAAAGAAAAGTCAATGTAGAAATGTTGAAGGTCCTCACCTCACTGCCTCAATTCATAGCTCTGCTTGTTTCCCAGCTTTGTAGACTCTTGTCAGGTGGTCTACAGTTTTCAAACTATGTGGATCATTTGGGACTGGAACCCCCATTCATCTCACTATCTTCTGAATTCCGTGCTACTTAATAGAGCCCAGCCACGGAGCTGGGGAGGGATTTAGTCATGAGAGGCAGTGTACCAAAAGCTTTAGGTATGGAGATATCAAATATGGTTTGTTTCGGCTCGTAAATGATTGCTGGTTAAACCTTTTCACTTCAGGGACCTAAAGCTTGACAACGTGATGCTGGATTCTGAAGGGCATATCAAAATCGCTGACTTCGGCATGTGTAAGGAAAACATTTGGGACGGGGTGACTACCAAGACGTTCTGCGGCACACCCGACTACATTGCTCCTGAGGTGAGAGCCCCAAAGGCAGCAGACGTTCCCGGGATGTTATTGTCATCCTGATCAACTATCTTACCACTGAATACTTGCCCACATCCTGCCTCTGGTCTGGAACACCCTCCCTCCTCGTAACCGACAATTATTACCGGCCCCTTTAAAGCTTTATTGAAGGCACATCTCCTCCAAAAGGCCTTCCCTGACCAGCCCCTCTTTTCCTTTTCTTCAACTCCCTTTTGCATCCCCCTGAATTGCTACCTTTACTCATCTCCCCTCCCAGCCCCACAGCACTTATAATAATAATAATGGCATTTATTAAGCGCTTACTATATGCAAAGCACTGTTCTAAGCGCTGAGGAGGTTACAAGGTGATCAGGTTGTCCCAAGGGGCTCACAGTCTTAATCCCCATTTTACAGATGAGGTAACTGAGGCCCAGATAAGTTAAGTGACTTGCCCAAAGTCACACAGCTGACAATTGGCAGAGCCAGGATTTAAACCCATGACCTCTGACTCCAAAGCCCAGGCTCTTTTCACTGAGCAACGCTGCTTCTCTATGTATTCACTTACGTACATATCTGTCATTTATTTATTAATATTGATGTCTCTCTCCCCCTATAGGCTGTAAGATCGTTGTGGGCAAGGAGTGTGTCTGTTATATAGTTACATTGTACTCTCCCAAGCACATAATACAGTGTTCTGCACATAGTAACCTCTCAATAAATACAATGGACTAATTGTATGGACTAATAATGGAATAATTAGGAGGCGCAACCCGTACTCTCAAAGGAGTTAAAATAATAATGCTATTGATGTTTTTTATTAAGTGCTTATTATATGCCAAAGACTATGCTAAATACTGGGATAGACACAATACAATCAGATTAGACACTCCGTGCCCCATTTGGGGCTCGCAGTCTTAGAGGGAGGGAAAATGGGTATTGAATCCCCATTTAGGCACAGAGAAGTTGTGACTTGCCCAAAGTCACACAGCAGGCAAGTGGCAGAGCTGGGATTAAAACCCAGATCTCCTGACTCCAAGTATTATATGCTTTCCATTGGGCATGCTGCTTCTCATACTCTTATAATCTAGCAGGGAAGATCAGCACAACATATAGTTAGATGGGAGGAAGAAGAAAATTGGAAGTTGGGTCTCGGGATGATGAAATGCTTTAATCGAGAAGTTTGTAAATTAGTAAGTACTACAGATGGATGTGAGACAACGCACATTAAACAGAAAGCACCCCTGTCTTTTAGGACCTTAAAATCTAAAACATCAGCTTCTAACTTTCCCAGGGAAAATTCTACATGAAATGACCATGCAGATTAACACAGGTCTAAAATAAAGCAGCCTGGGTCAAACAGAAGCCAGGTTCTGCGAAAGGCTTTTAATCAACATGGAATAACCTCCAATATTAATTCTGAACCCCTTCAGTCTCCTGATAATCACTGCCCCTGGATGCATCATCCATCATGCTGGCCTTGGGAAGTGTGGAAAAGGCTATCGAAAATTTTGCGGATTTGTAAACAGTGCTCATTGCTGAAAGGACCTCTGGAACTGATTACCTGGGCAGCATAAGTCCCTTTATTGTTCAGACAACCAAGATTTTCTGAAGGACGGTAACTGCATTCATGATCTTTTTTCCCTATGGTATTTGTTAAGGGCTTACCATGTGCCAGGCACTGTATTAAGCACTGGGTTAGATGAAAGCTATTCAGGTTGGACACGGTCCCTGTCCCGCATGGGGCTCACAGTCTTAATCTGCATTTTTACAGATGAGGTAACTGAGGAACAGAGAAGTTATATGACTTGTCCATGATCACACAGCAAGCAGACAAATGGCAGAGCCAGTATTAGAGCCCAGGTCCTTTTGATTCCGAGGTCTGTGCTATGTCCACTAAACTATACTGCTTCTCTAAGCAGATTGTGGTTACAGCACAGAGACTCTCACCTTAAACCTTCCAACAGTAATTCTGTCTAAAGGAGGCTTTCTCTCAAGAAATACTGATGCCTAGAAGTGAGCTGGAATACAACCTCAGTTTATCTGGATCCTAGACAAGAAAAGCCTTTTTTATGGTATAGAAGAGGTCATTTACTTTAGGTTCTGGAAAACCAGGATTCTGTGGAAGAAATGGAGAGGGAATCCCACCTTTATTTGCTGTCATTCCCTTGAATCTGGGAGCATGAATGTTGAAGCACCACTTTATTTAAAAACCCCATAGCAGTCTAAAAAAATGAGATCAGTTGCTCAGATACATAGAGCTTAACGGGCCAACTCAGACACCAGCATATTCATTGAAAGGCCTTCGTTCTTATAAATATGGCTTTGTGCATCTGAGATTTATTTTTTTTCTTTTATGTTGCTGGTAAATGTGAATCTTTTGCTTTATGATACCTTAGGAAGTTTCAGTGTTAAAAAATATCATCTCTCTCCTCTGTCCCAAATGTTCAACAATAAAACCTCAGCACGAAGAGTGGAAAAGATCTTCGGAATTTAAAATTGCCTTTATGGAGGTTTATGGAGGTGTTGAATTAGTCACCCCAGTTCTAAACTGTGTTATGATGGATGGTACCTGGGAATGTATTTGACATCCTATTAGTTCAGATGATGTATTTTATTCACTCTGGTTCTATCAAGATTAATATTGGTGTCTGTTTGGCATTCAGCCATGAGGTTATGGGAGATTAATACCCTTTCAAAATAGAGCCAATGACTACAGCTCTTGGTATTCATTCAAGATGCTTCTTTCATACACATAGGTTTATTTGCCACTTCCTATTGGTGAACTCCTTGCCCCCTCCCCGCCAACTCCTGATTTTCTGTACACACTAAGCACTGGCTAAGAAAACCCAACACTGGGTAGTTGTCTTAAATTAGATTCTCCGTGGTTCAAACTGGAATATGCCCTTTTTTAGGGTCATGCATCTGTGGCGATACAAGGGAAAGCTTAGGGATGGGTGGAATTAGTGGTGTGATTATTCATTTAGATGAGCATTTTGAATTTTCCATTTTATTTCACTATCTGAATGTTTTTGAGAAGTCTACAATTAGGATGAATAAATCGTGCAATGGTTTGACATTAAAGAACAGATGGTAAAGCCAAGGGCCTGTCAGATTCTACATGTTGAAATAAGAGCCATCAGCCTCATCTTAACAAACAAACTGGGACATCGGATTCCTCACATGGAGAAGTCAGAATCCGTTTGATTTTTGTTTTTTTTAAGTATGAAGTCACTGGAAATTGTCGCTATATTTAAACGTGGCCTTTTTTTAGCGACTGTAATTATTATGAAAATATTCACTTTTATTCCCACTTTCCCCCTCCACTACTTTCTCCTCCCTTCTGCTTTACTTTCTCTCATTTTTTCAGGAATCAGATTGAACCCTTGCTAAAAAAAATTCAGGCACCGCCTGCAGTGTTTCTGTAAGCCCCACCCTCTGCGCAGCACTGTCCAGTGTTCCAGAATTGGGCACTCAACCCTGGCCTTTGAATGACATACGAGTCACTCACATCCATTCACACGACATCCAAGTCAGTATAAAACTGGGATCCGGGCACACCAGTCCTGGATCTTCTGCCTGGGCTCCATTTTCAGGGAATAGTGGAAATAGAATTAGATTGGATCTGTTGAATGTAGATCCTTTTCTCCCCTTTCTCATTTATTCTCGTGGCCTTAAGGTCAACCTACATCCCTGTGAGCATTCAGGAAGTTGATAGGATTATCCCTGTTTCAAAGGGAGAAAGGTTGAGGATGGATGGGAGAGTCTCTAGACTGGAAGCTCCTGTGGGCAAAAGAACGTGCTTACCAACTCTGTTATATGTTGCTCTCCTAAGAGCTTAGAACAGTACTCTGCACACAGTAAGCACTCAATAAATATGATTGATTGACTCTTTTGTACTACCATGGGTAGAGGATATATTATTAGAGATTTTAAGACTGTAAGATGTGTCATTTGGGTCAGATCTAGGATAACCCAGTCCTGGGTTCTGTGTCTATGTGGTGGTTCATCATCAATCATATTTATTGAGCGCTTACTATGTGCAGAGCACTGTACTGGTTGCCTCTTGAACAGCCACACATCTAATGGACACTAGTTTCTTGGCCTCAATGCGCAACTTTAACCTTGTGTTCTAGACATTATGATAAGACAATAGAGAAGCAGTATGGCTAGTGGATAGACCACAGGCCTGGGAGTCAGAAGGACCTGGGTTCTAATCCAGACTCTGCCACGTATCTGTTGTGTGACCTTGGGCATGTCATTTGACTTCTCTGTGCCTCAATTCCCTCATCTGTAAAATGGGGATTAAGACTGTGACAGCTCAGTGGAAAGAGCCCGAGCTTTGGAGTCAGAAGTGATGGGTTCAAATCCCGGCTCGCCAGTTGTCAGCTGTGTGACTTTGGGCAAGTCACTTCACTTCTATGTGCCTCAGTTCCCTCATCTGTAAAATGGGGATTAAGACTGTGAGCCCCCCGTGGGACAACCTGATCACCTTGTAACCTCCCCAGCGCTTAGAACAGTGCTTTGCACATAGTAAGCACTTAATAAATGTCATTATTATTAGGGACATGTTTCCAGTCTGATTAGCTTTTATGTACCCCAGCACTTAGAACAGTGTCTGAACATAGTAAGTGCCTCTAAACTGTGACCCTCTAGACAGTAAGCTTGTTGTGGGCAGGGAACAAGTCTATCAAGTCTGTTATATTGCACTTTCTCAAGCGCTTAGTATAGTGCTCTGCACACAGTAAACAATCAATAAGTGATATTGAGCGTTTACTATGTTCAGAGTACTGTACTAAGTGCTTGGAAGAGTACAATAAAACAAAATTTATTTTTATTAATGATGTGGGTATATCTATAATTATATTTATTCATATTGATGATGTTGATGCCTGTTTACTTGTTTTGTTGCCTGCCTCCCCTCTTTTAGACTATGAGCCTGTAGTGGGCAGGGATAGTCTCTATTTGTTGCTGGATTGTACTTTCGAAGCTCTTATTACAGTGTTCTGTACACAGTAAGCACTCAAGAAATACGATTGAATGACTCAGTGAATAAACAGAATTAGCAATCATGTTCCCTTCTCAGTGATTGATTAATAAATACCATAAAAAATAGAGATGTAACCCGAGGTCAGTAATGAGGATTTTGAGTGCCTTTCTGGGGTGTGGTCATTTCTGACCCAGAAAAGAGAACCTGCCCAAGGTGTGCTTCTACTCACATAGTTGCAAAACCATCTCTGGCAGCCACATATATAAGAAAACACAGGCCGAGCATTGGCAGTCATGTTGTCTCATGCTGGATGTTCACAGAAAGCAAAATGCAACTTTCTGGTTGACAGTGTGTTCCATATCCCGGAGAGAGAGGCTAGAGAGGGAGAAGGCAGGCCTGATGACCTATTCTGCTCCTAATCTTTGGTCAGGAAATGTGTCTGTTCTACTGTTATATTGTACTGTCCCAAGTGCTTAATAAAGTGCTTCTGCACACTGTAAGCACTCAATAAGTACAACTGACTGACTGATAGCTCTGCCAATTGTCAGCTGTGTGACTTTGAGCAAGTCACTCAACATCTCTGGGCCTCAGTCCCCTCATCTGTAAAATGGGGATTAATTCTGTGAGCCCCCCGTGGGACAACCTGATCTCCTTGTAACCTCCCCAGCACTTAGAACAGTGCTTTGCACATAGTAAGCGCTTAATAAGTGCCATCATTATTATTACTATTATTAAATCCTTTAACCTCTCCTGGTGCCACCTGAAAAGAGAGGGGCAGAATATCTTTTTGAGGATAAAGGCAATAATCTATGTACAGGTGTTTTGAGTTTTTTTGTGGTATTTGTTAAATGCTTACTGTGTGTCTGGCATGTACTAAGTGCTGGCGCAGATATGAGGTAAATGGGTTTGACACTGTCCATTTCTCCACATGTGGCTCATAGTCTTAACTTCCATTTTACAGATGAGGTCACTGAGGCCCAGAGAAGTTAAGTGGCACAGCAGACAGGTGGCAGAGCCAGGATTAGAACCTAGGTCCTTTTAACTCCCAGGCCCGTGCTCTATAGACTGGACATCACTGCTCTCCTGAGGCAAGGCATGTTCCAAGTCCAGTAATTTTAATAATAATTCCTGGAGCTCTGAGTCCCAGAGGCCCCGAGCGTTGGCCTTGGTCGGAGAGGGAAGAAGGATCATTGCCTCGGCCACCCACCTACAAACTTCAAAGTGGGCAGGTGCTCAGTGCTGTGCCTGATGGACCCCCTGCGTCCCTGCCCCCACCATCCAATGACCCTCCACCTGACTCTCTGCCATCCCAAATAGTGGACATTTAGTCAGTCAATCATATGTATTGAGCACTTACTGTGTGCAAAGCACTGCACTGAGCCCTTGGGTGAGTACAATGTAACAACGGACACATTCCCTGCCCACAACGAGCTCACTGTACTAAGCACTTGGGAGAGCGTGGCTTAGTGGAAAGAGCCTGAGCTTGGGAGTCAGAGGTTGTGGATTCTCATTCTGGCTCCGCCACTTATCAGCCGTGTGACTTCGGACAAGTCACTTAACTTCTCTGGGCCTCAGTTCCCTCATCTGTAAAATGGGGTTTAAGACTGTGAGCCCCAGTGGGACAACCTAATTACCTTGTATCTACCCCAGTGCTTAGAACAGTGCTTGGCACATAGTAAGCGCTTAACAAATACCATCATCATCATCATCATCATCAGAGTACAATATAACAATGAACAGACACATTCCCTGCCCACAATCAGTTTAGGGTCTAGAAGACAAGCTTACAATCTAGAAAAGACACAGTCATCTCCAGATGCTTCAAGGCTGTCCATCACCTCATCCCCTCCTACCTCACCTCCCTTCTCTCCTTCTACAGCCCAGCCTGCACCCTCTGCTCCTCTGCCGCTAACCTCCTCACTGTATCTTGTTCTCACCCGTCCCAGCGTCGACCCCCGGCCCACGTCCTTCCCCTGGCCTGGAATGCCCTCCCTCCACACATCCGCCAAACCAGCTCTCTTCCTCCCTTCAAAGCCCTACTGAGAGCTCACCTCCTCCAAGAGGCTGTACCAGACTGAGCCCCCTTTTTCCTCTCCTCCTCCCCATCCCCCCCCACCCTACCTCCTTTCCCTCCCCACAGCACATGTATATATTTGTACAGATTTATTACACTATTTTACTTGTACATATTTACTATTCTATTTATTTTGTTAATGATGTGCATATTGCTTTGACACCTGTCTACATTTTTGTTTTGTTGTCTGTCTCCCCCTTCTAGACTGGAAGCCCGTTGTCGGGTAGGGACCGTCTCTATATGTTGCCGACTTGTACTTCCCAAGCACTGGAGAATCAGCATGGCTCAGTGGAAAGAGCCCAGGCTTTGCAGTCAGAGGTCATGGGTTCAAATCCCGGCTCCGCCAACTGTCAGCTGTGTGACTTTGGGCAAGTCACTTCACACTTCTCTGTGCCTCAGTTACCTCATCTGTAAAATGGGGATTAAAACTGTGAGCCCCTTGTGGAACAACCTGATCACCTTGTAACCTCCCCAGTGCTTAGAACAGTGCTTTGCACATAGTAAGCGCTTAACAAATACCATCATTATTATTAGTAATAGTAATAGTACGGTGCTCTGCACACAGTGCTCAATAAATGTGATTGAATGAATGAATGAATGCAGCAACCCCTACTAGCTGTATCTATGTTTTTAGGGGAAACTAAATTCAATCTGCACGTATTTCTGACAGTATTCTTGGGGCATCTGGTCCTTCCACCTACCTCCTGGCAGAATGCCCAGACAGATATCCTCCATCTCCTTCTCCACAGAGAAGGATAGATGGTTAAGCTGTGGTTCAGGAGATGTACCTTTGGCTAGAAAATCTCTCAGACCCTACAGGATGGCAGGAGAACGACTACAGCAGAAAAGGAATTTTCCTTTTCCCTTGCCCCCAGGCTTCTTGGTGCAGGACTACTTGCTTTTCCTTGGCTCGGTGAGCCGAAGAACCTAAGCGAGCGACAGCCTGGAAGAACTCTTCCACTCTCCTTAAACTGGTTTGGTATGGGGCAATGTGACAGTGACTGTTTATCTTTGGTGGCACAGGCAGAAAAGACAAATGTGACACCACCCAGGGGCGGCATGTCTGCATTTTTATTTTTAATGGAATTGGTTTGTGGAATTACAAGCAGAGAAGCAAAACCAACCACAGTCCTGATGAAGCACATTGTGTTTTCCAGATAATTGCTTATCAGCCTTATGGGAAGTCGGTGGATTGGTGGGCATTTGGAGTGCTGCTGTATGAAATGTTAGCGGGGCAGGTAATTGAATTTTAATTGATTCACATGGGATTTTGTTTTCTTCTGTCCCGTGTAGTTAGAGAATAATGTATTTGGTAAGTGGCAGACTTCTTTAGGGGATTGCCGCATCGTAAGAAAAATGCCAATCCTAACCTGTGGGAAGCCTGGCTCATAGCCTTTGCTATGCATTCTTGGCTGTTCCTGCTTGCCCCTTCTCCTTTCTCTCCTTTATGATCCCCTCCCCTACCTGGCCATCTCACCTACTCGGCAAAACTATATGGTCCTCTATGCTAAGGTTTCAGTGGCCGTCCCACACGATGGCAGGTGTTTTGATAAGTGGAAGAATGATCCTCTGAAATTGGGAATGATTGGGTGGGGAATTTCTGAAAATATAAGGGAAGGGAATCATCTTTCTTTGTCCCTGTTTTTGTGTGCTCTCTCTCTCTCTCTTTCTCTCTTTCTCTCTTTTGCTCTCCTCTTCCAGGCTCCTTTTGAAGGAGAAGATGAAGATGAGCTTTTTCAGTCCATCATGGAGCACAATGTGGCCTACCCCAAATCCATGTCCAAGGAGGCAGTGGCCATCTGCAAAGGGGTAAGAGAAATTTGTCATGAAAAAACATGATTTGAATTTCAAGTGATTATATGATTTTACATTTAAATTATGCAGTGACCTTGATTGGGCATCAATGAACATACCTTACAAGTTTAATTGAAAGAGTCACCTTCTAGTGTGGTATAGTTCTAGTTTAATATAAGTATTAGATTTTACAAATCTAAAACACAGTTCATAGTTCTCCTTTCACACCTGAGATGGTCTAGCCAGATGTGTCACATTAATACTGGCCAATCCTACTCTCCTAAGCACTTAGTACAGTGCTGTGCACACAGTAAGCACTCAATAAATAAGAGTGATTGATTGATTCCTATAAACTGCAACCTCAATACTCCCTGGCCCTCAAGGTGTGTTTTTGAGTTCGTTGGACACTAGAGAAACGAGTTGGTTACCTTGCTTTCCTAAGGTGTTCATTTGTGACATTAATCCCCTTGATGGGCAGTGCCATTCAAGCTAAGGCAAAGAATCACAGATGAGGTGACCAAATGCTGCTTAGGGGGATGGCCCACCACCATTGATAGTGCCACAGGGAAGGAAAGGGTTGAAGTGGAGGAGGGGAAGGAATAGAAAGCATAAGCTCATTGTGGGCAGGGAATGTGTCTACCAATTTTGTTATACTGTACTCTCCCAAGTGCTTACTTCCATGCTGTGCAGTTCCCTTGCAAGTAATAAAGAGTGAGAGCTGAGGTCCAATGAGAGAAGAGAGTTGATAACTAAGAAGGAAATAGAGGACAGTGTACCTGTTTATTTATTGAGCACCTATCAATCAATCATATTTATTGAGCACTTACTATGTGCAGAGCACTGTACTAAGCGCTTACCTAGTGAGTCAGTGGTCAGGATTTTCTGCTTGAATGGAGAGGAGTGGGGATCCATTGGAAGTTTTTGAGCAGTGGGAATGTGCATACTGGACAATATTTTCAAATAGTGATCTGAGCAGCAGAGTGAAGTATATGGACTGTATAAGGAAGAGACTGGAGACAGGAAAGCCAGAGAGGAAGCTGATAGAGAAATCTAGCTGGGGATAGGAACTGCCTGGGCCAGCCTGGTGACCACTGCCTTCTGGATAGAGAGGAAAGGGCAGATCTTGGGACCTGCTATAGAAAGAAGAAAATTGGCAGGATTTCTCCCCCAGGGAAATGGACAAGGCAGTAGTTGTCATGAAGAAACTAGTTGATATAAACATCTCTAAAATGTACCCTAAGTGGATAATCCATGGAAATGAAACCATTGATACAAGTTGACTCAATTCTGTGAAAAAGCTCATTGTTGAATTTGACAACCCAAATGAAAGCTGTTTTGGGTGGTTCATTAGACAGCCAAAAGGCTGTATTCATGTCCTTCACAGTCGAGAATCTTAGTGGTTGTACAATTGATAGCCAGCATCATCTTGATTGGTGGTTAATCATTCCATTGATGGTATTTATTGCACACCTACTAAGTGCTGAGCACTATACTGAGCACTTGAGAGAGTACAGTAGAGCAAATACACACTCCATCCCCTCAAGGAGCATACAATCTAGCAAGGGAGACAGACACTGAAATAAATTACCAACAGGAGGATGTTGCTGACATCTGCCCTCCATCTGCAGTGTACTGGGGTGCCCTAAAGAGAAATCTCCCCAAAAAGATGAAAACCCTACTGACCATCCTGGAGTGATTACCAATCCAAGAATGAGATGGCACGTCAAGAGATCGAAAACAGGTCAATTTACTGGTTCACAAAAGAGCATCTGTGAGGCAGTGATCTTTGCTCTGTGGACAAGTTCATTCATTGAGTCATATTTATTGAGTGCTTACTTTGTGCAGAGCACTGTGCTAAGCACGTGGGAGAGTACCATATAGCAATAACCAGACACATTCCCCTGCCCATGAGGACTTAGACTGTAAGCTCATTGTGGGCAGGGAATGTGTCTACCAACTCTGTTATACTGTACCCTCCCAAGTACAGTGCTGTGCACCCAGTAAGCACTTAATAAATCCAATTGATCAGTTGATTGATTATCCTTCCATTAGTCCTTAGTATGAGTAGAATGAGTCCATACTCATTCATTCATTCATTCATTCAGTGGTATTTTTTGAGTGCTTACTATGTGCAGAGCACTGTACTAAGTGCTTGGAAAATACAATTCAGTAATAAAGAGAGACAATCCCTGCCCACACCGGGCTTACGTGAGTACCCCAAACTTTATGTTTATTGGCCTTATATCCCCCAGCCTCAGTGTTAACCACCGTGACTGAAGAAAAAGGAAAAGCGGAGCTGTGCAGAAGTTTAGTTCTCCATAATAAGTAAGGAGATATATATGTAAAAGTACTCTGCTTGGTTGGAAGTATACAAGCCCTTCACTAGTGCTGAAGTGGCAGTGGCAGTAGGGATGTAACCTGGGGAGATTAGAGATTAATCGGGGAAGGTCTCCTGGAGGTGATGTGATTTCAGAAAAGCTTTGAAGGTGGGGAGAGCTGGGGACTGTCAGATATAAAGGCAGAGGGAATTCTGGATGGGGGGAGGAAATGAGCAAGAGGTCAGTTGCAGGAGAGGCGAGAACAAGGCACAGCGAGTAACCCGTGTACTTCTTTCCTTTGGCATCAGGCCGTTCTGGGACGCTGCTCAAATAAAGAACTGCAGTCTAACTGGAAATACTATCAGGACTCAAGGGGCAGGGCATTATGCCAGCTTCGGGCCTTCGAACATGGAAACCAAAGCAGCATGGGGCTGTCGCGTGGCCTCAGACATTTAGCTCTCTGTAATAATAATAATAATAATAATAATAATAATAATAATAATAATAATAATAATAATAATAATGGCATTTATTAAGCACTTACTATGTGCAAATCACTGTTCTAAGTGCTGGAGCACTGTTCTAAGTTCTGTATAGTTTCTGGTTTCAGGCTGTCAGGGGGAAGTCAGGCATTCAGCAATATTTGTTGAGCCCCAAACCCCCTGCCGCCTCCAGAAAATTGGACCAAGTGTTTCAGCGAGTTCCACGAGAAGTAGGAGATCTGATCCCGGGTCTCGAGGTGTGAATCAGATTTTACAGTTGTGGTGGTGAAAATGACTTCTGGAAAGAGAACAAAAAGCTGCATCCTCTGTTTGCATCTCGCGGACGTTTTAAATCAATGCCGTAACAATGTGATGTGTTTAGTGACCTTTTTAAGGCATCTGTTTTTCATGATGGATAAGCCTGAATGTGATTTTTGGTGATTAGGCTATCGTAGGTTTCCATCAAACAATTTTTTGTTCCCCCAAACCTCCAAAACAGAAACTACTGCTGGCTATGTCCCTTGTTCAGCAGTGTTTACCTTGTCCTGTGCTCTGTTGGAGATTTGATATTTCAGTTAATACTAATGATTGTGGTTTTGTTAGGCACTGACTATGTGCAAGCACTGGACTAAGCACTGGGGTAAATAGATGCAACATATGCAAATCAGACACAGTCTCTATCCCACATGGGGCTCACAGTCTTTAGCAGATGAAGAACTGCAATCTACTTCCCACTTTAGAGATAAAGAGACCTAAAAGAAATAATTGAAGTGATTTGCCCAACAAATCCTCAAAGTATAGCTGTCTTTGGATACCACTGTTCAAAGCAAGACCCAGCCTCTAAAGTTCTGCTCACTTTTCACTTTTCTAGACTGTGAGCCCACTGTCTCTATATGTTGCCAACTTGTACTTCCCAAGCGCTTAGTACAGTGCTCTGCACACAGTAAGCGCTCAATAAATATGATTGATTGATTGGGGATTAAGATTGTGAGCCCCACGTGGGACAACCTGATCACCTTGTAACCTCCCCAGTGCTTAGAACAGTGCTTTACACATAGTAAGTGCTTAATAAATGCCATTATTATTATTATTATTATTATTATTATTATTATCCCATAGCAGGCAAGTAGAGCAGCCCACAACAGAACCCTGGTTTACAGATTCCCAAGCTCTTATGCTTCCCTCGAGGCCGTACTACACCTGTGCTTGATCTTTGAGCTGGCTTTTTTAAAATGCTGAATTAAAAACATTTGTTTCCCAAATTGCTAGAAAACTGGGATTGCCCTAAAGTAAGCCAATGAGGATAAAAATTTGCCATTTGGTTCAGAAGAGTGAACACCGTAATGCTAGATAACTGCTCTCCCTTGACCCTCCTTTGGGCTGAGGCTGCCCAAGCTAAGCAAGGTAAAACAGAGTGGTCACCTCTCCTCCTTGCTGCTCTCTTGGGGAGAAAAGGACCTCGAAATGACCGAATGACTCATTTAGAACACCCCAGAGCGGCATTTGCTTGATTTGGCGAAAGCAGGGTGGCCTAAAAGAATTTGCTGGGGAACTGAATGCCACTACCTAGTTATTCCTCAGAATGGCAGAGGCCGATGGAGTCCCTGACTTCCTCGTTGCCATTTCCAGAGGGCAGGAGGATGGGACGAGGCATTGGTTGATGCCCACTGCCATTTCCATCACTATCTTGAGACTGCCACCACCGATGCTTCTGAGCTCTGCCACCCTTTGGGTAGCTCTTTCTTACCCTGCAGAGAGGCTGAGAGCCTGTAGGACTCTTCTTAGCCCACTTTAAGGGTTTACAAATTGATTAATGGTATTTATCAAGCACTTGCTGTGCACAGAGCACTGTAGTAAGTGTCTGGGAGAGTACAATTTAACAATAAGCAGACACACTTCCTGCTCACAACAAGCTTTCAGCTAGAGAGAAGTTTGTTGCATTGGCTGGGAATTGAATCCGGTGGGAGACGAGAATTCTACCACTGAACTACCATTGCAAAAAGCAGCGAGATGTTACAAAGTCACCAGTGAAACCAAAAACCCCGGAAGAGGCAGCAGCTGAGGTGAGGAAAAGGAAGAAGGGGAGGTGGGCAAGTTGGATTGTATAGTATTGTGTTCTCCCAAGCATCCAGTTCAGTGGACTTCACACTGTAAGTGCTCAATAAATACCACTGATTGACTGAATAGGTAGTAAAGCAACTAGTCAGCTCCAATCAGGTAGATACTATGACAGAAGGGCCAACTTTTCCTTAAGCAACCTGTGAAAAAATAGGTAATTTGCATGTGTTAACCCCTTCCCCTTCCTTAGTAATAGGGGGATGGGAAGAGCTGTTTTGGTTTTGACAATAGTTATGATCTAGTTTCCTGATGGCTATGGGGAATATAGATTCCTTTAAGGCAAATTTCCTAGCCTGTTTTTATTTACACGTCTTTTCTTTTGCTAAATCCTCAAAGTATAGCTGTCTTTGGATACCACTGTTCAAAGCAAGACCCACCCTCTAAAGTTCTGCTCACTTTTCACCCCTCTCAGTCAAAATGCAATGTTAAAATCGTTATCCCGACTCATCAAATATTAACGTTTGCTTGAATAATTTGATCTAATCATTTTCTCTGGACATGTGGGTGTTGTGGGCTGAGCATTATTGTCGTCTGCTAATGGCTAATGATGCTTCCAGTCAATCAATTGGTGGCACTTGTTGATGTTTCCCACTGCTAGTCCAAACTGCACCTCAGTCATAATTACTGTCTTATTTGTTCTATACAGTTCATTGTCTACAGGGTGCCGTTACTGCCTGTACTGTGCAGATGTTGTCTGCACAATGCAGTGAGCACCCATAGTGTGCAGTTACTGAAGCGGTTGGTGGTAGTTCTGTGGTGGTGAAGAGTTACTTTCAGCTGACTAAAGGATTCTCCTTTTTAAGTGGGTCATAGGGAAGTTAATTTTTTTCCAGGTCAGTTAGCAGTCAATTCAGCCACAACCCTCCGTTCCCCTGCAACCCTACAAAATTAAAACTCCTAACGTTTGTCAGAATTAGGCTTCTAACTGTGAAGACCCCTCTCTCGATATGGGTTTGTGAGAGAGGGACTTCAGGGGTTAATATTTCTTTAAGACCAGCTATAAACATAAAGGGAAGATGTTTAACATAACAGCAAAAAACATCATTATCCCTACAGTGCTCCAGGGAATAACTCTGGTGAGTGATTAGAGATTGGAACAGTGATTAAATCTAGCTGTCTGCTTTATTTTCTGTTGCATCCGTCAAAACCTGAAAGCTGTAAATCGGCAGAGAAGAGACCATGATTAAAACATCTGCTGGATGAGACTGTAATGGTTTTTCTCACTTCTGTCAGACACTCTGTTGCATGGAAGGAAATTTAACGATGTATTTTGAAGTCTATTCTCCTTTGTGGCCATGTTTTGCAACAGCCTCTCCTGAAGGCCGTGTGCATTTCATCGGGCTCTGTGTTTTTTGGATTTAAAAAGGCAGCCGTGTGATTTGTCTTCCCTCAAAATACCATCCCTAATTTTAAGAAATCTTAGTCAAGATGAAAGGAGAAATAGTGAAGGCCAACATTAGAACAACTCTAAAAGAAAAGGAGCTACAACTTCTAAATAGATATAGAGGAAATATAATAGCATGAGAAGGATAAAGAACTGGAATAAGATGGAATATTTCTAATAAGCTGTAAGTTTTGAAAGATGCAGGTCTTGACCCCTTGCATTCTTTGCCACTTCAGGAATTGTCCAAGGTCTATGTAGGGCCACTTATTATTTTAATAATTGTAATGACAATTGTCACCTCTCAGGGTCACACCTGGAGAGTTTTAAGTACTCTACCAGTCTTGACTATGGGAGGGAGAGTAAAGCAAAGGCATATCCATTCCATTCCTAGCTTGGGCAGTGGCTAGCGTGGGAGAGTGTCGAGGGCAGAAACTCAGGTTTACTGAGCGGAAGGAGGCAATGGTAAACCACTTCTGTATTTTTACCAAGAAAAATCTGTGGATACACTACCAGAATGATTGCAGATGGAGGTAGGGCGTTCTAGGAGAGATGATGATGATGGTATTTATTAAGCGCTTACTATGTGCCAGGCACTGTTCTAAGCGCTGGGGTAGATACAAGGTAATCAGGTTGTCCCACGTGGGGCTCACAGTCTTAATCCCCATTTTACAGGTGAAGGAACTGAGCCCAGAGAAGTGAAGTGACTTGCCCAAAGTCACACAGTTGACAAGTGGCGGAGCCAGGATTAGAACTCATGACCTCTGGTTCCCAAGCCCATGCTCTTTCCACTAAGCCATGCTGCTTCTCCATCAGTACGATAGCAGTTTGGATGGAATAATGACTACTGTTTGGAAAACATTATTCCCTTCTTCAAAACCTGTGATGGTTCTCCATACGTATCTTTAAACTCTGTTGCTTCCCCGTACCTGTAATTTCATTCAATCATATTTATTAAATGCTTACTGTGTGCAGAGCACTGTGCTTTTAGTGTCTGTCTCCTCAGGTAGACTAGAAGCTTCTCGAGAGCAGGGGTCACGTGTGTCCCTGGCATCGCTATTGGTCAGACACGACTCGACAGCATAAGACAACAATGACAATTGTGGTGTTTGTTAAGCACTTATTATGGCTCTGGTTCTGTGCTAAATGCTAGGGTAAATACAAGATCATAATAGTAATAATAATAATAATGGCATTTATTAAGCACTTACTATGTGCAAAGCACTATTCTAAGTGCTGGGGAGGTAGAAGGTGATCAGGTTGCCCCATGGGGGGCTCACAGTCTTAATCCCCATTTCACAGATAAGGTAAATGAGGCGCAGAGAAGTTAAGTGACTTGCCCAAAGTCACACAGCTGACAATTGGCAGAGCTGGGATTTGAACCCATGACCTCTGACTCCGAAGCCTGTGTTCTTTCCACTGAGCCACGCTGCTTCTCTTAAGATCATCAGGTTGGGCAACATCCTTGTCCCACATGGGACTCCCAGTCTGAGGGAGAAGGAGAAAAATGTTTAACCCCCATTTAACAGATGAGGGAACTAAGGCCCGGAGAAGTTAAGTGACTTGCCCAAGGTCACACAGTGGGCAAGTGACAGAGCCAGGATTAGAACTGAGATCCTCCAACTCCTAGGTCTGTGCTTTTTCCACTAGGCTACACTGGTTCTTGGTACATTTGAGAAAAATTAGGATAATACTGTCACATTGGGAATTTGCCAATGAGGACCCGATACCCCAAAACCTTAAGTTATAGGAAATACAGGGGGAAAAGTATCACAAAAATGATTTGGATGAGCACCTAAAAGAAAATAGGATTATAAATTATATCCAAAATGACTTCACAAAGAGCAAACATTTAAAACCTGAAAAAGTGCCAGGCCTGGTAAATTGAGGATACGGATAGATGTAAATCTATTTCGATTTTTGTAAATCCCTTGATTTTGTTTCCCAGACATATCTATCAATAGATTGAGCAAATGCAATTAAACATCAGAGCTATTTGATGTGTTCACAGCTGGCTAGGCGGTCTTTCTGGAATGTTTTTTGGTGCATATTATGTAGCCTGGGAAAGTGGAGCAAGTGGTATTCTGTAGTTGCCCAATATTGTTTAAAGTATATACCAGAGACCTGAATGATGGAACAAAGAGAATGTTTGTTAAACTGGCAAATGACACTGAGCTATCTGGAGATTAAGAGCAGCTAATCCTTTGGAATTAAAAAGGCTCTTGGTAAAGCGAAGAATTTAATAATGGCATTTGTAAAGTGCTGGAGACGAAGCACTGGAGTAGATAAAAGATCAGCAGGTTGGACACAGTCCCTGTCCCGCAAGGGGCTCACAGTCTAAGCACAGAGAAACTACTGGAAACCAAAAAAATTGTGTTCAGAGGAGATACATGGCATAGTGAATAGAGCATGGGCCTGGGAGTAAAAAGGTCATGGGTTCTAATCCTGGCTCCACCACTTGTGTGCTGTGTGACTTTGGACAAGTCACTTCACTTCTCTATGCCTCGGTTACCACATCTGTAAAATGGGGATTGAGACTGTGAGCCCCATATGGGACCTGGACTGTGTCCAACCTGATTTGTTTGTGCCCACCCCAGTGCTTAGTACAGTGCCTGGCACTTAACAAATAGAATTTTAATAATGATAATAATAATACAGCCAGAGAAGTACTTTCAGGTCAAAAAAATACACGGAAACAAATGTAAAGGCCACAGTTTTGACATTCAGACCTTATAATAGTAATAATAATAATAATGGCATTTGTTAAGTGCTTACTATGTGCGAATCACTGTTCTAAGCACTGGGAGGGATACAAGGTGATCAGGTTGTCCCACCTGGGGCTCACAGTCTTAATCCTCATTTTACAGATGAGGTAACTGAGGCTCAGAGAAGTTAAGTGACTTGCCCAAGGTCACGCAGCAGACATGTGGCGGAGCCGAGATTAGAACCCATGACCTCTGACACCCAAGCGTGTGCTCTTTCCACTGAAGCAGGCTGCTTCTCCTTGTTTCCTGAGGGTAAACAGTTGAGAGAGTGCAACAGAAATGACACCACCCTTCACCTTAAGGAGATGATAATCCAGTGGAGGAGGCAGACAGACAAAAATGATTCACAAATAGTGGGAGCAGGAGGAAGAAGAAAGCTCTAACGGGAAGTATTACAAATATGTCAGGATGAAATAGCTGAATAAACAATTGAACATATTAATAAGTTTACATAAATGCCGGAGGTTAGAAATAAAATGCACAAGTGCTAAGTGTAATGGTTAAGTTGGTGTGGGTCAGGTGTTAATGGACAATTGTGAATTACTCAGGGAGGTTTTCCTGGAGAATATATACGTACTAGCATCGGGGAGATGGGGAATGAAAGGTGACTGGGAAATCAGTTTTGCTTCCTGTTATTAATATTTCATGTTCTTGGGAAATCAGATTTGAAGAAAACATACCTAGTCTCTCCATGTTCACAGTCCCTCTGCTCAAGGAAATCAAATCCACCCCTGCTTGCTTCAAGGCAGTCTGGTCTCACCGATGTTGTTGTCTCCTAGAGGTCCTCTGCTATGTCCCACTGTTTGAGATCCTTCTTCTCTGAGTCTTTAAACTGTCAAGCCTTTTAAACTTTAGGCTAGCAAAAGGAAGCTGGATGAAGTTCAGATTCAACAATGTTTGTTGAAAAAAATGCGGGAAGTCTACATTTCTTTAAGAATTTTAAAGTTAGTTAAAACAGTTAATCATCTTATCTCAGGCTTTGTGCAGATCCTATACACTGGCTTTATGCATCGTGTGTCACATCCCACAGTTACTCCTTATGGTATTTGTTAAGTGCTTACTGTGTGTCAGACACTACACTAAGCTCTTGGGAAGGTACAAGCGAATTCATTCACTCATTCAGTCGTATGTATTGAGTGTGTCCTTTGTCAGGTTGGACACAGTCCCTGTCCCACACGGGAGTCACAGTCTTAATCCCAATTTTACAGGTGAGGTAACTGAGGCCCAGAGGAAATGAAGTGACTTGCCCAGGGTCACACGGCAGGCAAGTGGCAGAGCTGGGATTGGAGCCCAGATCCTTCTGATTCCCCAGGCCCATGTCCTATCCATTAATCCACACTGCTTCTCCAGTTATGTCACCTCCTGAGACCTGAGGAGGAATTCCTTCCCGCTCTATTTTCATGAGCCTTTGGATCTGGAGATGCAAATATTAAACCCCATAAATAAAACCTTCAGCTTGGTCAGTTAGTTATTCCTGGGGGCCCCAAATGTGGCTTCATTAATCACTTCACTACACCCAGAAAGGCGTGTTTATCATTCCATTAATACAGGGATCAATCAGAACTTGATTTTATTGAACTTCCACAGTTAAAAAGGGTCCTGGGCTGCAATTCATTAGAAACAATCTTTTGACTATGTCAGTTCCTATATTCCAGATGGTACCTTCATGCTAAATGTAACTAAAAACAAATATGTAAACAAGATCTTTCATAATCCACTAATCAGTCTGAACTGTTCAGAAAGTGATGTTTGTTGATTTAAGGCAGATAAATGCAAAATTGGGGATATTTTCCTGCCATTTATAAAACTTGTTTTCCTAAACTGGCTGTTTGCAAAATCCTCTTATCCTGCCTATTAAAAGGCTATTGAGTAAATTAATAGTTCTGCTTTATAGGCAGAAGCCTAAATTTAAAAGCAAGTGAGTGGATTTTGAGAAAGCACGAGTTAATATTCTAATTTGAACCAAATAAAACTGTAGCTTTTAAGCAAATATCTAGACATAGATTGATACCCTCATCCTTAATTTAATTCTTTGCAGTTTCTTCAGGAGCTCAGCTGATCCTCAACATTACTCTTAAAAGTACAAAAGAGATATTTGAAACCATTCAATAATGTTCCTTTCAAATTATTTTTCAAAAGGGGTATTTAATAGGTTGATGAGGGCCAGATCTTCATGTGAAGAACAGGTTGACTACCAAGCAATTTTTGAAGTGAAGGATTGCATCGACTGAGCAGTATTGCATTGGAATTCAAGTTTTCCCCTTTGAAAGGGACAAGTTAGGCAATGGCTACCATAGGCCTATCCAGGTCAAACCTTCAAAAACGGTCAGAGGATGAAGACATGGACTTTCTCAGGTCTTTTTTTGAGAAGCAGCATAGCCAGGTGGATGGAGCATCGACACGGGAATCAGAAGGATTTAGGTTCCTATCCCGGCTCTGCCACTTGTCTACTGTGTGACCTTGGGCAAGTCACTTCATTTCTCTGTGCCTCAGTTACCTCATCATTTGTAAAATGGGGGTTTAAACTGTGAACCTAATGTGGGACATGGACTCTGTCCAACCTGATTAACTCGTATCTGCACCAATGCTTAGTACAGTGCCTGGCACATAGTAAGCATTTAACAAATACCAATTTTTTTTAAAAAAGTCATTTTGATTCCCCTCTAGACTCTATGCTCATTGTGGGCAGTAAGCAACACTGTTGATTGATTTTGTTCTGTAAAAGGAGACATAAATACGACCCTCTTACCTACCACTAGAAGGGAAAGGGGAAGACCTTTCTTTAACTTTCTTGGATCATCAGGATGCTTTCAAAGAAACTGAAGCAGCAGTCTGCCATTCAGTTGAAAAACAGAGAGGAGTTTTTTTTTGTTCCAACTTGCCCTCCCACGGCCCCTGTAAGAAACAGGAGACTGTCCTGATAGGACCCATTACTGGCTTTCAGCCACCTTTAGTAAATCATACCCCGCCCAAAGTGCCTTATTTACAGTCTGAGAGCAAGTGACTTTCCTGTACCACCTGCTTCTTGGCATTTCCTTTTAGGCTTGTGAGCTCATAGATTTATCTCAGTGGAAAATGGGATAAAATTATTCACCTTAAGTAGAGTGATGTTTGTTTAAAACCCCCTGTATTTCCTGTGGGTCTTTTTAAGCTGTCTTTGAAATTGTCTTATCAGTTGGGATCACAGTTTTAAATATAGGAAAGGTTGTTTTCAAAAGGATGATAAGCACTTGAATCATTTTTTTGCGAAGGAAAATCCGTGCTCAAACCATAATGCATTTCTTGGACGTTTTCCAGCTTCTTCTCTAGTCCCCTTTGACCTTTGCCCCACACTCCTGCATTAGGCCTATGTGATGGCCATTTGGCATTGAGACCGGTATTGCCGCTTAAACTTGCCAGTGGGGGATACATGATCCTTATTTCTAGAGACTTAACCTATCATCTCTGAACTGTGAACTGGTTTACACTGAGAGACACAGGGTCTGAGTTCCTTAGGGCTGGCAACTCTATCTGGAGGCAAAAAAATTGATGATAAAATCAGAGTGATTGTTTAGGAGCCAGAATGTCATATCGCCAATGGGTTAATTTTGATTTCCCAGCTGACTAATACATTGTCTCTTGCCACCAGGCTGGTTAATGGCTTCAGTTATTTGCTTTCAATTTTATTCTAACTGGAAGGCTTCTTTGTCTGAGGCTTCTATGAAACATTATTTCTTTTATGATGTCTCCACAAATAAGTTTATTATGTGCAATCCCAAAGTGGGTGACTTATGTAAAAAAAAATAAAAAGATTGCTACTTTTAGAATACAAGCCTTCTGGAGCATACAAATGCAGAAAATTTGATGCATTACATGTGTTCTTATGGGGTGAAACTCTCAGGATGTACAGAGCCTAGATCTTTTAAAAAAAAATCATATGGTTAGATGGAATCTGAAGAATCAGTCAATAGTATTTATTGAGCACTTGCTGTATGCAGAGCACTGTACTAAGTGCTTGGGAAAGTACAAAATAAATCATATAACAGACACATTGCCTGCCCATAATGAGCTTACAGTCTAGAGTTCTATTGGTCCATCCCATTGCTCTTGGTAAGAATGCACTTAACTCATCCCAGCCAAATTGATATTGACTAGTTTTAAGACTTCAAAAACAAGACTCCGCAGCATCTCTTGAAAATCTTGTGGAATATCTTAAGCATTGTGTCCCCTAGATGTCGGGAGACCTAACTAGGTGTGCAGTCAGCCCCAAGTGCTTTACCATTTTTCATAGCTCTGCCTGTAGAAATAAGTTCCTCAGAAGTGAATAAGGAAAATCACACATAGTCCCTTTTTTCATAATTTTAAGGGACCAGGCCTTAAATTCTCCATAATCAATCAATCAATGGTACTTATTGAGGGTTTATTGGTTTACTGAATGAGATTCAGTTTCCTGTCTGATCAAACAGTGGTATTTATTGAGAGATTATTGTGTGCAGAGTTGGTGGACACATTCCCTGCCCACAAGGAGCTTTCAGTCTAGATGGGGAGACAAACATTAAAATAAATTATGACAAGTATTGTGGGACTGAAGGTGGGGTGAATGTCAAGCACTCAAAGGGTAGAGATCCTAGTGCGTAAGCGACACAGAAGGGAGAGGGAATGGAGGAAATGGTGGCTTAATTGGGGAAGACCTCTTGGAGATATGATTTAATAAGGCTTTGAAAGAGGAGAGAGCAGTGATTTAGCATGTTTCAAAGCCTAGCGTGTATGGAAGGGGAGGGAGTTCCAGGAGAGAGGGAGGATGTGGGAAAGGGGACGGTGGTGAGATTCACGATATCAAGGTCCAGTGAGTAGGTTGGCATTAGATGAGAGAAGTATGTGGGGTGGGTTTTAGTAGGAAGTCAGAGAGGTAAGGTGGGAGGAGGTAAGATGATTGCATGCCCCCAGTCAGAAATCATCATTGGCAGCACTGAACTGCATGCCATCTTAGAATTCTGTTACCTAGGCAATACACTGTCCAATGATGCAAAGATGGCCTTTAGGAGATTGTCGGGCAGGGTGTCTGTAAGGCAGCAAGGTTGAGAACAAAGAGAAGGTCTCTTGAGCTGTCATGTTCTGTCCAGTTTGCTTGAAGATTTGGAGGATGCAGGTTTAATACGCTTTGGGGCTGTTCAGCTCATTGAACAACAGTGCTGGATTTCCTGCTGTTATTGCCTTAGCGATTCAATTCATTCATTCAATCATTCAATTCATTCAATCATTCAGTTCATTCATTCATTCATTCAATTCATTCATTCATTCAATTCATTCATTCAATCATATTTATAGAGTGCTAACTGTGTACAGAGCACTGCACTAAGCACTTAGGAAAGTACAATACAGCAATAAAGAGAGACCATCCCTGCCAACAATGAGCTCACAGTCTAGAAGGAGGGAGACAGATGATCAGTACAAATAAATGGACACCAACATAAGTACATAAAATTACAGATTGAGCAGAATGTGAAAACCATTTCTCAACCTTCAATACATTAAAAATAGGACCTCGGTTGTCCCTGGTGTGGCTAATGTGGAAGAAGGAAATGGAAAATGTGTTACCATTTCTCATCCACATTTGCCTTTCATGTAGCCAAGAGAACAGAGGGGAGTAAAGAAAATTTGTGATGGTGTGTGAGCAGCAGTATCTTGGCATTATTGTGTGCTTTCCATTAAGAGATGTAGATCCCAGATGATTGAAGAGTGTAATTGATAAGGAGCACAGCTACAAAGAGAGCTTTCATGGACCGGAATGATGTCATTACACCAGCACTCTCGGGGGTTTTTTTTTCTTGGCAAGTTGAAGAATTCTGCCAGCACCCAGGTTGCTTTGTTTTGTTTTCTTAATGGTGTTTGTTAAGCGCTTACTATGTGCCAGGCACTGTACTAAGCACTGGGGTAGATACATGCTAATCAGGTTGGACACGGTCCCTGTCCCATGTGGGTTTCACTCTCTTAATCCCCATTTTAAGGATGAGGCAGAGAGAAGTGTAGTGACTTGCCCATGGTCACACAGCAGACAAGTGGAGGGGCCGGGTTTAGAACCAGGTACTCTGATTCTGTGGCCCACGCTCCTTCCTCTAGGGGACATGGCTTTCCATGGTGGCAAACACATAGGCTTCAACACCAATATGTACATGTGTGTATGTACATATATATAAGTCGAGAGAAAGAAGTAGGAGAGGGAGAGAAAGAAAGTGAGAGAGAACTTTGTTCTTGATGTTTGAAGGTGATACCACTTACAGGTGAGAATGGCTATAGGGGCATACAGGGAATGTATCTGTTTATTGTTGCACTGCACTTTCCCAAGTGCTTAATACACTGCTCCACTCACAGTAAGCGCTCAATCAATCAATCAATCAGTCGTATTTATTGAGCTCTTACTGTGTGCAGACCACTGTACTAAGCGCTTGGGAAGTACAAGTTGGCAACGTATAGAGACGTTCCCTACCCAACAGTGGGCTCACAGTCTAGAAGGGGGAGACGGAGAACAAAACCAAACATAGTAACAAAATAAAATAAATAGAATAGATATGTACAAGTAAAATAAATAAATAGAGTAATAAATATGTACAAACATATGTACAGGTACTGCGGGGAAGGGAAGGAGGTAAGATGGGGGGATGGAGAGGGGGATAAGGGGGAGAGGAAGGAAGGAGCTCAGTCTGGGAAGGCCTCCGATAAATTCATTCAATAAATATGATTGAATGAATGAACATACTTGGAGAAATCATTGTGGGAGAAACCCATCCAAGTCATGTACATGTGAAGATTTTCCATTATAGCGTTACTGTATTTATTGCTTGCCACGGAGTGCTCTCTTTGATCTATCCCTTTGTTGTCTCAATTTTTAGAACATTGGGAAGATCACGGCTGAAACTCTGCTTCTCTAATCACAGTGTCCTTGTCATTTATTTTGTCTTGGTGCATGGTTTAGTGGAAAGAGCACGGGTTTGGGAGTCAAAAGGATGTGGGTTCTAATCCCGGCTCTGCCACTTGTCTGCTGTGTGACCTGGGGCAAGCCACTCCTCCGGAACTCAGTTACCTCATCTGTAAAATGGGGATTAAGACTGTGAGCCCCGTGTGGGACAACCTCATAGCCTTGTATCTACCCCAGTCTTAGAACAGTGCTTGGCACATAGCACTTAACAAATACCATGATTATTATTATTTTTATTAGTGCTTTTAATGTTTCATTCTCCCATAGGTCCCATCTGTTGCTGACAATCATCCTACATCTACAATGAACTGGGGTTTCTATAAGAGAAAACCCTGACAGTTCACTATGCCCCAACCCCAGCACCCCAGCCTATTTATCCGAAGAATGAGCCGAAGCCTCTAGGGGTCTGAAACAATGAAGTATACCTAGAGGCAGATGTGTATAGGCCATCCCACACATAGGCCTTTGGCTACTGGTCCCTCGACCAACAGAGAGGGGTGCAGTTGAGGGCCCAGTGGGCCCAAATTTCAGTCAATCAGTTGTATTTGTTGAGCAATTACTGTGTGCAGAGCCCTGTCCCAAGCTCTCCCTCTAATATTCATTCATTCATTCATTCAATCGTATTTATTGAGTGTTTGCTGTGTGCAGAGCACTGTACTAAGCACTTGGGAAGTACAAGTTGGCAATATATAGATACAGTCCCTAACCAACAGTAGGCTCACAGTCTAGAAGTGGGAGACAGACAACAAAACCAAGCATGTAGACAGGTGTCAAAATCGTCAGAACAAATAGAATTATAGCTACATGCACATCATTAACAAAATAAATAGAATGGTAAATATGTACAACTAAAATAGAGTAATGAATCTGTACAAATATATACAAGTGCTGTGGGGAGGGGAAGGAGGTAGGGCAGAGGGGGGTGATGGGGAGGAGGGGAGGAAAAAGGGGGCTCAGTCTGGGAAGGCCTCCTGGAGAAGGTGAGCTCTCAGGGATTTGAAGGAAGGAAGAGAGCTAGCTTGGCGGATGTGTGGAGGGAGACCATTCCAGGCCAGGGGAAGGATGTGGGCCGGGGTAGGGACTGTCTCTATGTGTTGCCAACTTGTACTTCCCAAGCGCTTAGTACAGTGCTCTGCACACAGTAAGCGCTCAATAAATACAATTGATGATGATGATGATGATCCCAAGATCCTCCACACTTCTTCCCCAAAGCCAGCTCTCCCCATCTCTGAGGTCAGTCCTTGGGTGACCTGGAATGTTTTGACATGTCTTGGGGAGTTGCTAAGTGCTGTTGGATGTTTCCTGGACAATGATCAAATATAGAGAGGGACAAGGAAAAGGTCACTTCCTCTCTCCAATCATGAATTCTGGGCAGTTCTTTTAAAAGGTCACCATCAGTTCAGCTGTCACATTCTCTTTACTTGTAAAATCTACTTAGCTGGCAGCCTAGGAGGATAATAATAATAATAACATTAATGGTATTTGTTAAGCGCTAAATATGTGCCAAGCACTGTTTTAAGTGCTGGGGTAGATACAAGGTAATCTGGTTGTCCCACGTGGGGCTCACAGTCTTCATCCCCATTTTACATATGAGGTAACTGAGGCACAGAGAAGTTAAGTGACTTGCCCAAAGTCATACAGCTGACAAGTGGAAGAGGAGGGATTAGAACACATGACCTCAGACTCCTAAGCCCGTGCTCTTTAAATAATAATGATAATAATGACATTTATTAAGCACTTACTATGTGCAAAACACTGTTCTAAGCGCTGGGGAGGTTACAAGGTGATCAGGTTGTCCCACGGGGGGCTCACAGTCTTAATCCCCATTTTACAGATGAGGTAACTGAGGCACAGAGAAGTGAAGTGACTTGCCCAAAGTCATACAGCTGACAATTGGCAGAGCTGGGAGGTGAACCCATGACCTCTGACTCCAAAACCCATGCTCTTTCCACTGAGCCACGCTGCTTCTCTAGCAGCGTGCTAGCACGGTGTTCTCTAACAGGATGCTTTGTGTCATTCAATTGATTGTATTTATTGAGCACTTATTGTGTGCAGGCTACTGTACTAAGCACTTGGGAGAATACACTATAACAGAGTTGGTAGACATGTTCCCTACCTACAGTGAGCTTTCATTCTAGAGGAGGAGGTAGATGTAAAAATAAATAAATTACAGATACACAGGAAAGTGCTGTGGGACTGAGAGAGAGGTGAATAAAGGGTGGAAATCCAAGTGCAAGGGTGACACAAAAGGGAGTGGGAAAAGAGAAAATTAAGGCTTAGTTGGGAAAGGCCTCTTGGAGGAGAAATGTTTTTAATAAGGCTTTGAGAGTGAGGAGAGTGATAATCTGTCAGATATGAAGAAGAAGGGCATTCCAGGCCAAAGACAGGACATAGGTGAGAGGTCAGCAGTGAGATAGACAATGTTGACATATAACGAATAGGTTGGTATTAGAAGAGCAAAGCGGGCAGGCAGTGATGCAGTAGAAAATCAGGGAGGTAAGGTAAGCAGAGACAAGGTGACTGAGTGCTTTAAAGCTGATCATAAAGAGTTTCTGTTCGATACAGAGGTGAATGGGCAACCACTGGAGGTTCTTGAGGAGTGGAGAAACTTGGACTGGACATTTTTTGTAGAGAAATGATCCGGGCAGCAGAGTGAAGTATGAACTGGAGTGGAGAGGAAGAGGCAACAGGGAGGCTGATACAGTAATCAAGGAGGGATAGGATAATTACCTGGATTAACACGGTAGCAGATTGAATGGTGTGGAAAGGGAGATTTTAATGTGAAGGTTGTACCAACCAGCTTTGGTGACAGATTGAATATGTGGGTAAAGTGAGAGAGATGAGATGAGGCTAATGCCAAGGTGGAGGGCTTATGAGATAGGGACATGGCGGCGCTGACTACAGTAAAGTCAAATGGAGAAACAGTGTTTGGGTGGGAAGATGAGGAGCTCTGTTTTGGACAGGTTGAGTTTAAAGTATCAGCGGGACATCCAAGAAGCAATGTCCTGAAGGCAGGAGGAAATGCGAAACTGCAGAGAAGTTGAGAGATCATCTTTTCTCTCCCTTGCTCTGTGCTTGCTTGTTTCTTTGTTTTTCATTGTTTGAAGATGATTGTGATCAGCCTGTTGTTTGAAAGTAACTAGGTTTCTTCTCCATCCTGCTAATCATTTTATCCTAAACAGCCCCCAAATCTTTGTCTGCCCCACACCCCTCAAATAGTGGAGAAACAGCTTGACCTAGTGGAGAGAACATGGGCCTGGTTGTCAGAAGGATCTGGGTTCTAATCCTGCCTCTGGTACTTGTTTGCTGGGTGACTTTAGGCAAGTTTCTTCTCTGTGCCTCAGTTACCTCATCTGTAAAATTGGGATTTTTAAAGGTATTTGTTAATAGCTCACTATGTGCCACGGACTGTACTCAATGCTTGGGGAGATACAAGCTAGTCAGGTTGGTAACAATCCCTGTCCCGTTTCATTAATTCCCGTTTCACAGATGAGGTAACTGAGGTAACACGTTAAATGACTTACCCAAGGTCACATAGCAGACAAGTGGTGGAACTGGGATTAGAACCCAGGTTCTTCTGACATCCAGGCCTGTGCTCTATTCACTATACCATGCTGCTTCTCACATTCACTGGGAACCCCATGTGGGACATTGTGTCCAACTTGATTAGCTTATTTCTATCTCAGTGCTTGTTGCAGTGCCTGATACATATTAAGTGGTTAACAAATACCAAAAAAAAAGAAAAGTATACATACCTGCTCTCAAATGTGTTGTGTTACCTCAGACATCCAAAAATCTGACATCACAGCTGCTCCCAGTAACAACCTCCTACCACCCTCCCCAATTGTCCTGAAACAATGAGCGCTGTAAGAACCATGTCCAGTTCTTATCCATACTTTTTCCCCCCCATCACCTAGTACAGTGCTTTTACATTTAATAAATCCTATAACTAAAAGTCCTTCTACTTTGCGGTCCTTTCAGTATTGCTGTTCAAAGAGACCACCTGCTTTCTTGGGTAACAAAAATAGAGGACAAATGAAACCATTTCAGATGCTATAAAAATGTCCGTTTTGTTTTCATTCTTAAATTTCCAGAAATCTTCTCATTTGGTACGAGCACAAAGAAATTCAGGTAGCATTTTGAAAATTGGGCAATTGAACTTGGGGTCTAATATTGGAAAAATCTGGTGATTTTATATTTGACTAGGTTAACGAGATTTTAGGTAATTACTAGTACCTTCATTCATTTTGACTGTCATATTTTGGTCATTTCAGAAGGGTGGGGAAACTTGCATTTTACTGGAGAAATTTACCTCACTGCTACAAACCAGAAAGATTCATTAACTTTGTGTTGTTTGCCAGTGTGGGTTTGAGTTGAAATGAACTGTTCCTTTCGAGTAAGGCAATTCATCTTTGTAACTTAAAGAGTATATTCAATTTCCCTGATGCTTTCAGTTCTTATGATTTTTTTTCAGAAATTTGAATGTGATTGGTGTTGCAGGCTCATAACACGATAAAGTGTGAATTCTCAGCAGGCCTTTGGTGAAAATGGCACCTTGCAGAAGCTACCATCATCATTCTCTACCTTCTCCTCTCATTCTGTTTGACCAATGTCTTGACCAATGCCTCTCCCTCTGATGACAGAGGGGTTGTTCTTGCTGTGTGACCTTGAGCAAGTCACTTCTCTTTGCCTCAGTTCTCCTTTCTATGTAGACTGTGAGCCCCATTTGGGACAGGGACAGTGTCTAACCTAATGAACTTATATCTATCTCGGTGCTTAGAACAGTGTTTGACACATAGTAAATGCTTAATGCCATCAAAAACCATAAATGTGGGTCATGTAATCAAGCCTCGGATGAAAATACCAAAGAGGGTGTGGGAAAAATCTTTCATATAGTCAAATAATTTTGTTCACTGTTATATGGCTGGTTGATTATATAAAGATGCCTCATATTTTCCTATTCTGCCTTCTTAATGATGTTTTTCTTTCTCTGTTCTCTAAGCTAATGACTAAACACCCAGGCAAACGTCTAGGATGTGGCCCAGAAGGGGAACGGGACATTAAGGAGCATGCTTTTTTCCGATATATTGACTGGGAGAAACTTGAACGCAAAGAGATTCAGCCCCCGTACAAGCCGAAGGCTGTAAGTCAACTGTTAAATCTTCTTTACCTCTCTCTGACTCTCTCTTTTTTATTGTCCTTTCATATTTGCTGTCTGTGGACATTGTGGGAAAATATGTGCAGAACCACACAATATAAACATATCCATTAGATATTGAAGTCTAATTACACATCCCCTTTCATTGAAGAGTATATATATTGGGAATATTGAATCTTTGGGGTTTTTTTGCACTCTGATAATGGCTGTTTTGACCAAAAAGGAACTTTTGGAGAACACATTTCTGTTGAGTATACCAGCATACAGCTATGCTTCGGGGAGGAAATGAAGAATTTCTAATTTCACTTTGATTCCTTCCATTGGTTTGATTGGATGTCATTCTCACTTCACATTGATGTTGAAAAGGTCACACTGTTTACCTCAATCATATTTAAATTTAGTTCAGAAATGTATGATATGACTGAGTCAGTAATAAAACAGTAATTCACTCATCAGCTTTTACCCAAGGTGAAATACAGGAGGAAGCAAAAGCTGAATTGTTTATGAATGTTAGTAAAAATCTCCAGAGGGTAGTCTGGCTATAGAGTTAGGCTTTCAGTTTCTCTCTCTTATAATTCGACAACTAAATTTTTGCCACACACTGTAGGCTTAGATTTGTGTGTGCATAAATGTGTGTATGCATGTATGTGTATATGTTGATAGTTTATAAAGCTCCACATAAGTAACAAAAATCCTCAACTCCATTTTTTTGCCAATGGGACCCTAAGGAGTAGTTAGACTATGTCTTAGTCATTGCTCTAATAAAGTCTGTTATTGTGCATATTCTGTAATTCTTTCCAAAAGATCCTGTGCTTTGAGAGATGGTTAGTAACCACTTTCCTAGAGAAGATCGCCATTTCAGAATAGTTTCTGAATTGCTTTGGGAATGATTGAGGCTCACTGACATAGGAGAAGTTAGGAAAAAGGTGGGAGCTAAAGAGCCGGTGGATTCTAATCACAACAGGGGTGGATAGCCAAGTCCTTGCATGAAAAAAAATAGCAGTTTCATATCCCTGTAGACGAATCTCTCTGAAACAACCCATTTAGTTTTGAAATTTGGGTTGCTGCTAAAACTGTCACATTCAGGCCCTGGAACTGTTCACATGGGCCAGTCAGGCTGCTGGGTGACCTTAGACTAAATCATTTAACTTAGTGAGAAGCAGTGTGGCCTAGTGGATAGAGCACAGGCTTGGGAGTCAGAAGATCATGGGTTCTAATCCCAGCTCTGCCACTTGTCTGCTGTGTGACCTTAGGCAAATCACTTCCCCTCTCTGTGCCTCAGTTATCTGTAAAAATGGGGGTTAAGACTGAGCCCCACGTGGCACATGGATTTTGACCAACCTCATTAAGTTATATCTACTTCAGAGCTTAGTTTAATGCCTGGAACATAGTAAGTGCTTTCCAAATATCATTTTAAAAAAACAGTCAGTCAGTGGTATATATTGAGCACTTACTATGCGCAGAGCACTGTACTAAGTACTTGAGAGAGTTCAGTACAACAGAATTGGTAGACATGTTCCCTGCCAACAAGGAGTTTACAGTCTGGAGGAGAAGACAGTCATTGAAATTAAAATAAATGCTCATAAGTGCTCTTGGACTGAGGAATCCTAAAGGGAAAGTGTAAATTAATCTTATTGAAGCTGAGGCAATAAGTGACAGTAACTTTTAATGATGATGATTCCTTGGACTCTTAAACATTCCTTGTAGATTGAGCAAAAAACCCTAAAATGTAATTATTTTTATTTTTCCTTTGGTTATGTTGGCAGTTTTGGGCCTATTGAGAGCTCTGGGCCCAACAGTTTCAGGTTCACTCAAAGCAGAAATGCCCTCTGTATCTGGCCAAAAAAGTCTGATCAATTAATCAATCAATTAATCATTTTTTTATTGAGCACTTAGTGCATGTAGAGCACTCTTCTCAGTGCTTGAGAGAGTATAATACAACCAAGTTAGTAGAAAAAGTCAGGCTGGTTGAAATAAATGGCAGGTTGGAATTAATTCATGGACTCCCCATTTGTCTTAATGGCGTATATGCCCTGTTGACTAGTCAACGGTGAGGAGTTTGTTCCTAATGGCAGCATGGAAGGGCTGAGAAATAAATGCTCTTTGTGGGCAGGGAATGTGTTTATTGTTGTTTTGTACTCTCCCAAGCACTTAATACAGTGCTCTGCACACAGTAAGGGCTCAGTAAGTACAATTGAATGAATGAATGAAAAGCCAGGGGTGGGCAGAGGGGGACTAGAGGGGAAACGTAGAAGAGTGTCTTTTCCATGAACTCTCCTAACTCCTGGTTTGCCTGGGATCTAGCCCCAGCTCCAGCCCTAAGGTGTACTGCCGAGATTTGGGGGATTCCACCCAAGGATACTAACCTCAGTCCTTTTGCGGGGGGTATTTGTTAAGTGCGAGCACTTAATATGCCCCAGGCACTGTACTGAGCACTGGGGGAGATACAAGCTAATCAGGTTGGATACAGTCCCTGTCCCTCATGAGGCTCCCAGTCTTAATCCCCATTTTGCAGATGAGGTAACTGAGGCACAGAGAAGTTAAGTGACTTGCCGAAGGCCACACAGCAGACAAGTCACAGAGCCAGGATTAGAACCCAGAACCTTCTGACTCCCACGCCTGGGCTCGATCCACCAAGCTTACCTTTTATGCTTCTCTTTCCCTTTAGAATCCATATTATCACAGAGCTTTTATTCTTGTGCTCATTCCCCTCTTTGTGAGTGTCCAATGATAATGTGCCTCCAAGTAAGTCAATAAACTATTTGGACACATCTGCCCATCTATCGATAAAATTCAAATGTCACTTATTTTTTTAATGGCATTTATTAAGTGCTTACTATGTGCAAAGCACTGTTCTAAGCACTGGGGAGATTACAAGGTGATCAGGTTGTCCCTTGGGGGGCTCATAGTCTTAATCCTCATTTTACAGATGAGGTAACTGAGGCACAGAGAAGTTAAATGACTTGCCCAAAATCATACAGCTGACAATTGACGGAGCCAGGATTTGAACCCATGACCTCTGACTCCAAAGCCCATGCTCTTTCCCCTGAGCCATGCTGCTTCTCTTATAGGACACTCCCTCATTAAGCCCACTCCCTTGAGTTTTATCTCTTGGGGAAAGGAACAGCCCCTCAGAAAAACCTTCCCTGTGGGACAAACTACTGTTTTTCTGTCAGTGGTATTTATTAAGCACTTACTGTATGCAGTGCACTGTACTGAGTGCTTAATCAGTCCCACAGGGTGTTTGGTTATGGTGATTATTATTATTATTATTAGTAGTAGTAGTAGTAGTAGTAGTAGTAGTAGTAGTAGTAGTAATAATACTGGTATTTGTTAAGCACTTACTACGTGCCTCGCATTGTACTAAGTGCTGAGGTAGATAATAATAATAATAATTGTGGTATTTGTTAAGCACTTACTATGTGCCAAGCACTGTACTAAGCGCTGGGGTACATACAGCGTGTTAAGTTGGACACAGTCCTTGTCCATGGGACTCACAGTCTCAATCCCCATTTTAAAGATGAGGTAACTGAGGCCCAGAAAAGTGAAGTGACTTGCCCAAGGTAACACAGTGGACAAGTGGCTGAGGCAGGATTAGAACCCATGACCTCTGACTCCCAAGCCCAGGTTCTTTCCACTAAACCACGCTGCTTCCCGTGGTTGTTCATGTGGGGCTCACTGCCTATATAGGAGGAAGAAGAGGTATTGAATTCCCATTTTATAGGTGAGAAATCTGAGGCACAGAGAAGTTAAGTGACTTGCTCAAGGTCACACCACAGACAAGTGGAAAATCAGGATTAGAACCCAGGTCCTCTGACTCCCAGACATATGCTCTTTCCACTAGGCCATGCTGCTCCTGGTTGGCTGCAAGAAGGAGTGCCCAAACCCTGCTGATTTAGGGGTACCCTGAGCTTCCAGGACTTCACCATGGCCAAGGGCAGCCCTTTGGGGCCCCATTCTGGGCTGTCCCAAGGATTCCCAGATGGAACAGAGAACCTGACTTCCAGTTCAGGGACCCCCAAGGGACAGGGTCCTCATCTAATTCCCACCTGTATGCTCTTTCCCGGCACTTAGTACAGTGCTTGCATTCAGTTAGCACTTAATCAATCAATCAATCATATTTATTGAGCGCTTACTGTGTGCAGAGCACTGTACTAAGCGCTTGGGAAGTACAAGCTGGCAACATATAGAGACAGTCCCTACCCAACAGTGGGCTCACAGTCTAGAAGGGGGAGACAGAGAACAAAACCAAACTTACTAACAAAATAAAATAAATAGAATAGATATGTACAAGTAAAATAAATAGAGTAACAAATATGTACAAACATATATTCATATATACAGGTGCTGTGGGGAAGGGAAGGAGGTAAGGCGGGGAGGATGGAGAGGGGGACAGGAAGGAGGGGGGCTCAGTCTGGGAATAAATCAATCAATCAATTGTATTTATTGAGCGCCCCCCGTGTGCAGAGCACTGCACCAAGTGCTTGGGAAGCACAAGCCGGCAACACAGAGAGACAGTCCCTACCCAACACTTAACAAACAGAACTATTATTTCTCCTCCTTCTCCTCCTTCTCCCTCCTCCTTTTCCCTATCCTCCCTCCTCTTTCTCCTCATCCTCCTGCAATCAATCAATCAATCAATCAGTCATATTTATTGAGTGCTTACTGTGTGCAGAGCACTGTACTAAGCACTTGGGAAGTACAAGTTGGCAACATATAGAGACAGTCCCTACCCAACAGTGGGCTCACAGTCTAAAAGGGGGAGACAGAACAAAACCAAACATATTAACAAAATAAAATAAATAGAATAGATATGTATGAGTAAAATAAATAAATAAATAGAGTAATAAATATGTACAAACATATATACAGGTGGTGTGGGGAAGGAAAGGAGGTAAGATGGGGGGATGAAGAGGGGGACGAGGGGGAGAGGAAGGAAGGGGCTCAGTCTGGGAAGGCCTCCTGGAGGAGGTGAGCTCTCAGTCGGGCCTTGAAGGGAGGAAGAGAGCTAGCTCCTCTTTCTTCTCTCTCCTCCTCCTCCTCCTTCTCTTTTCTCCTCCTCCTTCTCCTCTTCCCTCTTTTCCTCCTCCTCCTCATTTCATTCATAAAATCATATTTATTGAACACTCACTGTGTGCAAAGCTCTTTACGAAGCGCTTGAAGCTTGTACTAAGCACTTCTCCTCCTCCTTTTCCTCCTCCTTTTCCTCCTCTTCCCCCTCCTCCCCTCATGAGTCCCATATAACTCCAGCAAGTACTAGGGTTCCAAATGTGGTCTGGCTCTACCTGGGATTACCTGGGACTCTCAAACCAGGAACTTGGCCTGGTTGGCCTTCCCCTTTATCCTTCCCAGAGCATTTGCAACTCAGAGTAGTCCCACAAAGGCCATCAGAACTCTTTCCAAACCCCCAGAGTCCCCCAAAGTATCCCCAAAAGGCCACTGAGTCCAAGGAAATCGGGAAGTTAATGGGATCCCAGCCAGATGAGTTCTCTGAGAAAATGCTGGCAATGGCAACCACACAGTGCTCGCTGCTCTCTCCCATGGCACAAACCCTCTCGGGACATCACCTAGAAGTCTTCCCTCTTGCAGACTTCGCCATTCATCTTCTTCATCCTCTATTATTGTCAGTGGGTTGTGGTACTGTGTATATAATGTTGTGTGTTTCGTAAAAGATATTAAAAGGAATAATTTCACCTGTCACTGCTTATTGATTCATTTATGCTATTAACTAGCTGAGGAGGTTGTAATAGAAAAATCAAGTAGCAATAACAGAGGATAATAGTCAAACATCCATTAAGTGTGATATTATTGGACACTGATGTTCATAAAAATAATTTTTAAAAATGGATTCTAAAAGGTGTGTATAGTATTATCTGCTATTTAGGCAAGAACCTTAAAATCACATGGAAATGCACTATTGCAAATGAGGAGGGGGTTTTTGCCCCCAGGCATATTTCCAGTATCCTTATGCAGTGGGAGATGGGTCATGGAAGGGGTCATCATCTCAGATCCATTGCCAAATTGCTTTAGGCAGCAGTTCTCAGTGGAGCAGAAGACCTAAAAGATTAAAGAGAGCCATGGAGCCTGAAAAACGTTGACTTGTAAGGGAGGAAATGACAGACTTTTGCTGGGGGTAGTTAGCTTTCCCAGGCAGCCTCTATGATTAGGAATGCATCTTCTTAGTTTGTAAAAGGATGTGGATTTTTGCTTTTGTGCCTAATTGATGCTTCCAAGATGGTCTGTGTCCCAGGGAGAAAACCAAGCATTCTTATTGAGGCTCCAGGTTATTCATAGAAATACGATTTCTGAAATCAGTTGGAAAAACATTTTGTCATTCACTTCAAGCCTCTAGAATGCCTGCATGAAGGTACTTAGCAATGCAGGCAACCTAAACTTCTCAGTTTTATTCTTGCCTACGTTAAATGGTACTTAACTTGAAAATAATTCTCCTTTACTGCTCTCTGTTCTAGTTTTTGTCTGTGTCTTCTATTGTTTTCTGCTTCCTTCCTCACGTAGTTTTCAAGATATTTCATATCTGTTGCGTGTTGTAACTGTGTTTCCTTCATCTAAAGGGTTGAATTCAGCCCAAGGTTTTCGATATCCATTTCTTTCTTTTAAGCTCTCTATTATCTCCTGCTAGTCTGTGCTTTTGATCCACGACCTTAAAATGACAGCGGTGAATGGTACCTATTCTCTCCTAATAGCCCGTCACAGGAAATTTCTCTCTCTCTCTCTCTCTCTCTCTCTCTCTCTCTCTCTCTCTCTCTCTCTCTCTCTCTCTCTCTGTGTTGGAAGAGGGAGATGGATCTGGGATTCAGCTACTAGCTGTGATATTCATCCCGAGAAGTACCCTTTGGACAATCACCCTACCTTATTTATAATTGTCCACCTACTTGGAACTAGCCTCAGGACTAGCCTGGGAACCAAATCTGAAGGGCTTAAGTCCTCTAAATAAGGAGACTAAACTTAATCAATCAATAGCATTTATGGCCTACTGTGTACAGAGCACTAAACTAAGCACTTGGGAGAGTACAATAAAATTAATAAACTGGATCTCTGCCCTGAAGGAGGTTACGATCTAGTGGGGAACACAGGCACCAAGTAAATTACAGGTGGGAGGAGAAAGGAAAAGGAGATGTGTCCCTGACTAAGTGCTTGAATAATAGAGTATTGTAAGATATATACATAAAGGGTACAGGAGCTTGAGAATACCTAAGTGCTTAGGTGGAACAAAAATGCTAAACTAGCATTTGGGGGGATAAAAAATGGGGAAAGAAGAATTTAAGCAGGAAAGCGGTGTGGCTTAGTAGATAGAGCATGGGCCCGGGAGTCAGAAGGTCATGGGTTCTAATCCTGGCTTCACCACAAGTCTGCTGTTTGACCTTGGGCAAGTCACTTTGTTTCTCTGGGCCTCAGTTACCTCACCTGTAAAGTGGAGATTAAGAGTGTAAGCCCCATGTGGGACAGGGACTGTGTCCAACCTGACTAACTTGAATCTACCCCAGTGCTTAGAACAGTGCCAAGCACATAGTAAGTGCTTGATGAGTACCATAATAATAATAATTATTATTATTGTTATTATTATTATCATCACAAAGGAGATGCTATTTCAGAAGGGATTTGAAGATGGAGGGAAATCTATGGTCTGTCGTGTATGAAGGGTGAGGGAGTGAGCAGGAGAGCAGTGATGAGAGAGACAAGAAAGAGGTTTGAATGAAAAATGCAAACTGGGGTCTACTGGAAAAAGAAAGTGGATAAATCAGAGGTAGAGAGTTGATTGAGTGCCCTAAAACTGATGGTCAAGATTTTCTGCTTGATGTGGAGAGGAATGAGCAACCCGCAGAGGTATTTGAAGAGTTGGGAGACAGCTGCAGAATAACAGTTAAGAGCAGTGATCTGAGCAGCAGACTGTTTTATGGACTGGGAGCAGGGAGATCAGAGAGGAGGCTGATACAGTAGGCAAGAAGGGTTATGACAAGCACCTGGACCACAGTGGTGACTGATTGGATGGAAAGGAGAAGGGGAAGATCCCGGAAACATGGAGGAAAATACAATACTGCCATTTTCCACCACTCCCCATCTTCTGGACCAGGGCTAGAACAGTGCTTGTTACATAGTCATCAATCGATGGATCATATTTATTAAGCACTTACTATTTGCAGAGTATTGTACTAAGCTTTTGGGAGAGTACAACACAATAAAATTAGCAGACACATTCCCTGCCCACAACGATCTTATGGTCTAGAGGGGAAGACAGGCATTAATATGTATAGTAAGTGCTTAACAAATACCATAATGATATGTCGCTCAATAAATACGATTGAATGAATGAATGAATGTCAACATCCTGCTGTCTCTAGGTCTCAGCCGATTCTTGCTGGTCAACTTAGAAAAGCCCAACCTAAAATCCTATGGGACCTTATAATACAGATTGTGCGATAGAAATGAAGACACTTGCAGGTGCAGAATTTTAGATTGAGTTGATTTTTAAAACAGGCTCTGAACATTAACCCGTGTCTCTTAAACCTCACTTCCTGTTTAATGGTAGTAGTTAGCCCTATCAATCGATCAGTGGCATTTATTAAGTGCTTACTATGTGCAGAGCACTGTACTAAGCACTTGGGAGAGAACAGTACAGGAAAGTTAGCAGACATTCCCTGCTCTTGACAAACTTGCCCTGTCATCCCTAAATCTCAATGGAAATCCCAGGTTCAGCCAAACACCCCAATATATCTGAGAAATGGGTAGAGAACATCCCTTGGCTCCTCCTAGCTTCCATTTGGGAATATTGATGTTCATTTTTCTCTGTCTGCTTCTGACTCTAGAACTGGTAGAGTTATCATTTCCAGAAGAGTGCGTATTTTTTGTAAAGCCGTCGGTGACCGATTTGGGGAAAATATTTCCTCTTAAGTGAAACAGTTCATGAAATCTTGGTGTTTGGTTTCTGCCTTGGGTTTGATTAACCTTTATCACACTGACTGTTAACAAGCCAGAAATGTGTTATGTTGTCTCCGTTATTCAGAAACATAGACATTTTGACAGGGCTATGCAGCGTGAGATTTCCCTGCCCAGCCTACCAATTTTCTTCCATTTTCCCTATTCACCCTGGGAGTGTATTTACTCGGCTCTTATTGAGATAATTATTGTTTTTTGTTATCTAATTACTCCTTTACTTTACATAAAGCCTAGTCATTTGAAATGTCTCCAAATTTTGAAAGCTGTGAAATCAGGGGTCAGGTGACTTAAATACTGAAACAGCAAAGTCACTGTTTTCCACTTTCATTTTCATTTCATCCTTAATTAAATATTTTCCCAGGATGTTTAGCCTACCAGATCTAACTTCATTATTCAAATCATTGGGGGGCTAAGATGATGAATGATTACAAATATGAAAGACATTTTGCAACTCACAGATTTTTTCAGTGATTCTGTTTGCAAATGGAAAATCCAGGTAGCTCAGGTTGAGAGTTTGAACTTCTTTTTTTAATGAGATGATATTTAGCTAGTCCAGCACCTAACACCAACTCAAATTGCCCTTTAAACAGTATCAACAGTTATTTTTGTGGGGGATGTGCTGATATTTAAAAATCAAAGCAAAGACATGGTAGCTTGGTACTTTGCTGTGAAAATACTAAGCCTTAAAAAACTGATCTCCTCTTTCCTCACTCGGTTTCTCAAAAACAAAATATGAATAATAATAATAATTATGGTTATTTGTAAAGCACTTACTATGTGCCAAGCATAGTTCTAAAAGCTGGAGTGGAGGTAATCAGATTGTCCCACGTGGGTCTCACAGACTTAATCCCCATTTTACAAATGAGGTAAGTGAAGCACAGAGAAGTTAAACAACTTGTCCAAAGTCACATAGCAGACAAGTGGCAGAGCCGGGATTAGAATCCACATCCTCTGACTCCCAAGCCCACGCTCTTCCCACTAGGCTGTGCCGCGAAGTTCTCATTCAAAGAGGAATGCAATTTTGGAGGCAAAATCATCATTCTTGATTTGGGTGATATTTTATTTTGGTATAAATCCTAATTGTATTTGTAGTTTTGAAGCAAATATCAAAGAGCATTACTGGAAAACCCAGCCATAGAGCTATTTGAATAAAGGTAGCAATTTGAGTCCACCTGCCATGGAATATTTTAATTCCATGGAAATTAGAGAACTGAAAAGGCCATCCTCCCATGAAGAAAAACTAGCAAAACTATCCCATTGAGAAATGAGAATCTCTCCTTTCTGTACAAGATAGAGTGAGAGAGGGAGACGGGGAAGGGGAATGCTAGCTTAAACAAAGGAAACAGTCCTTCACACCACAGATAATGAGCATATGGAATTCAAAACCACCGAAAGTTGTATGCATCAAAAACACCAGCAAATTTGAGAAGTTTGGCTAAATTCATATATAATTGTTCCAAAATGGGTTACTAGAAGGAAAATTGAGGATGTAGGGGGAAAGCTGTGGTATTAGGATGGTTGTCAAGGAGAGTAACCATCACACAATTCCTTCAAGCATCTTGTTGCCACTGTCAGAAACATAATCTACCCCAGTGCTTTGAACAGTGCTTAGCGCATAGTAAGCACTTAACAAATGCCAAAATCGTTATAATTATTATAATACTGGACTGAATGGATGATTGGTCTGATCTAGTAACTGGATTGCTTTCTTTTTTTGTTAGTCACAGGTTGGGTGAGAGGCTAGTGTCTCTCTTTTCCTCTCTTTCTCTTTCTCTCTCTCTCTCTCTCTCTCTCTCTCTCTCACTCTCTCTCTCACACACACACACACACACACACACACACAGATTCAAAAGCCTCTTTTCAGAGAACAGGATAGATCCACCAAATTTAGTTACCCTCCCACCTAATGCTAGTTTGTCGGTCATTTTATCCTTCAGGAACTCTCATTTCCCGCCTCTTCCTCCCCTCAATGATTTGACCTGTATTTCCTCAACATATCCAAGCTAGGATTAGTAACTGAGTTTCAGAATTTTTGCATTTAAAAATAATTTATTGGTTATTAATGGGGGCATCAGAATGGATGAAAAACAGATTTAAATGTCAAAAACTGGGGTTTCTAGTTGAGCTTTTGTTTTGATGACTTCCATACAACACATATTACAAAAGGATGTTTGGCATGATTATTCCTTTATTGTGCTTGCAAATCAGCCAAATGACTAAGCAGATGCTTAGCTGAACAGTTGGCTTTAGGCAATCTTGCTTAATTTACGATGTTTGACCCCTGCAGTCATCCAAAATTTAACCTTATCCAAATCTCGGTTTTGAGAGGAGGTCTCTATGTTGTGCGAAAAGAAAGGTTAAGATGACCTAAAAGATAAGCATAAACCAAGGATGCTAATTACCCGAATAAACTTCACACTTTACAGGGCTGGGAGAAAGGCAGTCTCATAGAGCAAAAATATTTTCAGCACAACCAGATACATAGCATTCCAGATAGATAACATGCCAAGATACATGTTGATCTACAGCGATTTGAAATTAGCCAATTCATCACACGAATGAGCCAAATTAGTTTCAGTCATCTGGCAGACTTTGGAAGGATTTATATAAATTGGCTTTAATCTAGTTTGGTAATAAAAATGTTGAGGCACATAATAAATTTTCAAAATCGATGTTTTTCAGATTCCACCCTAATTTTAAAGAAATGTTTGTGGGGAGGAAGGTAGAAATCAGGTAAAATTGGGTTAAAAATCCCTAACCTATTAGTAATGGGCATGTTTTGTGTGATTTAACTTAGTGGGGTACTGAAAAATATAATTGGAACTGTTATTGTTCTAGCCTGAGGCTTTGGTAGACTCCTTAGGCACATTTTTCTTTTCTTCTCATGGTTATCTGCCTATCTGCATTCTAATGTTGGTCTTCAGTCTCTCCCAGAGGTGTTAAGCCTTAATGAGATAATGTTTGAAAAGTGTTTTGAAATTCTTCAGTGAAAGGCTTATTCTATTATTCTAATGTGCAAACTATTAATACCTATCATTATTATAATTATTGTTGTTTATTTTCCCCAAGGCAGTTGTATGATCTTATAGACACTTTTTTGGCTTTAAAAAGAACTAATTGCATTAATAGAGTGTGGGAAGGCCGTGATTTTCCCAATGAAATATATAATTGGTGAAAAGTGCATTTAAAATATGGGAATGATCATGCTGAATATTCACACCTTCTGTTTTCAGCTGTCAGGACTAAGAGTCAAACCTTCGCCTCCCTCTGAAGCCTGATGTCTTAGAGGCGTAGACCTTAATCTGAACTCTTAAAAAAAATTATCTGTTGACATTAGCCCAAAAGACAGACCATCGCTTAATGTGTAATGAGGTGCTCAGGAAAGATATATTAAAAAGCAAATGTCTTTGCTTTCCTCTGTCCTTTCCAGTCACTGACCCATAACTAGTCTGAGACCCATTGTGTATAAGGGATTTAGGATTTCAGTGAACAATCACACATCTCCTATTCAACATATCATTTTGCCTACAATTCACCTGGAGAGGAACAATTAAGCAACCTTGTTTCAGGTCAGGAACACTTAACCTGAGTAGATGTTTTAATTGTTGGGAGCCCTTTGAAATGCAAATGAAGATACCTGAGTTGAGATGGATGAGAATCCATTGTGATTTCTGGCAAATACTGGACAAATAAGAGTTCTGAAATCATGTCTTTCCATGTATAGCTTGGAACTTTAACCAAGAGTTATAATGTGTGCCTCTTAACTTGGTTTTTAACCACGAAAGGATGCCTGTTGGAGGCTATTCTCGTTATGATTGAATATTTGGCATGGTAGCATAATAAGGAGATGGGGTTTTAGGAGGGTTTTAAGGAGGAGGATTCCTGTGGTTAGGCAGAATTGAAGGAAGAAGGAATAATAATAATAATTATGGTATTTGCTAAAGCGCTTACTATGTGTCAGGCACTGTACTAAGTGCTGGGGTGGATACAAGTAAATCTGGTTAAACACATTCCCTGTCCCAGATGGGGTTCACAGTCTCGATCCCCACTTTACGGCTGAAGTAACTGAGTCATAGAGAAGTAAAGTGACTTGCCCAGGGTCACACAGCAGACAAGTGGTGGAGCCGGGGTTGGAATCCATGACCATCTGACTCGTAGGCCCATGCTCTAGCCACTACGTCATGCTGCTTCTCCTCGAAACAAAGAGTGGGAGGTGCAGTGATCGGACTCGTTTGAAGGAGTGTAGGCCTCAGGATGGGGGAAACAGACTATTTTGGGTCATAGGTCACACTCATGCCCTCTACACTGTAAGCTCGTTGCGAATAATAATAACTGTGATATATGTTGAGTGCTTACTGTGTGCCAAGTAAATTGGGTTAGACAGAGCCCCAATCCCATGTGGGGCTCACGGTCTCAATCCCCATTTTTCAGACAAGGTAACTGAGACCCTGAGAAGTAAAGTGACTTACCCAAGGTCCCACAGCAGCTAAGCAGTGGAGTCAGGATTAGAACCCATGACCTTGTGACTCCCAAGCCCACTACTTTATGCTGCTTTTAGGGAAGTGTCTATGTAGGGACAATGTCTTTGAAGTCCATTGTATTGTGCTCTTCTAAGTGCTTAATACAGTGCTCTGCCTGTAGTAAGCGTTCGATAAGTACCATTAATGATGCTTTGTGCAGAAATGCTCTGGGCATGTTACTCCCCTCCTCAAAAATCTCCAGTGGCTGCCAGTTGACTTACGCATCAAGCAAAAACTCCTCACTCTCGGCTTCAAGGCTTTCCATCACCTTACCCCCTCCTACCTCACCTCCCTTCTCTCCTTCTCCAGCCCAGCCCACATCCTCTGCTCCTCTGCCGCTAACCTCCTCACTATACCTCGTTCTTGCCTGTCCCGCCGTCGACCCCAGGCCCACGTCCTCCCACTGGCCTGGAATGCCCTCCCTCCCCACATCCACCAAGCTAGCTGTCTTACTCCCTTCAAAGCCCTACTGGGAGCTCACCTCCTCCAGGAGGCCTTCCCAGACTGAGCCCCCTTTTCCCTCTCCTCCTCCCCATCCCCCCCACCCTATGTCCTTCCCCTCCCCACAGCATTTGTATATATATATATACATATATTTGCACAGATTTATTACTCTATTTTACTTGTACATATTTACTATTGTATTTATTTTGTTAATGTTGTGCATATAGCTTTAATTCTATTTGTTCTGATGATTTTGACACCTGTCTACATGTTTTGTCTTGTTGTCTGTCTCCCCCTTCTAGACTGTGAGCCCGTTGTTGGGTAGGGACCGTATCTATATATTGCCGACTTGTACTTCCCAAGCACTTAGTACAGTTTTCTGCACATAGTAAGCACTCAATAAATACAATTGAAAGAACGAATTAATATACCCAGAAGTGAAGGTTGTAAACTCCTAGAGAGCAGGAACCACTTACATCCTCAAACTCTACTGCACTCTCCCCAATATTTAGTACAGTACTCTGCACATGAGTGATGCAGCAAATATTATTGATAAAAACTTTTCATGGAACCCTCTAGTTTTTCACCATTTCCTCAGTTCATTAGGAATGGCATTAGTTGTGTGTACTATATTCATTCATTCATTCAATCGAATTTATTAAGCACTGTACTAAGCACTTGGGAAAGTACAATACAACAATAAAAAGTGACAATCCCTGCCCACAACGAGCTCACAGTCTAGAGAGTAGGAGACAGACATAAGTACAAATAAATAAAATGACAGATATATACACCAGTGCTCTGGGGCTTGGAGGGCGGAGGAAGAGTAAAGGGAGAAAGTCAGGGAGATGCAGAATAATAATGATAATAATGATGGCATTTGTTAAGTGCTTACTATGTGCAAAACACTGTTCTAAGCACTGGGGAGGATACAAGGTGATCAGGTTGTCCATGTGGGGCTCACAGTCTTAATCCCCATTTTACAGATGAGGTAACTGAGGCACAGAGAAGTTAAGTGACTTGCCCAAGGTCACACAGCTGACAATTGGCAGAGATGGGATTTGAACCCATGACCTCTGACTCCCAAACCCGTGTTCTTTCCATTGAGCCACGCTGCTTCTCTAAGGGAGTGGTAGATGAGGAAAAGTAGGGCTCCAAGCACTCCCTCAATGGCTGGGATAGATATAAAATAATCACATTAGACAGTCCCTGACTCACTAAAAGCTGACACTGTAAGAGATAGGGAGAGCAGGTGTCTCACTCCCATTTTACAGATGAAGAAACTGAGGCCCAGACAGACTGTGCCTTGCCTGTGTCACACAGCAGGCCCAGTGGCAGAGCTGGAAGTAGAATCTGAGTCCCCTGACTCCCAAGTCCTGTGCTCTTTCCATTTGACCAGGTAGCTACCCAGGCTCTCTTGGAGGGACGGTTTAATTTTTGCAGGGAATTTAACACTGCCAAAAGGAGAGACATTTATGTGCTGTTTGAAGCAGGTTTGCTTAATGGAAAGAGCACAGGCCTCGGAGTCAGAAAGACCTGGGCTCTATTCCCAGCTCCACCATTTGTCTGGTGAGTGACCTTGGTGAAGTCACTTCACTTCTCCGTGCCTCAGTTAGCTCATCTTTAAAATGGGGATTAAGATTGTGAGCCCCGTGTGGGGCAGGGACTGTGTCCAACCTGATCATCTTGTATCTACCCCAGTCCTTAGAACAGTGCCAGGCACATAGCAAGCGCTTAACAAATACCATTTAAAAAAAAAAGTGCTCACGTCTGTCAACAAGAGAGAAAGGGCCTTGCGAAGGACAAATGTATCGTGGGCCGGTTCTTTGAATTAGACATTTTCCTTTCGATCACTTTAAGACATCTGAACGTCTGGAGGGCAGAACCATGACCCAGAAAGAAAAAGTAAAAAGCCAATTTTGTGCTTGTTTTACTAAAGCAATCGCATTACCAGCAAAAACCCCAAGTGGGGCATGAAAAACAACTCCAAGGGTGTGTGTGAATGTGCTTTGGTAGCGTAATGTTTTAAGATGAGAATCTGGAAGGGGAGAGGGCACATCTCTCTGTTACTGTGCTGAGCATCGCTAAGAGCCTGCAGGGCCAGAGGTGACTAAGGACCTTCCTTGTCCCCAGCATCTTCCTCATACTCTCTTATTTTTTCACTCCTAAACAGAGAGGTGCTACCTAATTGTCAAGGCTTATTCTTCTAATTAAGCAATTTACTGGAACATTTTGTGATCCAAGAAAAGCACCCCTGGACAGGTGTAAAGAAAGTCAGACGAGGTTTGTTGAGGGACAGAGGCCTGGAAAAATGTCTCCGAACTCTAATGTGCAGAAAGTCAGCTCTGGCTTCTCTCGCGAATCAGAGACGCCAAACTCAGACTGAGAGTTCCAGCCTGCTCACTTGCTACCACCGTACAGAAGTCTGTTTGAAGGATGCAACTGAAATTCCCAAAATCAAATAAGCCAGAGTTGTATTTTTCAAACTAGTTGTGCTCCAGTAATTTTATAACACTTGGCAAACTGCAAAAAAACCACGTAATTTCCTTCCAGAAATCAATAGGAGATACAAACTGGCAGAGAAGCATAATTTGAAAAGAACAGCAGTTTAGAACCCACAAGTCCTTTCTGAAGAGCACCCTGTTTGCATTCCTGACTAGTGTATCCCTAGAGTTTTTAGTTCCTTTTGGAAAAGGTGGAATAGGACAAGTTTTAAACTCCAGTTAATCTACGAAATGGGCACTGTTCTTATTTCTTACAGTTAGGTAAAAGTGTCAGGGTCTTTTGCTTTAAAGAAAAGGAGCACCTGCTGCTGTCATAGGTTACTAACAGGCTACCTAAACTTCATGAACATTGAAGCTAATAGACAATGACTGTAGTGTTATAGAGGCACTGAAAACTTTAACAATGGATATGGTCTGCAGGTGAAGTGCCTATTGGCAGGTAAATCATGCCCTGCTGTACTTTATCCCATTGATAACCTTGAATCTTGCATGTTTTCTCTGTTATCTCACTCACAGTTTATATTTTATCTTGACACAGAGGAAAGTAGAATAATTTCCATTGAAGCAAACAGTCTCAGAGTTCCAACACTTTTCCTGGGGGAGGGAAGGTTTCTGACAGTCGTTTTTGAATTTATTTTCTAGTTTTCAGAATAACCGGGTGGCTTTCACGTAGCTAGCCTACTGAAAAGAAAACAGCCTTCTCCGACTGTAATGGGTCTTGCATCTCATCTCCCTTCCTGTCAGCACCAAGCCTGGCATTTCAGCACATTGGTAGGAGCACATAATAATAATGATAATAATAATAGTATTAAGTGCTTACTATTTGTCAAGCAATTTTCTAAGTGCTGAGGTAGGTACAGGCTAACCAGGTTGGACACGGTTCCTGTCCAACATGAGGCTCACAGTCCCCATTTTACAGATAAAGTAACTGAGGCCTAGTGAAGTGACTTCCCCAAGTTCACACAACAGACAAGTGGCAGGGTTGGAATTAGAACCCAGGTCCTTCTGACTCCAAGGCCAATGCTCTATCTACTAGGCCCCGCTGCTTCCCACACATTACCACTGGCCTAATTAAAGACATTCTTAAGTCCTTGTGACAATCATTCAAGTCATCAGTTCAGAAACAGTTGGCTCAATAGGAGACACCTGGCCACTCTATTTTCTCATTATTATCATTAATTATTGTTAATGATGATATCCATAACTCTCCCAAGCACGTAGTACACTGTTCTGCACCCAGTAAACACTCAATGCCATTAATTGATAGGTCACTCTGAAGCTCTTATCAAGCAATCCATCAATCAGTGATATTTACTGAGCACTACTGTGTGCAGAGCACTGTACTAAGTGCTTGGAAGAGTACAACACAACAGAATTAGTGGAAATGCTCCCTGTCCAAAGGTCCATCGCAGACTTCCCTCCTTCTTTGCAGTCTCTCATTTCCTCCTGCTTCCAGGACATCTCTGCCAACATCTCAAACCCAGCATCTTCCCACCCAAACCCTGTCACTCCCATTTCTGACCCATCACTATAGACAATAGCACTATCCTTCCTATCTCACAAGCTTGTAACCTTGGCACTATCCTAACTCGTCTCTCTCATTCAACCCATATATTCAGTTTGCCACCAAACTGTCAGTAGCTCATCATGGGCAGGGAATGGGTCTACCAACTCTCCCAAACACTTATTACATTACTCTGCACACTCTAAGTGCTCAATAAATATGATTGATTGATTAATTGTACCTACACAATATCACTAAGATCCACCCTTTCCTCTCCATCCAAACTGCTGCTATACTGAGCTAAGCATTTACCTTATCCAGCCTTGATTTCTGCATCTGCCTCCTCGCTGACCTCCCTGCCTTGCCTTTTTTCCCACTCTAGTTCATACTTAACTCTGCTGCCTGGATCATTTTTCTAAAAAAATGTTCAGACCATGTTCCACTTGGAACCCATATTCTAGCAAGGAGGGAGAACAGCTATTGAATCCCTATTTTACAGATAAGGAAACTGAAGGACAGAGAAGTTAAGTAATTTGCCCAAGGTCACACTGCAGGCAAGTGGAGGAGCCAGGATGAGAATCCAGGTTTTCTTATTCCCAGGCCCATGCTCTTTCATTAGGCCACATTGCTTTAAGGAATTTAGTGAAATTTCCCTTGAACCTTTGCCCACTAGATTGAGTTAGACAGACCCGATCTTTAGGGTTCAGTTTGGCTAATTGGAAAATGAGCAATGCTTTTGAAGTCTTACCCACCCATTTCTCCCTTGCTGTAGACTGTATGCTCATTGTGGGCAGGGCTTGTGACTGTTTATTGTTGTAATCCACTCTCCCAAGTGTTTAGTACAGTGCTCTGCACGTAGTAAGCACTCAGTAAATGTGATTGAATAAATGATTTAAGATTTACCTCATCTGTAAAACGGGGTTACGACTCTGAGCGCCATGTGGGATTTGAACTGTGTCCAATCCGATTAGCTTCTGTCTACCCCAGTGCTTTGTCCAGTGCCTGGGACATAGTAAGAATTTAACAAATACCACTAAAGAAAATCTAGTATTCCCCTCTCATTCCGTAGTAGTAGTAATCTCCTTCTTCAAATGCCGTCGAGTGATTTCAGACCCATAGTGACTCCATGGATACCCCCTCTTCAGAACGTTCCGTCTTCTGTCACAAAGTCCTTCTAGTATGTGTAATCCATAGAGTATTCTTGGTAAAGATGCGGAAGTGGTTTAGCATTGCCTTCTTCCGCAAAGAGGTCATGGGTTCAAACCCAGGCTCCGCCAGTTGTCAGCTGTGTGACTTTGGGCAAGTCATTTAACTTCTCTCGGCCTCAGTCACCTCATCTGTAAAATGGGGATGAAGACTGTGAGCCCCCTGTGGGACAAACTGATTGTCTTGTAACCTCCCCAATGCTTAGAACAGTACTTTGCATATAGTAAGTGCTTAATAAATGCTATTATTATAGAGAAGCAGCATGGCTCAGTGGAAAGAGCACAGGCTTTGGTGTCAGAGGTCATGGGTTCAAATCCCGGCTTCGCCACTTAGCTGTGTGACTTCGGGCAAGTCACTCAACTTCTCTGTGCCTCAGTTACCTCATCTGTAAAATGAGGATTAAAACTGTGAGCCCCCCGTGGGACAACCTGATCACCGTGTAACCTCCCCAGCACTTAGAACAGTGCAATGTACGTAGTAAGCACTTAATAAATGCTCTTCTTCTTCTTCTTCTTCAGCACTTTGAACAGTGCTTTGCACATAGTAAGCGCTTAATAAATGCCATAAAAAAGTAATAATAATAAGGTATTTGTTAAGTGCTTACTTTGTGCCAATCACTGTTCTAAACACCTTTATTAAGCACCTACTATGTGCAAAGCACTGTTCTAAGAGCTAGGGAGGCTACAAAGTGATCAGGTTGTCCCTCGTGGGGCTCACAGTCTTAATCCCCATTTTACAGATGAGTGAACTGAGGCCCAGAGAAGTTAAGTGACTTGCCCAAGGCCACATAGCAGACAACTGGCGGGGCTGGGATTAGAACCCATGACCTCTGACTCCCAAAATCATGCTCTTTCCACTAAGCCACGTCTCTGCCATTGTCTTTGGTCCACTTTCTGATCACTTGATCATCCGCCTTTGACTCTTTCCCATGCTGCTATTGCCCAGCACAGCACAGGTGAATTGACTTTGACATTTTGGCTTTTAGACTGTGATCCCACTGTTGGGTAGGGACTGTCTCTATATGTTGCCAACTTGTACTTCCCAAGCGCTTATTACAGTGCTCTGCACACAGTAAGCGCTCAATAAATACGATTGATTGATTGATTGATTTGGTTTAGACCTTTCCATTATGGGTAGCCTTCTGTGGCATAGCTCTAAATTTCATCAGCGTATGCAAACTCTCCTGCCACGATATGGCGTCAATTCATAATAGAGGTAGTAGTAGTAATGGTAACTGAATGCCTTTTCTCAGCTCTGTGCTCTATACTATACTCTTTACTAAGTGGTCTGAACTAATCACATATATGCCAGAATTATAAGACTTGTTCCCTCCCGCGAAAAGCTTATAATCTATTGGATGAGTCAAAAAATCAACCATGATAAATGGGTGTAATGGATACCTAAGGATCTCTGTTTCCTTTAAAGTAAAGGTTGTGAGTGATTTTTGATACTACGAACATAACCGGGCTGAAGTTAAATTAAAAAGTTCAAAGCTTAAGCATTTAATGGGGGATGACTATATAGAATTCATTCCTTTGGGACATCAGGCTGATCTGTTCCAAGGTGATGGAGAAATTCTAATTTGCCACTGCACCTCCAGGAAGAAACTCTGTGAAACACCGTTCGTAAATTAGGGCCTCAGAGCCTTCGAAAGGGGGAGATTTACAAGGGGGCTGTCTCAGCTCAGTGCACGGGGAATTGATGCAGCTAATGCTATCAGAAGGAAAAAGGATTACCTGCTTACAGCCAGTCTCTGTAGGTTGATGGAAAATAGACTTCTTGCTCGTTTTTGCCAAAGGGCATAATTTCACCTCTAGAAAGGACCAACTACAGTGTGCACTGTTCCCTTCCCAAATGTTACAAAGATAGATCAGGAAGAACCCCACGGTGGGCAGAATGACATCGTTTTTAGCGTTTACACTTATTAGGAGTAGTGGAAGTGCTTAGTCCTATTTAAAATCATTAAATCATCTCCTCTACTTTTCACCTCACAATGACATGTCTTTTGTCCTGCCCCAGAAGTAGGCTATTGTTCCTAGTTCAACGGCTAATTGAGAGGAAATGTTATCAATTTCCTAATGAATTTTGCCTGGATTAATCTACTCATCCACTTCTTTCAATGAGGAATGCAGTGGGAAAGGGGCAGTAACCATATCTTAATGAGCAAATGAGAGTCAGCGCTTAGAACAGTACTTTGCACATAGTAAGTGCTTAACAAATACCATTGGATCACGTATTCAGCTTTCCTGGGGTGGAAGCCATTGTCAGAAGGATGTGAAGCTTTGACTCCCTTAAAATTAAATTGTCTTTCATAAACACACACACACACACACACACACACACACGCACGCACGCACGCACTCACACACACAAAAAATACAATCTAGGTCCCTGAGTGTAATACAGAACAGGATATTCTCATCAAGATTAGAAGATTTTAAAATGTAGATCAGTAGGTTTAAGGTAATTTGAGTTTATTATTCACTGCAAATTACTAAAAATACATATATCCCAACAGAGGTGTTTTGCACAGGATGTAACGTAAGAACCCTATATTTAGATGTTCATCTAAACCAGTTTCTGGGCACTTGGGTCTGTGAATTCGAACAATTTTTGTGTTTGTCCTGAGTCTGTTTTCTTCATCTTTAATCAGTCAATCCATGGTATTTATTCAATCAAACACATTTATTAAGTGCTTACTATGTGCGCAGCACTGTACTAAAAGCTTGGGAGAGAAAAGTATTACAGAGTTGGTAGACACATTCCTTGCCCACAGGGAGGGCTTATTTTGTGCAGAGGACAAAATTATTTTGTGTAAACACTTATTTTGCATTAACACAAGAAAGAATACTATAATAGAGTTGATCGATGCATTCCCTGCCCACAAGGACCTTATATTTTACAGGGGGAGACAAATATTAAAATAAATTACAGGGAGAAATTAGAAATAACAATCCCTTTCAGAAATGGAAATTAGAGCAGCTCTGTGACTGACCTTCTTTACTATTATGGTACTCATTAAAGTCTTACTATGGGCAAAGCATTACACTAAGCACTGGGGTAAATACCAGGTCATTAGAATGGACACAGTACCTGTCCCACATGGGGCTCACAGTCCTAACCCGGGTTGCATCATTATAAGGATCAATCAATAAATAAATCAATGGTATTTACTGAGCGCCTCACTATAAGCAGAGAACTGTACTAAGTGTTTGGGAAAATACAGTACAACAGAGTTGGTAGACATGTTCCCTACTCTCATTGGGCTTACAGTCTAGAGGATATGAAGACACACCTCCTCCAAGAAGCCTTCCCTGACTAAGCCCTTTTCTCTTCTTCTCCCACTCCCTTCTCTGCCACTTTAAATGCTCCTTCGTTCATCCTCCCTCCCATCTCCACACCACATATGTGGCATATACAATTGGCTTCAAGGCTTTCCACCGACTAACTTCACTTTTTATCTGTCTGCTCTCTTCATCCGTAATTTGTCATCTTCCTTCCTCCCTAGACAACCTTCCATGTGAACCCCCTCTCGACTCTCACCTCTGACCCCTCACTCGCACTGTTCCCCCAGCTTGAAACTCCCTCCTTCCTCCAAATCTGAAAGACCAGTGCTCTCCCTATACTCAGAGCCTTTATAAACTCCCACATCCTCCAACAAGCCTTTCCTAATTAGTTTCCCAGCTGCCGAAGATGTATTAACCCATTAGCCAACTCTAGTATGTACTCCTCTTCAGCACTTTGGGTTTATGCAAGCGCAAGGACACACACACATACACAGAAACACACACAAACATTCACTTGTACATTCAATAATTTATTTTAACTACTCCAGTTGTAAATATTTTATGTCTGTCTTCCCAGTTATGTTGTCAGCTCTTTTTTGCCATGTTTTTATTTCACAGTTCCCAAGCACCTAGAATAATAATAATGATGGCATTTATTAAGCGCTTACTATGTGCAAAGCACTGTTCTAAGCACTGGGATAATGCACTACACTGAGTGCTCAATAACCTCAATTATTATTATTATTAATAATAACAATAACGGTATTTTTTAAGTCCTTATTATATTCCCGGCACTGTACTAAGCACTGGGGTGGATACAAGCAAATTGGGTTGGACACAGTCCCTGTCCCACATACGGCTCACAGTCTTATTCCCCATTTTACAGATGAGGTAACAGGCACAGAGAAGTAAAGTGATTTGCCTAAGGTCACACAGCAGACAAATAGCGGGGCCAGGATTTGAACCCATGACCTTCTGGCTCCCAGGCCCATACCATGCTGCTTCACTACTTCACTACTTATATTGTTTCTACTGCTACTGCACACTTGTACTTTCATACTCTTCTCCTTTCATGAACTCCTCCACCGCCTCCAAAGTCAAACCTCTCCCTAACCAGAATTTGTTTTTCCCCAAAAGCATACTGACCTACCCATTTCTCTCCCTGTCATTCCTAGGTCATAAGATGTGTCCCTCTTTATTTTTCTCTCATCTGGTAGTAATAATTATGGTATTTACCAAACTCTCACTATACGTCAAAGCACCATGTTAAGCACTGGGTTAGACAAAACCAATTGGATTGAACAAGATCCCTGTCTCACAGAGGGCTCACAGATTAAGGGGGAGGGAAACAGGTATTTTATCCCCATTTTACAGATGAGGAAACTGGGGCAGAGCAGCTAAGTGACTTGCCCAAGATAACACAAGGGGAGAATGACAGAGAGGGGATTAGAAACCAGGTCTCCTGATGCCCAGCCTCATGTTCATCCCTTTAGGCTGTGCTGCTCTCATAGTTAAGACTCTGGTATTCTTCCTCTTGGTTACACTGTTGCTCTTTCCTCCCTTCTTCTGCTACCCCTACCCTTTAACTTCTGTACTGTGAAGTGTATGGATAGCCAGCTGAAAATGGATGAGGAGGAAGGGGAGTTGAGGTGGGATAAATTCAGGTGGGCCCTCTACCAGGCCTTGGAATGTTTATAAAGTGCCATGAGTCTTGCTCATATAATAAGAGTAAATAAATTCAGGTGTGCAGCCAAAGATACAGGAAGGAGCAGTCACCTTACTTGTAATGAACTGACTCTTGGCTGATGTTTAAGTCACTAAGCATGAAAAGCTAGGTTTTTCTGCTCTTCTGCAGCTCTTGGACTTGAAGAATGACTATGTATATAGTTGTATATATTACTATATAGAGAAGCAGCAAGGTCCTGGGAGTCAGAAGGTCGTAGGTTCTAATCCTGACTGGCATTTGTCTTCTGTGTGACCTTGAGCAAGTCACTTAGCTTCTCTGTACCCCAGTTACCTCATCTGTAAAATGGGGATTAAGACTGTTCATTCAATCATATTTATTGAGCACTTACTGTGTGCTGAGCATTGTATCATCATCATCATCAATCGTATTTATTGAGCGCTTACTATGTGCAGAGCACTGTACTAAGCGCTTGGGAAGTATAAATTGGCAACATATAGAGACAGTCCCTACCCAACAGTGGGCTCACAGTCTAAAAGGGGGAGACAGAGAACAAAACAAAACATTGTACTAAGCACTTACAAAAGTACAAGTACAATATAGCAATGAACAGATCGATTCCCTGCCCACAGCAAGCTTACAATCTAGAGATTGTGAGTCCCATGTGGAACATGGATTGTATTCAACTTCATTAGCTGTATTTACCCAGTATTTAGCACAGCCCCTGGCACACAGTAAGATTTTTTAACAAATATTATTAAAAAATCTTTAAATTGTCATTCCCTCCATGTTGAATGACACAGGAAAATGTCATTGCATGGGAAGAGTATGTTCCCCAAAGGAATGAGTGTTGAGGGGGAAGGAAAAACGGGAAACCCTTTTTTACCACAGTGCCTGTTCGTTGGGAAATCAGAGCTGGGGATGTTTGCCTTTTTGGAAAGCTGCTGGCAGCAAGAAAAACCACTTGATTCTTATCCCAGTCAGCAGCTGTGCATTTCTCTGCAACTAAACAATGTCCAACAAATACAGGGGTGGAAATGAAAATACTTGCCTGGAGAAGATAGGTTGAATGATTTGTATACTACTTTCTCAAACAATTTGACTCAAATCATTTTGTATTTCTTTGCCTCCCCCTCTGTCTCTTAAAAGATATTTACAGTGCTTCATCACATCCAAACTGAAGAAAATGCACCTATGTATACCACACACACACACACACACACGTAACTGTAGCCATACAAACGCACTTTACAAGAGATTTAAGTACTATTATGTTTGAAAGGCCGGAGAATTCTCCCACTCACTCACTTACTCATTCAATGGTATTTATTGAGTGCTTTCTGTATGCAGAGCACTATACCAACTGCTTGGGAGAGTACATTACAATAGAAGTGGGGGTCGCAGTCCCTGTCCACAAGGAGCTTACAGTTTACATTGGGTGACAGATATTAAAATAAATTATAATTAGTGGAAATAGTGTGTAATATGTACATAAATTCTGTGGGTCTGAGGGTGGGGAGAGTTTCAAAGTGCATAAGGGGCAATAATAATAATAATGTTGGTATTTGTTAAGCGCTTACTATGTGCTGAGCACTGTTCTAAGCACTGGGGTAGATACAAGGTAATCAGGTTGTCCCACGTGGGGCTCACAGTCTTATTTACAGTCTATTTTACAGATGAGGTAACTGAGGCCCAGAGAAGCTAAGTGACTTGCCCAAAGTCACACAGCTGACAAGTGGCAGAGCTGGGATTAGAACCCACGACCTCTGACTCCCAAGCCCGTGCTCTTTCCACTACGCCACACTGCTTAGACCCAAGAGAATAGGCAACACAGAAGGAGGGCTAATAAGAGGGGTAGGTCAGGGAAGACTTAGTCAGGGAAGCAGCATGACCTAGTGGAAAGAACACAGGCCTGCGAACCAGAAGGACCTGGATTCTGACCCCAGGTCTGCCACTTGTCTGCTTTGTGACCTTGGACAAGTCACTTAACTTCTCTGTGCCTCAGATACTTCATCAATAAAATGGGGATTAAGACTGGGAGCCCCATGTGGGACAACGACTGTGCCCAACCTGAGTAGCTTGTATCTGCCCCAGCACTAAATTCAGCGCCTGCACATAGTAGCACTTTACAGATTCCTTTAAAATACAAAGACCTCTTGGAGAAGACACTATTTTAGTAGGGCTTTGATGGTGGGGAGAGTGCTGGTCTGTCAAATATGAAGAGGAGGGGGGATTCCAGGCTGGAGGGAGGATACAGGCAAGAAAGGTAGGAGACGAGAAAGGCGAGTCGAGGTACGAGTAGATTGGCAGTGTGGCTCAGTGGAAAGAGCATGACTTGGGAGTCAGAAGTCATGGGTTCTAATCCCAACTCCGCCACTTGTCAGCTGTGTGACTTTGGGCAAGTCACTTAACTTCTCTGTACCTCAGTTACCTCATCTATAAAATAGGGATTAAGACGGTGAGCCCCACGTGGGGCAACCTGATAACCTCATACCCTCCCCAGCGCTTAGAACAGTGCTTTGCACGTAGTAAGTGCTTAACAAATGTCGTCATTATTATTATTATTATTACTGGCATTAGAGGAGCAAAATGTGCAGACTGGCTTGTAGTAGGAGATTAGGAAGGTAAGTAAGGTTGGAGGGGGAGAGCCAAATGATCACCTTAAGGTCGATTGTAAGGAATTTCTGTTTGATGAGGACCTAGTTGGCCACCGTCGGAGGATTCTGAAAAATGGTGAGTCAAGGCATTTCCTTGCTGCTATTACAAACTGTATTTTTCCTGGTAAAATTGGTTTGGTTATTATCAAGCTGGATAGAGGTCACTCTGTTCTTGTCTAATTATACCTTGTTCGCTGTTTAGGAAACTGAGTAGCCACCTAATTGTATGATGCTGTTTCTTTATCATATGTATTTTATTCAGGTTTAGAGGTAAGGAGGTTAGCCAGGTAACATGATTATCAGGGCGACTCAGTTGTACTGGCCTGGTGTATAAAATCATTTTTTTTTTCTGTTGAAAATCAAATCCTCATTTATATCCTCTTAGTGATAAAACTTTCCCTGTTGGGAAAATGTTGAAATGGACAGTCAGAAACATCTGGTAACCCTCTGCCCTCCTTTATTCTTAGGCTGGGAGCCCTTTGGGGGACAGGAATCATGTCTATAGTTCTTCCGGGCACTTGTTTCCGGGACTTAGTACAGTGCTTTGCACATAATAAGTGCTTAATAAATATTATTACAACCACTACTAATGATTGGCAAGAAGTGCTCAGGTTGTCTAACTGACCTCAATTATATAACATAGTTGATCTTCAAAACACCCTTTAAGTTAATTTGATTTGCAACCTGAACAAGAGAGAGGAAGAGGTAAACTGCAAAGTAGATATTTTGGGTGTGGGATCACTTAAAAAAAACGCTTATAAATGGAGCATAGGCTGTGTGGAATGGACTCCATAGACACTGATTGACCAGTAAAGGCAGCATCTCTGGAGGGTGGTTTTCCACGAGTTTAACAATCTAACAAGACCTCAGCAATATCTGCCTCCCACCCTGCAAATTCCCAAGTATCAGACCCTAGAGACCAGCTTTCAGGAGCATATTGACACCCAGAAGACTAGTGCTTTGATCAGAAGTTCGAACTGGTCATGGGCTGTAGTGAGACCATTTATTGTTATGATGAGGGTAAGCAGAAAATTGATCTGCTTTGATTTGCTAAGACAAAAGCACATTAGCTTGGTTTTCAGACATATCAGGTCATCAGGTTATAGAGAAGCAGCGTGGCTCAGTGGAAAGAGCCTGGGCTTTGGAGTCAGGGATCATGGGTTTGAATTTCCTCTCATTTCCTCCTCCATCTGCTCCAACCACTCTGTATTGGGGAAGAGTGATGGAGGCCTGGAGCAGGTAGTAGGATGGTCTTTCCCCGAAAGTGTCTTGTCCCTGCAAGCCCAAAAAGGCCACCTTACACAGTGACACTTCCACCTCCAGGTAATGGCTCAGTAGTGGGTCTTCATGAACCTGGACCTGCTCATCTGCAAGCCCAGAAAGACTATCTCACACAATGACGCTACCTCCTCCAGACAGTGGCTCGGGATTGGGTCTTCATGGACCCAGACCTGCTTGTGAGGGGTTGATATTAAGAAGAATTCTGGAAATTCTCCCAGAAACTTCCTTTGTTTCCCAAGAGCTGTGTGTTGGGCAGTGCGATGAGAGTTGCAGTTTGATAATGCTCAAGAAGGATGCTGAACCCAACTTCCTCTACAGTCTCCTGAGCTGTCTAAGCTACCCCTTAGGCCAAACAGATGGAGTTAGACCAGAGACTAGCCCTCTCTTTTTCAGATTGCCACCCTGATCATTCACCACATCTCCCTACCTACCCCAGAGGGAGTTGATTCAGTCAAACTGGGGGCAGGGGCAGAGAAGATGGCAGCTAAAGACAACCTGTTCTAGAAGTTTGTTCCGTATAACTTTAAATGTTCTTGAGTGTTCCTCCATCCACCCTCACACCTTTTTAGAGTAGGAAGTTGTAAGAGAGAGAGAGCGATCAGGAAGTGCTGTAGTGAGGAATTTTTAAAGATGCCAACTTATTAAGTCTTTTCCCTTCATTCTTCCTTTCTTCCCCACCTTGACCTATGAAGGTTGAGGAGCCAGGCAGCTTCCAAGAACATATCTTACCACATGGTGTAGGGCTAATGGTAGTCCCATGAGGCCCTGGACATGAGCAAACTGTAGAGCCCCAGAGAAATGTGGGGTTTACTGAGGGAGAACAGAGACCCCGGCAACAGAACATGGATTGAGCCACCCAGAAGTTTCCCCGCCTGACAGCTCTGTGGTGGAGGGAAAGTTACACCTACCTAAAGAGGAGGCTAGTTTCCTCCCACCTCCCAGCAGTCCTGTGGACTCTGCCTCTAGTAGACACCTGCAGGGAAGGGTGTGTGTATGTGGGGTGGGACAGAATGGGTCTCCCCTCAGCCTGCATTCCCCTGAGCTGCAGAAGGGGAAAGTAGCATCCACAACATCTTTAAGTTGATTTTACTTTCCCTGCTAAACCGAAGATATCAGACAGCCGCTGGCATGGTTGGGTGATTGTTTCTTGGCATTTTTTTATTTAGCTATCTTAAATGACAGGACAGAGCCCTGTTTCATACAGTCCACCCATTTGGGAGCTAGGTAGAGTGCCTCTAGGCATTTCTCAACCCTTTCTCATCATCACTAGTCTGACACTAAGCAAGGAATTGAGAATTCAATTGTGCTTCTTCCTCCCACCCAAGCTGACCACAGGGGAACATCCCAAATTTACAATTAGTCCCATAGCAGAAACTTCCTGGCAGGTGTGAGAATGCTGAAGTTAATGATGGTATTTGTTAAGCGCTTAATATGTGTCAAGCACTGTTCTAAGTGCTGGTGTAGATGTAAGGTCATCAGGTTGGGCACAGTCCCTGCCCCACATGGGTCTCACAGAGGTGTGCCATCTTGGACAAATATAGCAAAATAATTTCCAGGGAGCCAAGGAGATGGGAGGTGACAGGTGACTTCCCCAGACATAAGTTATTTTCTAGGCCGTACCCGCTGTCTGTATTCCTGCAGCTTGTCCCAAGTGACACACAAGAGCTCCCAGCTTCAGCCTTCAGCTTCAGATCCCAGATTCAGCTTCAGCTTCAGGGTCTCACTCTCACCTTCTTGGGCTCTGGCCTGAGTTTCCTGGGGCACAGGACACCCCACACTTGGCAGGAACTTGCAATCCTGCATATGGCAAGATGGAAAATGTCTGTTGCTTTCTCACGGTGAACAAGAAGACACCTCCCTGACCAGCCTGCACCAGAAAGTGGAGAACTCTCAGGTGATATATACATATGATTTCCAGCTGTTAATTTGCATACTGACAAGGCATGGAGCTTGTTGGAGGGGAGGTGCTGTTGTAGCGTTAACACCTCATCTTTCAAAGGCCTAGCTCTCTCTGGGTTGTGGAGTTGCAGCTGGGAGAACTAAGCAAGTAATTTGCCCTTTCATCTCATTTCTATTCCACAATTACTTGCTGTGCTGCTGGGTCACAATGGCTGCTCATGAGCTAAGACAACCTTGCAGAAACCTACAGTCATAAATGTTTTGCATTTTATTTTCTTTGCTGTCATTTCCGATCATTGAAATGAACTGCTCTGCAAGGTGTGAATGGGAAGGGGTTGCAGGGAACCATCCCCGATTTTGTTTTTGTTTTTCCCACCCACCACAAGCTCTTTTCTTCCCCTCTCATAGTGTGGGCGAAATGCTGAAAACTTCGACCGATTTTTCACCCGCCATCCACCCGTCCTAACACCTCCTGACCAGGAAGTCATCAGGAACATTGACCAATCAGAATTCGAAGGATTTTCCTTTGTTAACTCTGAATTTTTAAAAGCTGAAGTCAAGAGCTAAGTAGCTGTGTAGATCTCCGTCCTTCATTTCTATCATCCGATCCCGAAAGCTGTTGTGATGACATTTTTCGTTGCAAAATCACATCCATGTTTTATTTTGTAATGATACTAGAGTGACCATATTTCAGAGCCATATGTGTCTTCAAGTATTATGGGACATCTCTGAACAACAGATGGGATTATGCAAATGTTGTAGATAAGGTAGTACTACCTGATGAAACTTTGTCAAATTGAACAATGTTGATTCTCTGGGTAAGTTTTTTATCCAATCAGGCAACAAACCTGATCTTGGGAAAAAGTCTTATTTTCCTCTTTCCTTCCATTTTGCTTTTGTTTTTAGCCTACTCTTTTTGCCTAAGTAAAACCAAAAAGCTCTATTTCATTCCATCTCAGTTTGGGGAGATACATTTTTTTCTTATTAATCTAGACCACACGAAGAGGACAGTGTTGTCTAGCTGAAAGACCAGGGGCATAAGGATCAGGTGACCTGGGTTGTAGTACAGACTCTGACACCGGCCTGCTGTGTGAACTCTAGAGAGTCACTATGCCTTCTTGGGCTTCAGTTTCCTCAACTGTAAAATGAGGATAATAATACTCTGTTCTCCCTAACTCTCAGGGATGCTGGGAGACTAAAAAGGAGTTACTTGATCTAAAACTTTTCTGGAATTTTTTAAGTCCTCTATTAATTCAAAGTTTTTTAAAAAACTGATTGGAGCAGAATGCACTGAACTCTTTTCATTTTTCAGAACTGAATTTCTGTCCCAGAATTTGGGAAATTTCTAGCTCCTCTAAGTGAACTGAAAACTCAGCATTTATCCTGCCCAACCAACAACAACAAAAAAAGCCAGTGGGACCACATAAACATAAACTTCTCATCTACAATAGAAATCATGTGGTTCCTTAACAATCTGTTGGCTTTCTAATGGCAATGACAAGTGGGAAAAGAAAACCCATTTGTTTTTCTCAGTGCTAGTGACTGGACACTAGTACCTCACCCCAAACCCAAACTATTTAAAAGAGACATTCTGGAATCAACTCTTGAAAATACATGGTCACCCTGGTAAATACCTTACATATCATGTTTTACATTATTTCATATCCAAACTTTTTTTTTCCTTGGGTTCTTTGTTCAAATGCCAAAACAATTACTCAATTTGTTACATGTGCTTTAACTACGTGTCAAAAATGTTACCGATGACAATGAACTAATATGATTTAAAGCGGAAAAGTAGTGTGAAACCTAACTAAGCTTGTAAAAAAAAATTGTCTTAGCTGATATTCGTGCAGATGAATGCTGTTGGATATTGGTATCGCCTCAGTTTGTTTTTGAATTGGAAAAATAATTAAGAGCTTTGGGAAAAACAAGTTTCTCTTGAAACAGTGACAATCGTATGATTTCCTTTTGCACTGTTCCGTGAGATGTTTGTGGATATGTCAGTTTGTATCAATCTGCTAAATAGCTGTAATGTGCCAATTTTTTTCCAGTACCAAGAAACAATAAAAATGGGAGAAATGTTATTTCCAGGAAACCTGCTTTCTTTTGTAATAGCGAGTGGCACTACAGCTCTGGGCATTCAGCTGTGAGGAGCCTCAGAAGTACCACCAGCTCTCTACCCCGAAGAATGGTTGGAGAACCTTGGAGGACAAATTGTTGCCTGGTCTCTTGGGGTGATCAGTGGGGTGTCTAAAAGAAGGAGAATCTGAAATATAGGTCACAGGAGACGGAAGCCACAACACAGTACCACTGTTCCATCATGGGCAGGAAGACACAGTGAAGTATTGGAATGATCTTTGACCCCTTCCTTCACAAAAATATTTGTTCCTTAATGAAAATCATAATTATCTTAGAAGGACTAAAAACATCATCAGGTCCCTCCAGCCCCCGCTTCCATCGCTTCCAAAATCAGCCCTTCTTCCCCAAAGAGTTTTCCAAGGAGTTCAATAAATGAGATTCCTTATGAGCAGGAAATGTGTCTACCAATTCTGTTATATTATACTCTCCCAAGCCTTTAGTGCAGTGCTCTGCACACAGTAAGCACTCCATAAATGTCAGTCATTAATTAGTACCTCTTCCTGTGCACTCATTCTCAGTTGTTACTTGCCCTAGACCGGGAACTGTTTGCCAGACTGAAATAGGTTCTTTTCTGTTTTTCATCTTCAATATAGTGCCAGCCACACTTGTCCTGGCTGCAGATGGGTTTTCCTATTCCTCCTTGACCAGGACCATGTTTGGACGGAGGGGAGACTAGATGAGTACTCGAAAGCAGATAGCACCCAGGTTGAGAGGCTGCCGAAAGACGAAGGGAGGTGGGGAAACTAAACTCATCTCAACTAGGGCATTGTTTTTCCCTCCCATCAAACTGGCTGACAGCATAGCACTCCAGCCTGAGAATCACTGTCATTTGCTCTGGGCAGCTCCACCCAGGACCGTACCTCCTTTTAGGGCAGAGTAGGCCTCTTAAAAATGGGAGTTGCACTAGGCCACCCCCTACACCTTTGCCAACTCAACCATCCTCCCCAGGGGATTCCAGCATCAAGACTCACCTTTACGCACCTTGTCACGCTCTCAGTGGTCAGCGGGAGAAGGAAGCTTGAACGTAGACAGTCCTCCACTCATTACCCACCAAAGTGCTGATGGAATTCTAGATTCTCTCTGAAAACCAGGAGATGGTGAGCAACTTGAATTGGAGAGAAGAATTGATGTTGAATTGTTTCCTCTTCAGGCGTATGTCAAAATGGTGAGCAACTTGAATTGGAGAGAAGAACTGATGTTGATTTCAGTTTCCTCTTCAGGGGTACATTGTCATTTTTCTGGGCTTCGCCTTCAAGTGCTATCTCCTGGCATCTCAGTCTGACCTCTGCATTTGTAACTGATTAGCAAAAGAAAGAAGCGGCTCCAGAATTCCCACCGCAGACGAAAGGAACCTAATCCTTGTCCCCAGAGAAGGTGAAGAGGGAGTTTTGCCCAGAAAGCTGTAGACTTTTTCCATCTTTGGACAGGTTTAGAGATCAGGTGAGCATTAGTCTTGAAGTAGAAGAATTTCAGTGTGATCTCTTTGGATGAGATTTCTAAAAATTTTACGTGAATTGAATTTCATCAGTCAATACGAGGTAAGTTAATGAATCCCCATGGGTTCAGTCTCAAGGAGGTCGTCATTCAAAAGAATTCAACACAACAGATAACAAGGCCTTCTTTGATGTTGGAGGCATTCTCCTTGAGTCAGTCCTGATGTTCTTTCCTGCCATCACCCATGGTCTTCAAAGCAGACAACTAGAGAGTGTCTCATTGAGACATCCAATCACTGGTCACGGTCTTTGAGGCGGATGGGGTTTTTTCCTTAAATAGGGCTGCTTTGATGTTGTCATAGAGTTTCTTGCATGTGTCTTCATCCTCCAGGAATTTGACTTTCTGTTGTTTAGGCAGAGAAGAGGTAAGATGTTCCTCTGAGGACCATTGTTAGTGAAAATGGGAAACATAAAAGGCAATGATCAGTCCAGCACTGGATGACACACATAAAAGCAGGAAGAACATGGATGTGGATATAAGCAGTAACGTACAACTTCTTAGATCTTAGGTGCCTCCAAGATGGCTTTGTCTTATTTTGTAGGTGAACATTCATTATGCAGATGTAGGCAGTGGCTGTTTTGCTTATCAATCCCCTGACATCCAATGACGTTCCTCTATGTTTCCATTTACACTTCGATCCACTCAGGCTTTGATATTTCCTTTGAGAACCACCTTGTCAGATATTGGTTCTGTTCAATGAGTCTGTCTAGCTTGCTATAGAATCTTTGCTTCCTTTGGTCGGGATCACTCACACTGGAGGCATGTGTGCGGATGACTCTAGCTTAACATCCCTTGTTTCAGATGCTGGCTAATATTTCCGGGTAGATTTGAAAGGCTTGAAGTCATAATTTTGGTACTTAATAAGCACCTCCTATTTGCCAAGCACTGGACAAAGGGATGGGTAGATACGAGACAGCCATGTTGGAAAGAGATACCCAATAACTGTTTCTAGAAGCTGTCCTTCGTCAAGAAATCTGCAGTTCATGTCAGGATAGCTCACATGCGACAAGTGGCTTCTTCTGGTCTCTCTGTCAGGTACCATCTTCATGTTCCCAGAAGTTGTTGTTGTTTACTTTGTGTTTGGTGGATTTTTGCTTGTTTTGGCACCACAAGATTACTAAGCAAGGCCACAATGCTTGACAAGTGTTGGGACACCCAATCTGAAGAGATGCAAGGCTCTGCAGACAAAAGTCAACCAAGGACTTCTCCGAAGAGCATTTATAGATCCAGTCACTCCACCAAAAGTGCCATGGAATAGAGTTCCACCCTTATCACAAGTGAAGAGAGAATCTTAAAGATTTGGCAGCTATAAAATCACCCTGTGGCAAGCTTCCCATCCTCTTGTTGGTCCACTGGAAATGGCTCTGTTCTGGAAATCAGGAGACGTGGATTCTAGTCCCCCTTCTGCCTGGAATTGACTAAATGGGAGAAGACTGGACAGACCCTTTGCAGTGTGCTAAACCCCTGACCCTCTGCTCATTCATTGCATCCTTGCCCCAGGAGAAACACAACTGGTGAGGATGAGAGTTTGAAAGGGGCTGCATAAGCCACTAGCACTATAATCAATTACTCTGCACAAATATTTGGTCCTGATTGGAGACTCCAGCATCTGCCCACCTTTCACCATCAGAGGTTAAGCTCTCTGAAGAATAGTTAGCCTGTTACTGGGGAAAAACAAGACTTTTGCTCCTACATTGAGTGTGGTGAACATCAAAGGAGAAGTGCTGAACATTGGGAAGCTTCTTGGAAATGTGGTATCCATCTCACCTAGACCTACCCAGGGGAATGGAATATTTCATTCAGCCACCTGCACCAACTCTTCCACAACAAATGGGAGTCTGAGGAGGTGTCACATGATCTCAAGGATGGCTTTCTTATCACCAACTTCAGGGCAGAGAAAGATTGCAGAAGCTATCATGGCATCTCATTGCTTTCCACTGCTGGTAAGAGCCTAGCCAGGGTCTCCTGGACAGATTTTTCAAATCAACAGGAATCATATACTTCAGGAATCGCAGCATGGCCCCGCAGGGTGGCACAGAGCATATTTATGGCCCATCAGATACAGGAGAGGTAGGGAACAAAATCACCATCACCACCATCAGCAGATCTGGCTCCAGCTACTACTAAAAAAGATTAACTGTCTTAAATGGTGTATTCCACATGCTGTGGCTAGCCATGTCAATTTTGGAAGGAACCAGTTCTGATTGTTCTCCTCTAGCAGGGATATGAAGCAGGGCTGTGTAGCAGCATGGCCTAGTGGAAAGAGCACCGAACTGGGAATTGGGACACTTGGGTTCTAATCTCAGCTTTGTCATTTGTTAGCTTCTGGGCAAGTCGCTTAACTTCTCCATACCTTAGGTTCCTCCAATACCTGTTCCCTATCCTCTTTTAGACAGTGAGCCCCCTGTGGGGCAGGAGCTGTGTCTAAACTGATTATCTTACACCTACCCCAGTGCTTAACACAATGCTTGACATGTACAGTGCTTGTAACAAATACCACAATTATTACTCTGTTCTGTTCAACTTATTTTATATAACTACGCTCGAAGGCACAATGAGAAATCTGAAATGTGGTGTCAGACTATGATCCTGATTTTCTGGGCAACTCTTTCAACTCCAAAGTTCTTGAATATAATAATGGTATTTGTTAAGCACTTACTATGTGCCAAGCACTGTTCTAAGCAAAAGTCTATACACTGATAATCCTGCTTGGGAAGCAGATATGGAGAAGACATGCAAATGATTATGAACTGCTGTTCAGAATCAGCCCTATCAGCTGGAAAACCTTCTCTCCAACCTAAGCTCTCCATTGACAACCCAGCTGAATTCTGGCACTGAATTCTGCTATCATTATTATTACTATTGTCAGCCAATCAGTCAGTCATATTTATTGAGTGCTTATTGTGTGCAGAGCACTGTACTAAGCAGTTGGGATAATACAATATTACAGACACGTTCTCTGCCCATAATGAGCTTACAGTCTAGAGGGGGAGACAGACAGTAATATTAATACATACAATTACAGATATGTACATAAGTGCTTATTGATAGTATCTTATATTTATTAAGCACTTACTATTGGGAGATTCAGGTTAATCAGGTTGGATACAGACCCTCTCCCACTAGGGGCTCACAGTGTAAGTAGGGGAGAGAATAGGTATTGACTCGCTATTTTACAGATGAGGAAACTGAGGCACAGAGAAGTTAAGTGACATGTCCAATACCACACAGCAGGCAATTGGTGAAGGTGGGATTAGAACCCAGGTCCTCTGACTCCCAGGACCCATGTTTTTTCCACTGGGCCACGCTGCCCTTCACTCTGTGAACTAGAGAGCACATTTTTCCGATGATGCAAAAATAGACAAAGAGGTTGAAAACTGAAGAAGCCTGGGACATCCCTTGAGATACTGACAGAGAACTGTTCCATTCTGGCCTCAAGATTCAAATCAAATTTAATGTTTTTAGATCAACATGCTTTATAACTGTCAGAACTTTACCTCTCTCTGGTGACACATCCAGCTTCTAGAGCAGTTTCACTAATTCACCATCATTGCCTCAACGTTCATTACACTGAACCTTTGTTGGACTGGACATGGAAGGAGAATGAACAACACATGATCCCCGAACAACTGCTCTGAGGTGAGCTAAAATGGGGTAACCATAAAGAGGACGGACAGAAGAAACTCTTTAAAGGACCCCCGAAGGAAAGCCTCAAAGGATGTAACAGTGGAAGAAGAAAAGTCAGCTATTACAAATAGATTGAATATCTTAAAACAGAGGCTTTGGGATGGTCAGGATGAAGGGATAAATGAAAAGAGTGCCAAGCACCTGCAGATAGCAAATGCAAAGATACAGGGCAATCCTTGCATGGCATAATGTGGAAGTGATTACTAATCACATATTTTTCTATTATCAGCCACACATACAGTGATTAAAATAAAATGCTATTGATAGAATAATTTTCAAATCTGAAGAAAAGACTTATTTACATATATATTTTACCTAGGTCTCTTCCTTCTGTTGATACATATGTTTATATCTATAGAGTTATATAGTATACATGAGTAAAGCTATGGTCCACAAATCAGTTCCACTTCCATTGCTTTCCCAGTTGGTTTCCTACTTGCAAGTTGAATTCCTTAGATCTAGAATGTGACCCAGAGACTCTATTTGGTTTTCAGCAACACCCAAGTGACTCCTTGTGTGCTGAAAGAAAATCAATCAGTGGAATGTACTAAGCACTCACTCTAATCAAAGCACTGTGTTAAGCGTTTGAGAGAGGACAACCCAGTAAGAGTTGGTAGACACGGTCCTTGTCCACAAAGAGTCTATAGATGAGAAGGGGAGGCAGACATTAAAAGAAATTACAGAAAGGGGAAATGGTAGAGTGTAAAGGTATATAAATAAGTTCTCTAGGACTGGGGTGAAAACCAAAGTTGTTAAGTGGTACAGATCTAAGTTCATAAGCAATGCAGAAGGGAGCATGAATAAAGGACGTTAGAGCTAAGTCAGAGAAGGCCACTTGGAGGATATACGATTTTATAGGTAAGTAGGGAAGATAAATAAGGAGTTACGAGAAACTGCTACAAATAGAAATTGAAAATAGTCTTTTATTTTTCCCAGCTCTGTCCTCTTTCAGGTGTGTTCAGAAAAAACCCTGGCAGTAGGACTTAGTTTGGGGAGGAGGAAGTGAATAATCACTGCTTGATGCCTACTCCTGCTTGTGTCTTCCTTCCTCAACTTCTCTTACTTTCCTCCTGCTTCTAGCCTTGGGATGTGAAGGGTGGTGGTTTCTCTCAGTTCAGAAAACTTCATAAAGGAATTGTTTCCCCAAGAAACAGCTGTAAACTGTCAGTCTCTGGAATGATCAGATTTGGAATTCAGCAGGATACCATCATTGGAATAATGATCTGATCTGGTTGTGTCTCCTACTTGAAAATATTTATTTTACTTCATTTTCCAACACCCACATTCCCCCTTTTGTTTTTTTTCTTCTTGCCTTATTGTTCATTTTTTTGTTCCTTCACTGGTGGGGGACATGAGGGTAGCTTTTTCCTCTTTTTCTGGCCCTCCTTCCTGTATGCCTCTCTTGCTCTTACCCACAAGGCTTTGCTTAGGGCTCAGCTGCCTTCCTCCAACATCAGCATCAGCGAGTGTTGCAGGAAGCCTGATCTCTTGACAATAAGCTGAGGCTTGGGAAGAGCAACTAGCATCATCTCTGTTGTTGGCTCAGTGACTGATCCAGACTCAGGTAAGCTGCCCCTTTACTCTCTACCCAGGCATTGGCATGAGCCTCCAGATGACCATTTCGAATACCAGCCCTCTCCATCTCTGAATGTTCCTGGAGGGATGACAATTTTCATCCCTAAAAATGGAAATTGGAGTGACCCCAGCCTCAAGCCTAGCGAAAGCACCTTTAGGAATTCTTGGAAAAGAGACCATTGATGATTGAGGCAAGAGAAATTTTCCATTTTCCTCCTTCTCCTGAGTTCCCCAAAGGGAAATGCCTCTTTAGGATTATTTCTGTTTATTTTCTCTCTCTTCCTGCTCCATCCCAAAGCTTCTCTTAGGTGCAGCTCTGCCCACATCCATTCTAGATGAACTCTGAACTCTGACCCCAAGCCACAGACATCAGCCAATAAGGTATTCGGGCTAATTGTTCTAGTACCAACAGTAGGAGTAGGAGAAGTTTGTTACCATAGCAATTCTGAATGTAGGAACTTGCCGGACCAGATGCTACTTATAGTAACTCTTTCAGGAAACCAGATGGCCCTTGTTTGGGTCAGATCATCATCATCTCATGGAATGAAAATTTCTATAACTCCCCTTGTGGTCATCCTGGATCTTCCAAAGTCTTCCTTTGCTTTACCAGTGGGATTTGTATCACTAAAGGGATTTTTGGTTTTACCAGAAACTTCTTTTCTCCTTTCTCCCTCTCTTCCATCTACCCAACTCCTTAACCGAGCATACAATTTGCTGATCATCCTCATCATCCAAAGTTTTCTTCCTCTTTCTTCTCTTCTTTCTCCTATTACTCCTCCTCCTCCTCCTCTTCCTCCCTTTCCTCCTCCTAGTCCTCCTCCTCTTCCTCTCTTTCACTCCTCCTGCTCTTCCTACCTCTCCAGATCATATATCAAGCACCTGCTGTGTGTAGAGCACTTACTACTGTCTTAGAAGCACTTAGCAGAGGTAAAAATCACAATTTCTGTCCTTGAGGAGCTTACATCCTAATGGGGGGAGACATGTGAACACAAATTACTCAATATGTAAGACATGAAAGAATAAGGTAATAGATGCAAATAACAAAAGCAGTGTACTGTTGATGCCAGGGGGCTAGAACTTCAGGTCTGAGGGAAATCAGGATCAAAAATTCAGTCTCAAAATTAAAAACACTCTCACTTTGTGTGAACAAGAACACAGAAGATTCTGAGAAGTCAGCTGACATAACTTCTTATAAAAGCTCTCTTTCAATTTTTTTTTTTCAGAATGGAAGTTTTTCACTTGTTTTGTGGAGAAAGAAAAAAAATCACAAAAGCAATGCATTATTGTCCTTCATTTCCTTTCATCGCTTATTGACGTTGTCAATGAACAAGGCCCATGAGAGAAAGAATAATGATAAGGCTGGAAAAGTGAAAGGGGCTGTGATGTGGTATCCATGTCTCCTGTAGCAGTATTATGCTTTTGCTCTCTGAAAGGCAGCAAAACTATTTGAGTGTGGAAAGAGAAGGGAAGGTTACTGTCTGAAGAGAGAATCGGAACAAAATGGGCTTACACGTTCTGAAACTCAAATAGTCCAATGGATGAATGTTCAGCAGAGATGGAGGGAAGGGGATGGGCGGGGCAACATGAGTCGATCCAAAATACCATCAGTAAAGAAAATGGAGGAGGGTGGAACCTTGCCCGGGGCAGGTCTGCCTAACTGGAATACCACCCCCAGTGTTGACTGTCTTTTGTTGGTCACACAGGGCTTGGTATTTGAGTGTGGCCCAGTTGGAGATGGGAGACTCCTAGTACCTGCCCCCATTTGACACCAGACCTGAGTTTTACTCCAACTTCCCTGTGGCTTTCAACCCAGGAAATAATCACCCATTGATGGGGATGATTGACAGTGAATGAAAATCTCTTTGCTGACACTTGAGCTGTGCCTGGTGGGAGAGCTCAGCACAACTGCAGCTACAGCCAGTAAGCCCACAAGCCCAAGGAAACCTCACACATTTTCTGAGTTCTCCTCTGGGGCGACAACCCATAATGCACAGGGAGTGTGTTCAATTTAAGCTCATTAGTAATAAGGCCCCACATTAACCAACTGACCCGAAATATCGTCTCTCGAATACTAGCGTTACAGGGATGGGGAAATGCTATTAAGTGACAACTGCCCATGGTGGAGTCAAGGTATTCCCATAGTCATTTCCCAGTAGCAGGGCTAAAGGTTTATTGGGTAATAGCTATGAAAGAGGCTTCATGGAGAATGAGGAGATGTTCTAATGGAATTTGGTAAGAACTGAGCCTCTTAGCCACATGCATTTAATGCCAAGCCCGCATTCAAATGGTGGTGTCTTGGGCATTAGACTGCACTGTCCTTGGCTGTGGGTACTGAGAAATAAGGTTCCTGTCGAATTCCATTCCCTCCCTAGATTTAGGTGTCCTGAACCCTTGCCCATCTGGCCACCGGCCTAGAGCAATAAGTATTGCTTGGCTAAACAGGGTAGCCAATCAGAACTGCTCTTCTCCATTCTTTGTGCCCTACCTGACTGCAGGGAGAATCTCAGACCACATATACAAAGGCAATCATATAACCAGGCCTTTCTCTGACAAATCCAATCTCTCCAGGGTCCCCTCTCAAACATTTCTGACCACTTCTTGTCTCCGTGATTGCTCAAAGAACCCAAACTTATGCTGAAATATGAGCAATCTTAGGCCTACTGCGAATTTCGCTACCTGAGAAGCAGCAGTGAAAATCAATAAAGGGGTTTTCTTTACTGATGAGTTTCTGCCATGACTTATGCTGTCACCTCCCCACATCCAGGTTTTTCTGCAAAAGATGAGGTCCAGAAATTGTGATGCATTATCACCCAGAACCACTCCGTGGAACGGTAGAGCAGGCAAATGAATTGTAGACATTTTGTAATGAATCGCAATCTTGGCTGCTCTGAGAAGGATGTCAGCCTAAATAAGACAATAACTTTTGCTCTGATGGAGATGTAAAATAATCTGTTTTTGTGACTCTCCTGTTTGGGCAAGATAGTAGCTGTGTATTTTAGTTTTAACATTAATTTTTATTCCTTCAGGTTGTGTTGATTATGTAGTTTTTGTAAATGTCCCTGGAAGAAATCTCCGGTCCTGTCTCCAGTTATTTCATTTTGAGGTTTATTTTCATTTCATCTGTAGAATTACATTTGCAAAGTTATTGAGCTGAAAATGTCAAGCTCCTTTAAGTCAATGTTGCCTGTTGCTGCTAGAACTTTTTCATGGCTTGATTGATGTGTCACAATCCTATCGAAGATAGACTTCCTGAGCATTCTTGACAGTAAGCATGCTGCTTTCTCCAAGGATCACTCTAAATATTTACCACTGAGTATTTGCAGTCAATATTTTGCATGACAAGAAAAACGTTTATATAAAAATCCTACCAGAAAGGATTACATATATATTTTGCTAAAGATAATTTTCCTTTGGAAACCCATGCTGTGTTTCCAAGACATTACAATGTGATTTTCTTTGAGCATTAAGCAATTGGTAGAGGATTTTTTTTCCATTTCCACTCTGCTGTATTAAGCCTGTTGTGAAGTATTGTTGTGTATTGTGTGGAAACTAATTCTAACTATGAATGCATTGAAACCAATATTAAAGATGAAAAAAAGATAACTATGGAATATATCTTGTGCAAGTCATAACTACTGGTGGGAGAACTCTCCTCCTAATGACACTCAGAATCCATATGTCTGGCATCTTCTGTCTTGTTTTCATCCCCTTCTTCTTCCACGTTAATGTGTTTGCTTTCCATTCAACAGAGAGACAAGCGAGATACGTCCAACTTCGATAAAGAGTTCACCAGACAGCCTGTGGAACTCACTCCCACTGATAAACTCTTCATCATGAACTTGGATCAGAATGAGTTTGCTGGATTCTCCTATACTAACCCAGAATTTGTTATTAATGTGTAGATGAGGTTCGAACTCCATTGATTTACCTGCAGTGTGAAACTTGAGATCGAGTTGTAAATATCACTTCTAGTCTTCCGGGATTCATGGTGCATATGCCGGCATTGAAAATGTGGAAAGCTTGTTTTAGGAGGCCTTTCTTTGTGGTGTATCTCGCTAGCTTGGTTTCTATATTTGAAAACTTTTAGTTTGAAGTGAACATTACCTACTTGTTAGCCAGAGGTGAAACTTTTCATGCCTCCAGTCCATAGTAACCCAGTAAATGAACAAAAGATGTCAAAACTACTGTGTCTAACACCAAAATGCTACAGTATTTGTAATTTTTAAAATCAGAAGCTGACATTCTGGTAAAGTTTTTACAGTAATACAACAATGTCTACTTTGATTGTTCAGCATGGTTGGTATTTTTAAAAGTTGTGAGTAAGCTTTGCAGTTACTGTGAATTCTGTGTCTCTTAAAGGAACTTTTTGTTCAAGAATTGATATATTAAATATGATTAATGTGATGAAGATGTCTGCTTTACACATTTATATTTTTTAATGCATTGTACAGAGTCTAACAGACTTGAAGAAGCAAAAGTCTTCCTCCTTAGCTCACAGAAAATATGTCCTCATTCCAATACAGTCACAGGTTTTCATGTTCATTAACTACTCAGGCATAAATATATCATTCATTAAGGAGGGTTGACTCTTTGGTTTAGGTTACCTGGAATAGTTTGCAGCTTGAATATGATATCACTATTATAAATCATTGCTTTGCTTTTCACAGGCATGGCAGAATTGATATTGTGTCATGGCTAAAACCTTCTACTCAAACAGATACATACTTGTGAGACCCTGGAGGGAAATAGAACTGGAGTATCTTCTAAAGATAACAGCCAAATTCTGGACTTTCCACCATTTTTCTAATATATTTGATGAACAGGTTTGTTATTTCAAAATGATATGATTTTGATTTTTGCTCTGCTCCATTTTTCTCTGAATTGAGTCATGTTTCTAATTCTATTTCTCAAAATGTAGAAATCCGATTTTCTGCAACTCTTGAAAGACTTGTATTTCTGCCAAGGCCATTGTGCAATAGAAAAAGATAACTCTAATTTCAAATTAATCAATTTCTTTTCTTCCCAAAGATTACTTATTCCTACTCTTTCCCTCCTCGCTAGCTTTCTGTAGAGTCTCAGGCAGAGACAGACTCATAGAGAGATTTTGACACCTTTATGGCTGTTTTGCACCTCTCCCCCTTTCCCTCCACTCTCCCTACTTCCATATATTTAGCCAACATTTTTGAAAAGCTGCCAATTTTAATGTAAATACATTAAGACTTGAGAAATAGAAGTTAATGAATAAAGAGCTCATTGACTCTATGGGTTTCCTTTAGGAAAAAGGCACATTTTTAGAGTTTTTATAAGCTCTGAGCTTTTACTTCCAGAATTAACAGTGAGTGTCTCCTTTTTGAGATGATTTATTAGCAAGAAGTGCTATCAGGAGCCTGATGCCTTCAGTTTCCACACAGGCCCCATTTAACGGCAAACTACCAAGGGCATTCTAGGCCTCTTCGCATGTCTAGCGAAGGCACCATTTGTGAGAGGAAAAACACAGACCACAGAGAAAAACAGGAATTTGTGTCAGACCAAAGTGAAAAGACATGAGAGAGGCTGAACGACAGTTGGTCGAGAGCCGGACCTTGTGGATGGGATCCTTTTATTTCTATTAGAGGTTTTCGAGGCAGGCTCCAACACCTACTGAAGAGTCTAGGTTTCTTCAGAAGGGCCTAGTTGGCTTCTTAAAAGTCAGGATGTGTTGAATTCCACCTCTAGAGAGAGATCTTGCTATTTCAGTGCAGAACAGTAACAATTTATGGTTGTTTTCAAACTGAAGTTTTCTGCTGCTTCCTGATTCAGTTTAATGATGGAATTCCATCCTAGGGCTGACTTGGAAGCAGGGGGTATCATAATGATATGAAGATCATGGAGAAGGTTTGAGCTGTGTGCTTATACTCCATGTGGATTTGTCTTTGAAAAAGGAAAAGGAGTTTACCTGATAGACTAATGGCCTCAAAACAAAGGAAGTTCCTTCACCTGTTTGCCATGCCTTTAGAGTGTGCAGGGGAATTTGTCCAGATGTATTTACTAAACATTTTCTAGGAAATGGGGAAAAAAATCCTGATAGTCCAAAATGCTCTCCGAATCTGTGAGGATTGTATAAAAAAAGAAAACCCAAGTTTTGAGAGGGTTGACTCACTTTCTACTCCAATTTGCCTACCTAGACTTCCTAGTAGACAAGAGGATGCAATCCTCATTTATATTAAAGCTCCAAGAGGTTGTCTTCATAATCTTTGTACTCCCTGCTGCATAAACCCCATTTTGTAGAAATGACACCTTAACATTATTACCATCGGAATGGACCCCAGGCCAAATTCAAAGTGGGAATTCCACAGTGGTATGAAGAGAGAGGAGTGAACAGGGAGCTATTGGTTTCTGAAAAGTTGTGACTTTCAGGCGATAAAAAGAGGGGACAGAGAGTTTAGGGCTGGGACTAATTTTTTTGGATTGTACTTTATAGGAAAGCTACTTTCTTTTCAAAGAGGTTTCAGGTGATGTTGCATAAAAGCGTACAAATAAAATATCATTTTAAACACATTCAATAAAGAGCAGTATCCAAAATGGGCTCTTCCAGTATTCATAAAAATCAGCAGGTACAGGCAGTGAAGATACAGCCAGATACAGCCTCTAGAGTAAGAGGAGCTCAAAGGAAGCTAGAAGCAAGAAGGGGACATAGATGTGGGTGGGTTTGAGGCAGAGAAGCAGCATGGCCTAGTGGATAAAGTATGAGCCTGGGAATCAGAGGGCCCTGGGTTCTAATTCTGGCTCTGCCGTTTGTCTTTTGTATGAGCTTGGGTAAGTCACTTTATTTCTCTGTGCCTCAGTTCCCTCACTTGTAAAGAGGATATTAAGACTGTGACCCCCATGCAGGAAAGTGACTGTGTCTAAGCTGGTTTGCTTGTCTCCACCCCAATGCTTAGTGCAGTGCCTGGCACATAATAAGCGCTTAAAAAATACAACAGTTATTATTATTATTATTATTATTATTATTATTATTATTGGGAGAGCAGAGGACTTGAGAAGGGTATTTAGACATCTGAAAAGATAGAATTGCAGGAACTGTAATTGCCGATTTGTACTTCCCAAGCATTTAGTACAGTGCTCTGCCCACAGTTAGTGCTCAATAAATACAGTTGAATGAATGAATGGATTTGTGTTGAAAACTGCCCTAGAAGTAAAGGCACCAGAATGAATAAATAAAAGAGAGAGAGACAGACAGAAAGAGAATGAGTGTGTGTGTGTGTGTGTTTGCGTGGCTTCACACACAAGTCAGCATACGTAGAGTGGGACATGGTATGAGAAGACTTGATTTTTTGTTCTTTGCTGGCTAGCCATTTGACCTTGGGCAAGTCTGTATTCTCATCTGGAGAATGGAAATAATAAACTCTACCTGCTCCTACTGCACAGACATCTAGGAAGGATGAATGAGTTGATGAATTATCTACTGTAGGTACCAAAACTATTCCCTAGGAGAAAATCAGGTGCCTCAGAAAGTTGCTCTAATCCCTCAACTCTGTCTGTGGCTTAGTAATTACAACTGTGTTTGTTAAGCCCTTACTCAGTCCCAAGCACTGTAACCAGTGGTGGGAAGGTACAAAATAATCAGGTTGGAAACTGTCCCTGAGCCACTCACAGTCAGTTTCCCAAGATCTTTAACTTCCCTTCAAGGAAAGTGTTAATGGATCTGACTCCCAATGTGTGAATGTGGAAAACAATGCCCTGCTGTTGGTTTGGTGGAAACAGTACTGCTCCTGGGAATCAGGAGACCTGGGTTCTAGTGCTGGTTCTGCCTTAAGTGCTTAGTACAGTGCTCTGCACACAGTAAGCGCTCAATAAATATGATGGAATGAATGAATGATAGGGTTATACTATCAGTGATGAAGGTTTCTGGCTGAGGAACCATCTAAGGCGTTACATGACCTGAACAGGTCCAGCAGGAATTCTGGAAGATAGCAATGGGAGTGACAAAGATTGCAGCAATTTGCAGTCATTAAAAACACCTTTAGTTTCACTTGGCCTAGGAAAGGAACAAGCAGGAACCATGGGGCTCAAAGTCTCAGGGGACAGTCTCTGTTCCTTACTTTCTTTCAATTTCCTGGGACTTGTGGGGTTGACCTTTGGTTCAAAAAAGACACTGTGATGGTCTCCCTGAGTGTGAATGTCACGGAGAGAATCTCTTTGGCACTGGACCTCCATGTCCACAGCAACCCAGTAGAGTGATTTTTTCTGGCTCATTTCAGATGAGCATGGCTCACCATTCACCATTTGGGTGAGTATATCTCAGATACCAAGAATTAAGGGAAAACCTATGTTCTCATGCCAACTGGACATATGCTTGAGTTGTTCTTCCTGTGTGCAGAGCACTTTACTAAGCACTTGGGAGAATACAACAATAAACAGATGTATTCCCTACCCACAAGGAGCTTACATTCCCCTCTAACTAGGGCTTTCACTATTTAAAAGAGAACCCACACACAAACCCCATAGTGCCAGCTCATGGACTTTTGAAAGCATAACTCCCGAAGCCTTCTAATACAAGTTTTGGGGCCTGCAAAAATCATGAGGATATTCATCCACCCAGAGATGCACAGCCATTTCCGTTCCCTCCATGGGTGTGTCACCTCCAATGTAAATATTTGAATGTTAGATAAGCACCTCAATTCTGTTTTACTTTGACAGTGGAGAAAAGGCCCTCTGGCTAGACCCTCTGATGGCTTGACTCAACCTAGTTCGAAAATGTAAACCAGATACCACCCATTCCCAAACCAAAATACTATTAGAGAGTGTACTGAGTCTGTGAGAGGAAACACTGAACACTACCAGGTAAATAACTTGAGATGACCAAATGTCTAACAACAAATGCAGAGGAAACAACTCTCTCATACCCCAAGGTGTGTGTTTTTACAAAGTCAATTTTCTTATGCAGCCTGGGAGACCATGCTTTGGAGCTCCTTAGCACTTATGAGGCATTCTGGAGTGAAGAAAGATTTATAACCCAAAGTCCGTTGCCAAATATAAGCAATGAAAGCTACTTTGTGCAGAGTCACTGAGCGAGATACAGAATTGAGAATGACCTCAAGCAGAGTAACAAAAGTGTGAGGGCTTCCTCATCTCCTGGACCTGTCTCTGCCATGAGCGTGGCTGTCCTATTCCATGATGCCTGGAGTAGGCGATTGGAGTCGAACCCATCAAGCTCTTGGCCTGGGAGTGTCTTCTGCATTCCAAGCAATTTTGTAATCACATTTTAGGTGGTCATTAATTTTTAAAGGATGGAAAAATTTATGGGCCATCTGTAAATTTTGTGTTGTGAATTTAGTTTCACCTACAAGTATTTGACAGTTTTTATACATCCTCTTACCTGCTATGTCTTGTTGAACTAATTCTCCTAAAGATCTCATCATAAGTGGATATATAATCTCGATTCGATTTGCTGCATGTATAAGAAATAAATAAAATCTATAATTTTAAAGAAAAGTGGAGAGTCGGTGGGTTTTTCTGGTGAACTTGAAATGTTTGTGGCCTCTTATGTGAAGTATCAATGAGGGGCTATTCCTGTTTCATTTTTAGACGTATGTAATCTGCTGGAAATCAGCCAGTCAATCAATCATATTTATTGAGCACTTACTATATGCAGAGCACTATACTAAGCACTTGGGAGAATACAGTACAACAGAATGAGAGAACCAGTGTGGCTTAGTGGGTAGAGCATGGGCCTGGGAATCAGAGGGACCTAGGTTCTAGTACTGGCTCCTCCACTTAGCTCTGTGACCTTGAGCAAGTCACTTAACTTCTCTGTGCCTCAGTTACTTCATCTGTAAAGTGGGGATTAAAACTGTGAGCTTTATGTGGGACACGGACTGTGTCCAGTCTGATTACCTCGTATCTACCCCAGTGCCTTAGAACAGTGCCTGGCATATAGTAAGCTCTTAAAAAATACCATAGAAAAAAACCCCAGAATTAGCAGACACATTCTCTGCCCATAATGAGCTTACAATGGAGGAACCAGGCAGATTTTCAGGAGAGAAGCTTGTTGACTGGAACCACCTGATAGGAGATGCTTGCAAGTTTGGAAATTCTAGAAGAAACAGATTTGGCTGCCCAACCATGAAGACAGGGATTTATTTGGCCACTGGATGGTTCCATCAAGTGGGGGTGGTGACCTGGAGAGAATGGGCCCAGCAGCTAAATAATAATATTTTAGCAGTTTAATAATAATCATAATAATTATGGTATTTGTTAAGCACTTACTATGTGCTGGGTACCGTACTAAGCACTGGGGGAGAATGGGCCCAGCAGCTAAATAATAATATTTTAACAGTTTAATAATAATCATAATAATTATGGTATTTGTTAAGCACTTACTATGTGCTGGGTACCGTACTAAGCACTGGGTTGGATACAAGAAAATCAGGTTGGACACCGTCCCTGTCCCACATGGGACACAGTCCCATGGCTCACAGTCTTAATCCCCTATTTACAGATGAGGTAACTGAAGCATACAGAAGAGAAATGATTTGCCTGAGATCACAAAGCAGACAAGTGGCAGAGTCAGAATTAGAACCCATGACTTTCTGACTCCCAAGCCTGTGCTGTATCCACAGAGTCATGCTGCTTCCCTAAACTGTGTTGTTTCCCATTCAGCTTGAGTTAGGAATGCCTTGTGTGTGGCAGTAACTCCAAAATCTTCCAAATCTTCACCTGGAAAATGTTATTATCTTCCCTGGGCTACAGCCAAAGTGGATTTCAATTTGACAGAATGACATAGATGATGGAAGCTCTGCTCCCTGGAAGCCCCATCCCCTGGTTCCTCTGGAAGCTCACCCTTTGGAAACCCTCTCCCTGGGTTGACATGACAATTTGCCTCACCTGCCTTGAGGAAATAACCCAACTCCAATCCAAGAGGGCTGAGGAGTTCTGAAATGGCAGACAGAATCCTAAAAGTGGGGTTTGTTTCTTAAAAGAAAGACTCGGGAGTAGAGATCATGGATGGAAATTGTATGAAGAGTGTGTCGGGGGGGGGAGTTGGTGGGGGGGGGAAGTGTTTGTATATTTTTGTTTTTCTTTGGGGGACTTCTAGGATGACAGACCCTAGGCTAGACTATGATGGAAAAACCATCTCAGCACCAGAGTTTCAGTCAGCACAGTGATTAGGTGACTCATTTCAAACATCCCATGCTTGCGTGGAATTATTCAAAAATGTGTATCCATTCAGTGTTCTGAGGTAAACTGGCCTACTGCCCAGATAGGAAAAGATTTGAGCCCACAGAGACCTAATTGACAAAGAGTGTAGCTAACATATTTTCCCTTGCTGCCACTTATTTCCTCTCCGAAGGCTGCAAGGAAAACTTAGGAGTTTAAAGTGCTAATAGGATCCTAGGTGATGATTTAATTCCCCCTGATAATTAGATTCAGGTCTGCTCTGTTCATTAAAGATGAAGCAATTTCTCTCCCTTCTGGTCCATGAATATCGAACCTGTTGTGGGCTGTACTGCACTGCAGTGCCTACTCCCCACCATCAGGAGAGAGAGAGAGAGAGAGGGAGAGACTGAGGGAGAGAGAGAGACTGAGGGAGAGAGGAAGAGTGTGTGTGTGTGTCTAGCCAGCATTCTGCTGAACAAAATGTCAAAGGGGTATCATTCACCAACTGAGGGTTGTAGAGAGATTTAATTATTTATATCATTGAATACCGATATGTAAATAATCAACTCTGACTGTGTTCAATGTAACTCCCCTAACCTACATTTGTTATTACCAAAAGAGAGAATGGAAATGGAAAAGTCACGCAAAAGGTAAATTTGCCTTTTAAAGTCCTGGTTTCCCAAGTCTTCCTAACTGTAGCACTGGTTCCACAGGGGTGGCTTGTGCAATGGAGGGCAAATCTAATTCCTTTATTCCCCACCCCGAAAGCCAACCCATACACAGATCCTCCTGCTAGGTATGTTAAGTGATTGAGGCTCTGTACACCTCTTGGTTGGAAGGATAACACTCCCCTTGATGGAACACAACTCCCCACTTCCTAATAATCTTCCACAGATACACATTTGCCTGCTTATCAAACAGAAACTCCTGTTCCTTGGCTTCTAGTTCCCTCTAGACTGTAAGATCTTTGTGGTCAGGAACTGTGTCTGTTACATTGTTGCGTTGTGCTCTCTATGTGTGCTGCACATAGTAAGCTCTCAATAAATAGGATTGATTGATTCTAGACTCTCTACCACCTCTCTTTTTTTTTTAAACAAATGGTATTTCGTAAGCACTTAATATGTGCCAGGCACTACTCTGAGCACTGAGGAATATACAAGCTAATCAGACTGGACATAGTTCATAGCCCACATGGGATTCACAGTCTTAATCCCCATTTTACACATGAGGTAACTGAGGCACAGAGAAGTAAAGTGGCTTGCCCAAGTTCAAGAAGTGGACACATAGTGGAGCCGGGATCAGAACTCAGATCTTTCTGACTCTTAGGCCCGTGCTCTATCCACTAGACCACACTGCTTCAACCGCCTGCCACAACTCAGCTTCCACCCTTTGCTTGTCTTAAAATATCCCCTTCTTCCTGTGCTTCCATCTCATCTCTCCCACTTTTGACCCCTTGTTCATGCCTGTCCATCTGCCTGGAATTCCTTCCCCCTTGCAGTCTGACAGATCACGCTCCACCCCAATCTGTAAAACCTTTTTGAAACCCCACCTTCTCCAAAAGTCACCCTCTAACTACGTTCCACTACCTCAACAGTCATCCAGCACTTATCATATCTGTTAATTAGCATTCTCCACTTCAGTCAATCAAAGATACTTATTGAGCAGTTACTGGGTGCAGAGCATTGTAATAATAATAATAATGGTATTTGTTAAGCGCTTACTATGTGCAAAGCACTGTTCTAAGCACTGGGGAGGTTACAAGGTGATCAGATTGTCTCACGGGGGGCTCACAATTTTAATCTCCATTTCAAAGATGAGATAACTGAGGCACAGAGAAGTTAAGTGACTTGCCCAAAGTCACACAGCTGACAGTTGTTGTACCTGGGATTTGAACCCATGACCTCTGACTCCAAAGCCAAGTGCTTAGTACATCAGTGTTCGTAGATACGTTCCCTGCCCATAATGAGGCTACAGGCTAGAGACAAGGAGCTTGCAATCCAAAGAGCTTCACTGTTCATTTGCCATTGTATTATTTCTCTTGCTCCCACTGCTCTCAATTTGCATCTACTTGTCTCCCCCCTTCAGACTGGAAGCTCCTTGAGGGCAGGGAGAGTCTATTACATTTATTTTATGTTGTATTCGTCTGGTGCTTTGCCCTCAGTCCACAGTATTACTGAAGGCACATCTCCTCCAAGAAGCCTTCCCTGATACTCCATCTCCCCGACTTGCTCCCTTTATTAGTCAGGGAAGGCTTCTTGGAGGATAGTTGACTAGGAGGAACTCTCCTTTTCTCTTCTCCCTCTGCCTTCTGCATTGCCCTGATTTGCTCCTTTTATTCATCACACCTCCCAGCCCCAAGGAATTTACATACAAATCTGTCATTTATTTATTTATATTAATGTCTGGATCCCCCTCTAGACTATAAGCTTGTTATGGGCGGGGAATGGGTCTGTTTATTATTATAGTGTACTCTCCCAAGTGCTTAGTACGGTGCTCTGCACCCAGTAAGCACTCAAATAAATGTGATCGACTGACTGACTGATTATTATTGATTGGTTGATCAGTTGCTGACCGGATGGGAATGCGAATAAGCCGTGAGATGGAGGGAAGGGTCCGCTCTCCCTCTTTACCCCCTGTTCTTTCTCTTTACCCCCTGGCTACTTCAACATCCTTGGCCATGGAAACCCAGACTTCCTGGCAGAAAGGGTGGCCAGGGGCCGGCTGAGCCAAGTGGTGTCCAGGGATGGATTCCAGAGTTTTTCTGCATCCTTGCCCCAACTCCACAGAGAGGGAGAGGAAAATGCTGCAGCCAGGAGAGTGTCCCTAAAGTGAACCAGTTCTTGCTGCAACTATCCTTGAGCACCAGTTCGCACATCACATGCTGGGCCTCAAGGCCTTTCAATGCCTTCCCTGCTCCAATCGCTTATTATTATTAATACTAGTACCAGAGAAGAGCAGGACCAAGGTGACAATCTAGGGTGTGGATAGATCCCAGACTTAATGGGAATGCCATCTTGGGATGGAAGGGACCAATACCTCAGGACGGCTTCTAAGAGTCCTTCTAGGAACACTGTAGGTCCCGTGACTTGAGGCTACCAGGGGAAATAGCATGGCCTAATGGAAAGAACATGACCCTGGGAGGCAGAGGACCTGGGTTCTAATCCTAACTCCACCAATTTCCTGCTATGTGACCTTTGGCAAGTCACTTAACTCCTCTAGGCCTCAGTTTCCTCATCTGGAAAATGAGGATTGATATCTCTTCTCTATCCCCACTAGACCATGAGCAACAAGTAGGACAGTGATAATGTCTGACCTATCTTGTATCTACCCCAGTGTTCAATACAGTACTTGTAAGAGCTTAAAAATTTTTATTATTATCATCATAATTATATTGTCATTGGGTGTTCTGGCTGCCTGCTATCCGGGCATTGTTCAGCTCTCATCCTATCCCATCTGGACTACTGTATCAGCCTCCTCTCCGATCTCATCCTCATGTCTCTCCCCACTTCAATCCATACTTCACGCCGCTGCCCAGATTGTCTTTGTCCAGAAACGCTCTGGGCATGTTACTCCCCTCCTCAAAAATCTCCAGTGGCTGCCAATCAATCTGCGCATCAGGCAGAAACTCCTCACCCTCGGCTTCAAGGCTGTCCATCACCTCGCCCCCTCCTACCTCACCTCCCTTCTCTCCTTCTACAGCCCAGCCCACACCCTCTGCTCCTCTGCTGCTAATCTCCTCACCGTGCCTCGTTCTCGCCTGTCCCGCCGTCAACCCCTGGCCCACGTCATCCCCCTGGCCTGGAATGCCCTCCCTCCCCACATCCACCAGGCTAGCTCTCTTCCTCCCTTCAAGGCCCTACTGAGAGCTCACCTCCTCCAGGAGGCCTTCCCAGACTGAGCCTCCTCCTTCCTCTCCCCCTCCTCCCCCTCTCCTTCCCCCTGTCGTACTTCCTTCCCTTCCCCACAGCACCTGTATATATGTATATATGTTTGTACATATTTATTACTCCATTCATTTATTTATTTTACTTGTACATATCTATTCTATTTATTTTATTTTGTTAATATGTTTGGTTTCGTTCTCTGTCTCCCCCTTCTAGACTGTGAGCCCACTGTTGGGTAGGGACCGTCTCTATATGTTGCCAACTTGTACTTCCCAAGTGCTTAGTACAGTGCTCTGCACACAGTAAGCACTCAATAAATATGATTGATTGATTGATTGATTGATTGATTGATTGATTCAGAGGTTAGGCAGGGCTCTTCCACAAGGCCATTAGGCCAGGCAAGGCACCATTCTAATCTGTGAACTGTGTTCTGTTCATATAATCAGGAAACTTTCCCTCACATCACTAGATAATGTATGTGACTGTACCTCAATCATTGTAATGCATAAAGGTTGAATAATCTAATTATTATAGATAATGATAATAATAGTAATAATAATAAATGCCTTGAAGTTACATGGCACCTTCCTTCTAAAGAATCCAAGTGCTTTCCTAGGTATCTTCTAGACTGTAAGATCACTATGGGCAGGGAACATGTCTGCAAATTTTGTGGTATTGTATTCTCCCAAGTGCTCAATACAGTGTTCTGCACATAGTAAGTGCTCAGTACATACCACTGATTGGTTGACTGGGTGCACTGATTGGTTGACTGGGAAAGGCTAATACCAGGACAAGGATACATTAGAAAGAGAATCTCTCTCCCTCACAGGCAGAGGGCACAAGAAAAGTGCGATAAGCTCAACCAGCAGGTGCCTACTGGGCCAATTGAGGAGACTGAGTTTTGGGGTCCTCTGAATTAGGTGTATTGACCACACACTATGGCAGAGGCACTGAAAGAAGCAGGTTCTTGTGTCACCAATATTCTATAGGTTTCTGGGATATATAGATTTCGTGAGGGACTTCAGCCCCACAACCGAACCAACTTCTCTCATATCTTCCTCAGACCTTGCAATCGTGAAGGTGGGAAAAAGAGTTGTGGCAGCACCTAATTTGATGCTTCATCCTAAGTTTGGGATTCTCTGACTACACATGGCATTGAGAGAGATTGTTTTCTCTCCTCAGAATAATCACCCCCAGGTAAGTTGTATTCCAAAGAGCGGGAACCCTGTAGGACATTAAGGGTAAAAAGAAAAAAAAAAAAAGAAATATGTGTGTTCCTCTTTTGCCAGCAAAAGGATGCAGGAATCTAGACCTCTGTACTTGCAGGGATACCTGCTCTTAATGAGACACCATGAAATCTTCCCTGTTAGTCATGTCCAAGGAGAGGAAAACCAGACCTGAGCCACTTCTTGATTCACTCATCCTCTAGGCTTTGGCAGGGATATAATACCTATTTATGAGACACCCACCATCTCCATCCTTCTCTCCTGTCTCTCTCCATCCACAACAACGTTCAAGCTACAGGAGGAGTGGAGGGCCTGTCTTCTGAAGATCGATTTTGCAACCTGCTCATCATCATTTTGGCTGCTTATCTCAGGATCATCTTCAAGTTTTCCTCACCTAGACTGTGGAGTTCAAAACAGGACACAGCTCTCAAGAAGATCTCTGACCTGGACTAAATACAAGGAGAAAAATAACTCATTTCTTTATCCTTGCTCCCTTTAAGACACCCTGGGGGTCATGGTTACTTTTGAAATTTCAGCACCACATTGCTGATTCATATTTAGATCATGGCCCACTACAGTCCCTGAATTTTTTTGTGCTCTATTCATCCACCCTAGTTCTCCCTCACACTGCATTGGACGGGTTCTTTCTCCATCCAGTGTGAATTAACAGGTATGGCACTTGTCCCCTAAACATCGTTCTGCTCATAACTTCGTAATACACCAACTTGTCAAGATATTTTGAATTCTGATCCTGTTCTCCAAGATCACCTTGGCTCTATATTTTTTGCTGGTATAACTGGAAATTTGAAGGCCAGGCCAGGAGTATGATCAAATCTGAGCTGGAGTCGGCATCCAGCCACTACTGTATTGGCAGATACAACCGCGGCTCTCTGGGCCACTGTAACTGTAGATGAGGTGTTTCCTGTGGCCACAGCATTTCCTGTGGCTGCATGGATGTGGGGCAGCCTGGCAAATTCATTCATTCAATCGCATTTGTTGAGCATTTACTATGTGCACAGCAGTTTATTAAGCGCTTGGAAAGTACAATTCAGCAACAGAGGCAATCCCTACCCAACAATAGGCTCACAGTCTAGAAGAGGGGAGACAGAAATCAAAGCAAAACAAGTAAACAGGTGTCAATAGCACCAATGAAATATGAGGGAGCTCATGCTAGCAGAGAGCATCTGGTCGCTGGCTATAACCTGGCATGAGGCTTGAATACCTAGTCCCATAAAAGAAGCAGTATGGCCTAGTGGAAAGACCACAGGCCTGGGAGTCAGAAGGCCTGGATTCTAATCCTGACTCCACCAATTGCTTGCTGGGTGACCTTGGGCAAGTCACTTCCCTTCTCTGTGCCTCAGTCCCCTCACCTGCAAAACGAGGATCCAATCCTACTTCCTCCTATTTAGACTATTAGCCCCATGTAGGATAGGGACAGGGTCAGACCTGATTATCTTGCATCTACCTTAGGGTTTGTCACAGTGCTTGATGCATAGTAAGGGCTTGGCAGGTACCATAATATTAGTATTATCATTATTATTACTTATCAGAATTTCAGAGCGAGACAAGCTGGGACAAGAAGCTAAAGAGCACCCAACTCCTTTGCTCCTTCTGTTTTTTTGTTTTGTTTTGCTTTGTTTTTAATGGTGTTTGTTAAGCGCTATGTGCCCAGCATGTATTAAATGCCAGGATAGATACAAGCAAATCAAGTTGGATGAAGTCCATGTCCCATATGCGGTTCACAGTCTTCATCCCCATTTTACAGATGAGGTAACTGAGGAAAGGAGAGTGAAGTGATTTGCCCACGGTCAAACAATAGACAACTGATGGAGCTGGGATTAGAACCTCGGCCTTCTAACGACCAGATTCATACTTTTTCCACTAGGCCATGCTCTTTCTCCCTTCTTGACTTGAACAGCTTCAGGAAAGGCCTTCAGGACTTCTGGTCCTGACCGAAGACATATTTCCACATACATGAGCTCTTCCTGTGACAGCTTCCGTTCCAAAGCAGATGGCACTGTGTAGGATAGGGATTGTGTCCAATCTGGCTGTCTTGTACCTCCCCCAGAACTCGGCACCTAGAACACACTTAATGATTACCACCACTGCTACTACTAATGACCACAAAATCCTCTCTCCATCCCAGCCCCATGGCACTAATGTACATATCTGTAATTTACTTATTTATATTAATGTCCGTCTCCCCCCTTAGACTGTAAGCTTGTTGTGGGCAGGGAATGTGTCTGTTTATTGTTGTACAGTTCTCTCCAAAGCGCTTAGTACAGTGTTCTGCACACAGGAAGCAATCAATAAATACAATCTACTGACTGGCAAAATGCAAATTTGCTTAAGGGGGATCCCACAGGTGTGCCAGCCATCACCCCCCCCCCCCAGCCCCATTTCACAGATGAGGTCACTGAGGCCCAGAGAAGTTAAGTGGCTTGCCCGAGGTCACACAGCAGACAAGTGGCAGAGCCAGGATTAGAACACATGCCCTCTGTCTCCCAAGCCTTTGCTCTTTCCACTAAGCCATGCTGCTTCTTGTAGCTTTCTTCCCCCTCCCCCTCCCTACCAGCTCCTCTCATGTGAAGCCAGTGAGAGTGTTGGAGCAAGGACTGAGGACTGTTCCTAATCTGAGCTGAGCTGTGGCTCAGAGACATTAAAGAATTCGAACCCTGGGTTTTCTTCGTCTTTGGTGAACAAGTCGGATAAACTAGAAGGATAAACCAGATCTCGCCTGACTTCTTTCTCTTCTTCCGGCCAGGAGAAACTGTGCCATCAAAAATGAATGCAAATCTAAAGGACCATTTCCAGCACTTTAGGGAAGCACATCTCTGGTTTAGTCATCTTGATTTTCTCCACATGAAGATCTCCTCCATTTTGTAACATTCGCTTTAATTATGGGAACTCAAGCCTGAGCCATTGTGACAAACCATTTCAGCTCTAAGAGAGTGAAGTTAATTAACTCTGAAGCTCAATTCAACAGTAGAGGCTCTCCTCCTTCCCTCCTTCCTCCCTCTCTATTCTCTCCTAAACCATTTCCAGAAAGATGCCTTGTCCCCAGTGGAATAGGATTACAAAATAAGTCCCTGGGCCCTGGAGGATTATTCTCTCCCAGCAAATTCTCCTGCACAGTGAGCTGGAATTGATCTGACAAAGATGATCCTGGGAGGAGAAAGAATGAGAAGCAGTAAAGCGTTTTGCTCCCCGGACATCAGCCCATCCATCAGGGCTGTCCTGGAGGATGCATCATCATTTCGCTCGAGACAGTGACAGGGCCCCCCAGTCTGGAAACTTCAAGAGGACACATCCTCGGGCTGTCTTTTGACTAGACTGTTGTATTACAGTTCTAATGTAATAATTGTCATATTTGTTAAGCGCTTTCTCTGTGCCAAGCAATAAACTAAGCGCTGGTGTAGCTACAAGATAATCAGGTCCCACTTGAGGCTCACAACCTCTGTAGGAGGGAGAAGAGGTATTGAATCCCCATTTTGCAAATGAGGGAACTGAGGCACGGAGAAGTGAAGTGACTTGCCTCAGGTGATACAGCAGGCAAGTGGCAGAGCTGGGATTAGAACCCAGGTCCTCTGATTCCCAGGCCCATGATGCAAGACTCCAGTTATCTATCAAGGTGTCACATGTGTGTACACACACACACACACAAATATACATCTAGCGTTGTCGTCCACGTTAAAGGTGATGTCACTGACTGGGATGTTTGCCCCCAAAAGGGCAAAGCTCACCAGACTGATCAACACAATTGAGCTTTACCCGAATGTAGAGGAGGCAGTGACCCACGGAATTCCTCCTCTAGTGTGTGCTAGGAATGAAACTTGTTAACCTAAATAAGGAGTGTGGGCTAGTGGCTACAGCTCGGGCTTGGGAGTCAGAAGGACTTGGGTCCTTCTGCTAGGTGACCCTGGACAAGTCACTTCACTTCTCTGGGCCTCAGTTACCTCATCTGTATAATGGAGATTAAGACTGTGAGCCTCATTGGGGACATGGACTGTATCTAACTTGATTACTTTGTATCTATCCCAGAACTTAGAACAGTACTTAGAACAGTAGAACAGAGAAGCAGTGTGGCTCAGTGGAAAGAGCCCAGGCTCTGGAGTCAGAGGTTCATGGGTTCAAATCCCGGTTCCACCAATTGTCAGCTATGTGACTTTGGGC